>NC_141046.1:4755000-5085000 GCF_041138505.1 Cibotium barometz
ATCATTTTCGTTCGTTTATGGTGATGGACAAGATATTGAAGGTAATTTTTTTAGACGTTTGCTATAATATAGGTATTATCATTTTCCAAGATCTATTTAATATTCATGGTTGAATTGTAGACCCTCCATTTTGGGAAGGACAAGCAACATCATCTCTAATTATCGAACTGTTAGAGAGCACTGGTGTTTGACGGTATATATAGAAACTTCTTTTTTATGTAGCTTTTGTGTTTAGTTTGATTAATTTATATTTTTATTGAAACATTCTTTTTGCAACAAGGAATATCTTTACTTTTTAAAACCTAGATTATTGTTAGGTTTGTATGGTCGTCGAGATAGTTACGAGACGAGTGCTTTGGGCTCCTTAGAATTTATAGTCTACGATTACGAAAGGTTACAAATCAACTTCATGTACATGTAATGTTTGTGGATTATGAAAAGCCTGATAAGTTAGATTTTCGGTGCATAGGTACTGGACAATACATAATTTTTCGATTTGCTATTTACAAGCCTGTTCAAATGCCGTTCGCCTCAAATATTGATCCACCAAATGAGTTTTGTAAGCTTTTATCCTTATCTTACTTTTTTTCAACAAGAATTATATCTTCAATGCTAATGTTTTTTTTTTGGCATACATTTTGCCAGATGGAGGCGCGGGTTATAGGCTACCGAGGAGAGATAATCCAATTGTCCAAAGATTGTTTTGAAGCCATGTTCAGGTGTGTTAAGATTGTCATCATTTTATGGGTTTGTAATGCTAGATGTATATTTATATGCCAAGTTTGGTGCTTTAGAAGCTTCTATATGGATATATATGGCAATCATGATGTGTTTATATATAAGGTTGGCAAGTTGAGGACGATGTATACATATATGTATGTGTGAACAATATCTATGGATATTATGGATGCGTGCGCATACACAGACACATATTTACATGTGTATGTGACATGCACACATGCATTCATAGGTGCACACACACATACACATCTTCCAGCAGCTGTAGCATGTATGGTTTCAATGGATTACACATACACGCACACATACGTACATGTACATACATACATACATACATCTTTATGCGTGTTTTTGTGTAACTCGATGTGCCTAGCTTCTAAAAGGAAAGGAAGGGTGAATTTAGACATATTTCTTTTGCTTTCTTGAAAATGCAAAATGCTTCCTGCCCCATCAAAGACAGGTTACGACACTAGTATCGATAAAAAAACCATTTTTTGATCCCCTTGCTCAAAAATTCCTTCAGCTTTTGAAAAAACGTGAATTTTTGCCTCCAATTTTTATAGGATAAATGCATACTAATGTATAACTCCTAAAAGCTGTCACAACTCTCAACTTATGACCTTTTTTTACCTAGGGGATTCTTATTTACAAGAAAGACAACAAAACATGAAAATCAAAGAAAACAACATGATTAAAGCTCCAAACCATATCAAAAAAGAATAAATACACCAAAAGAAACGTGTAAAAGAAGAAACAAAGAGCATCAAAGAAAACAACATGATCAAAGGTCCAAACCATATCAAAAAAGAATAATCAACCAAAATTTCACCAAAAGAAACATGTAAAAGAAGAAAAGAGAGAGAGAGTGAGAGAGAGAGACAGAAGAGGAAGAAGAAGAAGAAGAAGAAGAAGAAGAAGAGAGAGAGAGAGAGAGAGAGAGAGAGAGAGAGAGAGAGAGAGAGAGAGAGAGAGAGAGAGAATAACCTCCGTATCACCAACAGGATCGTCCTTCTCTTTCTACTCCTTATTGATTAAGCCCACTATCTCATCATTGTGACAAGAGTAGATGCATGCTTGCTTCCACTTAGCTTTCGCTTATTTGAACTTGAAGGCATGTCTTTTATGGTGAAGCCATGCATCCCCAAAAGACTCAATTGCACAAAGATTGACATGGTGATACCTAATTACTCTTAGGATTGAAACTTCTTATGTTGCATGGACCTAACCACCATGACATACAAAAGCCTGTGTACAAGCCACACACATAGCCCTAGTACTTGACATGTGAGAGATTATGATTAAGCTTGCAAAATTATGCAAGCATGGAAATAGGCATAAAGTCTTTCAACATGCATGCATTATAAAGAACTTAAACTCTAAAGCAATTGAGAAAAAGAGCATGAAGTTATGGGTCAAAGATATTACTCTTAGGATTGAAACTCCTTGTCACATAGGCTTAACCATGACATGTAAAAGCTTGCGTACAAGCCACACACATAGCCGAAGTACTTGGCATGTAAGAGATTAATATTAGGCTTGCATAATTATGTAAGCATGGGAATAGGCATAAGGTCTTTCATCATGCATGCATAACAAAAAAAGTTGAAATTGTAAAGCAATTGAATTGAGAAAAAAGAGCATGAAGTTATGGATCGAAGATATTACTTGATTAAAACACCTTAAGTGAGCACCTTTGTTTTCTAAAGAAGAAGCTCAAGCCTTGAAGCCCTCTTAGTATTAAAATTCACTTGTAAAGTTATAGCTCACACAAAGCTCAAAGCATGGATCAATCATCATACAAAGCTAAAGATAAGCTGCACACAAGGCTTTTGAGAAAGCTCGAGATGCACAAAAGCTTTTAAGAAAGCTCACATGCACACAAAACCTCAATCACCCGATTGCACACAACTCTCACGATCACATAGAAGTCTCAATGCTTGAAAGAAATCGAGGTATAAATACCTTCTTGTTGAAAAAGTGCTCAATGGATGTTAAAGCGTTGCAAGAAGATGTCGTTATTAAAGAAAAAGGGAGGTGAGGACAAACCTTGCAACAATAGGCCATTGAGGGAGAACGTTGTAAAAGGGTCATTGAAACACTTTAGGGCAAAGTTGCAAATGTTGCAAGAGCAAGTTGTTGAGGTGAGCATCATCCTACAGTCTACTCAGTGTTATGAGCGGGCCATTGACAGCAAGCATCATCCTATAGTCTACTCAATCTTTATGAGTAGGCCATTAAGGGAGAAGTTGAGAACATTTCTTGAAAAGGGTCGTTGAAACTTTAGGGCAAAGTTACAAAAGTTGCAACTTGCAAGAGCTGGCCGTTTGGGTGCCTGATGAATGTTGTGCTATTGCTGAGTGCTCTTTGCTAGTAGACAGTGAACATCCAAGTGGCGCACCTTGCAAGTTGCTATACTTTGAAACCCGCACAGTGGCCCTGACCCCCACTTGAAGGTTAAGCCGCTAAGCTTGGCCGTTGTTGCAGGTAGTAGGCTTCAGCCTTAAGTGGCAAGACCAACTGGCAGTTGTATACCAAATTTCAATTAAATTTAAGAAAATAAAATTTATTGGTTACACTAACAGGTTCACCAATCGCACCACCATAATTTATACCGACTCTAATTTTCACATACATCCAGTACCCTACAATTATTAATAATAATAATAATCAATTATCACATACAATGACATGCGTGGCATTGCATGCATCATTCCATGCCCATGGGACATGCTACGTGCCAAATTCCAATATATATATATATGTAGAATTAAAAATTTACAAGCAATGCGCCTTCCCTTTTATTTAAGGATGGATTTTATGATACCTTTAAAATCTAGAAATGGAGAAATTTTCTTTCCTTTCTTAAAAATGTCTAACCTATAAGTTTATCCTTAGACTTGGATTTTGGCCTTGAAAAAATACACTAAAGGTTGGTTTTTCGTGAGCACTACTATATTGCATACCATTTACGCCATATAGATAATCTAGGTGTTAGGCTATAACTATGGATTCCATTTTATAGTAGACTGTAGCTTCGAGGAAGTGGCCAAAAAGTTGAAAGGCCATCCTTGTAAGTTGTTATTATGTTACTTGAAAAAAACCTTTTTCGTTGCCAATGTAGCCATTAAGAAAAAGGACGTGTGTCAACAGTTACTAATTCATTGATTTTCTTAAAGACAAGGTCAAATTTCATCATTGTTTTTTTCTTAAAGGCAAGGTTGAATTTCATCAATTTTGTTTTCTTAAAGACAAGGTCAAATTGCGTCATTGTATTTTAAAAAGATTCATAAGTCACCAAATTCCATTTTTTAAAGTGACGTTGGAACTCACCACCTAAATATATATTTAAGTGACATTAGAACTCACGAGTCACCACCCCAATATATGTTTTAAGTGACATTGGAATAGGAAAGATATGGGTTCACGTCTTCTCTCTTTAGACGTGAATCTAGGTTCATATCATCTCTCTCTAGATGTGAGCTATCATCTTCCTCTCTCTAGATGTGAGCGATCCAACTTTCTCTCTCTAGATATGAGCAATTTGACTTTCTCTTTCTAGACATGAGCAATCCAACTTTCTCTCTCTAGATGTGAGGGATCCGACTCTTGGACGATTCCACTTATATGAAGATCACCAATTCTTGGATCATGACAATCCAACTCCTAGGTTCCCGACGATCCAACACCTTTGGACAATTCAACTTCAATGATCGTCGATTCTTGTATTGTGTGGCGATTCCTGGATGATCCAACACCAATACTTGGATCGTGGTGATCCAACTTTACCAATCGCACATCTTGGATCGGTGATTCTACTTTACTGATCATCTTGGATGGTGATTCTTCTTCTCAAATCATGATTCGGCGCACGAATCACCAAACCCTTCAAATCGCATGACTTTAGATTACCAATCGGGCGAAGGTAGTGAAGGTAGTGAATGTGCACTAGAGTGGGGAGGGTTACATTACATATGTACATGTGAGTTGGGGTTACCATGCGCGCACTCACAACAAAACGGGTGAGGATGGTTTCCCATCCACGATGAAAGCTTGGACGTCACCACACAGTCAGCTTTGCTACTAGTGCGCTTGTCTGAACTTTGGCCTTCTACCTAGTGAGTTACTATTGTGGCGTGGTGCACATAGGTGTTGTGGTCATGGTGATCGATGGTGCCACATAAGTGTGTTTGATGGAGATCTAGTGGGGCTTAGGGTTTGGGTAAAACTATATTTCTTGGGGCACCTGTTGTGGACAGATCTCCACTCATACGGTTGGGCTTTGGGGGGCCAAATGGTAGCTGCAACCAAGCCCTTACATGGGCATCGTACTTTCCCTGGATAGCTAGGGTACTCCTAGGTACCCATTCTTTCTTAGTGACCTCCTTTAAGGGGTAGTATTTATCTTTGTCTCGAGACGAGATTTTAGGTCTCCACAATGGTTTGTGAGGGTGGTCGACGTGGGCAAGAATGAGGTGTAGCATTAGGGGTTACCTACTATGATGGCGGCATGTAATTAGAGGATGGCGCTTCTTGGGGTATTGACACATTCGGAATGCAACTATTCCGAAGTGGATCACGGTCCTCTGTCCTCTCACTTCTCCTCCTTTTTCTTGTGAACTTGGAAGAGCATGTCCTAGGTGAGAGGTCCATAGTAGCATTTTAGCTTGCTACCATTAAAGTAACCTTCCATGTCAATCCCATCCAGCGTATCTATCTTTACTATGCCTTGAGGAGAAATCTCAGTAACTTGGTAGGCACCTTGGCCTCTATACACTTAAGTTCTCGTTTATGTTTTTGACACTATGCATTAGCATTATGTCTCCTACCTCCATACATTTATCCTTGAGTTGGTCATAAAACCACTACTTGCACCTTAGTTTTTCAATTGTCAATCCATAAGCGGATCACAGTCTTTGCTCACTAAATTTCTCTAAAAGGTAACTAACCCCTCTGTGAGAGGGTTTCCCTTAAGGTTATGTCTAGCCACAATTTGGAGGCTTAGAATCAAGTGTTCCATTGTCTTGACTATGTCAAGCCCAAATATGAAGGTTTGCTTGTATGTTGTGTAGTAGGCCCATAGAGCTAAGTGCAGCTTGTGCTCCTAATCACTCCACCGATGCTTGCTAAGGATAGTGCAGTTCATAAAATCTTGTTTGTGATTTCCGTATGGTTGTTTTCTTATGGGTAGTAAGATGTCAACTTTATATGCACCACAAGGAATTCCTTAAGCAAGAACTCCACCACTTCATTGATAAAATGTGTACCACAATCGCTTATTATTTCTAGTGGGCAACTGAAAAAATGGGTAATCACTTTCTCATAGAGAAACTTGGTAGTAGCTCTTGCATCTGCTTTTTGCGTTGCTTTGGCCTTGCCCCATTTTGTGAAATAGCCTTGGCGATGATGATAAAATGCACATGGGCTCCCCTATAACAATAGAGCTAATGGGTCCAACAAAATCTAAACCCCATTTTTTAAAGGGTTGTTCCGAAACTACTCGGGTTAGGGGCATTTTGGACTTTCTCATGTGGACTATGACAAACCTTTTTGTAGGGCTTCACGAACTCAACTGTGTCTCTAAAGAGTGTAGGCCACCAAAGTCCAACCTAGAGAACGAGTGTAGACCACCAAAGTCTAGCCTAGAGAACCTTGCAGGTGGGCAATCATGTCTCTAAAGAGTGTAGGCCACCAAAGTTCACCCCAGAGTACCTTGCGGGTAGTCATGTCCTATGCCAGAATGCGCTTGTTCAAGAACAGTGACAAAGTCATCTTCATGGATGCACTTCCTCCTCATGATGTAGTCTTGACCCTTCTTTTGTAAACCATTCCCACATTCAATTGATATTGGGACGCCTTCTGAATGAGGCATGTGGCTTTATCCTTTTCGATAGGATGGTCAAATTACAGTGGCCAAGAAGTGGGTGATGTCTTCAATCCATTCTGATACATGGTCAATGTGGAATAGTGGAGCATCGAGAAGATCATCTACCACCCCTAGAGGGGGTTCTCCATTTGGAATTCTGGAAAGGTGGTCAGCATGGACATGCATAAACCCCTTTTACACTGTGATGGTGAAATTAAACTCTAAAAGAATAATCAGCTATCTAGTTATGCGCCCTGTCGTGTAAGATTTATTCACCAAATATAGCAGTGCTTGATGGTGCAAGGTTTGTTCACCAAGTACAATAGCGCTTGATGGTCGACAAAGAACATAAATCTGGTAGTAGCTAGTAGATAACA
Source organism: Cibotium barometz (assembly GCF_041138505.1). Taxonomy (NCBI): domain Eukaryota; kingdom Viridiplantae; phylum Streptophyta; class Polypodiopsida; order Cyatheales; family Cibotiaceae; genus Cibotium; species Cibotium barometz. The sequence continues at coordinate 4,761,979 of NC_141046.1, forward strand.
CATGTACTTCTTCATGTCATATACCATGCCTAACCCCTCCTCTTTCAATGGTGGTGTAGTTGAACTTAGAGCATCAGTAAGTTGATGACTAGTAAATGTCACAGAGCAAAGTTCATGTTATGCTCCCTCAACTATGCTAGCACGCAAGCAAAGGCTAAAGTGTCTATATGCACATTGAAGATTAGATCCTAATTGGTTGGAATTGGAGGATCTAGCCCAACTTAGCTCCTCCCTTATCTCTCTCCCACTCTCTTCCTTTCTCCTTCTATCTCCCTCTCTCTCTCTCTCTCTCTCTCTCTCTCTCTCTCTCTCTCTCCTATCTATTTTGGCTTCACATCAAAGGTCCCAGGTGCTTCTGAATCAAGCCATCTAAGAATAGTTTCAGACATGTTTTTTTTGGGTTTTTTTGCTGCTAGGCTCACGTGTCTAGGTTCAGGCCTCTAAACTTACATCTCTAGGCTCACACATGTATCATGTCTCCAGGTTCATGTCTCTAGGCTTATGTGTCTACACTCATACCTCCCAATTCATTCATTGTATTATGATGTGAATGATGATAATGATGATGATGTATCTCACATACATGCGCATGATGATAGTGATACATGTGCACATCGTGATATTGCTACACATGTACATGGTGATGATATTGACACATATACTCATGTGTGTGAAAAGATGCAGGGGAGAAGAGAACTTGAGCTCTTGCAAGCACACACACACTCACAAAGCCCTAAAAGAGAACACACAAGGTGAGAGGCTGAAAATCTTCTTCTCCTTCACACAACACTCAACACACCATATACAAAGATAAGAGTACACACCATATGAAAAGGTACTCAACCAAATACATACTAGGGTTCTCTATAGTGTGAACTCAACTAAATGAGTTGGCGCTATAACTATGCCAGTCTCTAGAATGGTTGTCATCCCACTGGCCGCATATCACCCATGATCTCACCAACCATGCGAGTGGTCTAAGTGTGGGGCCTATCCCCCAAGCGGGTCATCAGTGTCCACCGCCTTACTAGATGAGCTCGATATCTCAACACTCCCCCTCGAGCTCAACTCAATCTCATGGCCACCAAGCAAAGCCGTGAATCTGCGGAGCTTCTCTGTACCCAATGCTTTGGTGAAGATGTCAGCGACCTAATCCTGTGTGCTGACATAAACAAGGTCAACGTCTCTTGCCAAAACCTTCTCTCTGACAAAATGGTAGTGGACCTCTATATGCTTCGTGCGAGCATGAAAAACTGGGTTCCTGGCCAACTGTATACTGCTAATGATGTCATAGAAAATGACAACTTGTCTATCCACTATAGACCCAAATCTGCAAGTAGCTTTCTCAACCAAGCTACCTCACATGCTGCCATAACAGCACTTCTGTACTCGGCCTCTGTGTACTGGATAGAGCAACCGTAGGCTGCTTCTTGCTGCTCCAAGTCACAGCAGCACTCCCCAAAGAAAACATGAAGCCACTAGTAGATCTTCTATCTGAGATACTACCAGCCCAATCAGCATCTGTGTACCCATGTACACATATCTCTGTCCCAGTTTCATAAAATAGTCCACAATGCAAAGTAGACCTCACATACCTCAGTATGCGTCTCAATGCATCCAAATGCGGCTTTCGAGGAACCTACATAAACTGACTCACCAACCCAACAACATAGCTCAAATCTGGCTTGTTGATCATCATGTAGATCAAGCTTCCTACTATGCGCCTATACATAGTAGGATCCTCCAAAATCTCTCCTGAATCTGCACTCAACTTGCCATTTTGATCCAATGGCACTGAGATAGGCTTACAGCCTGTCATACCATACTTCGACAACATGTCCAAGCCATCTCTGCAGTAATCCAATACCATGTGGTGACCTAATCACCTCAATGCCCAAGAAATATCTGAGCTCCCCCAGATCCTTCATCTCAAACTTCTATCTAAGCAAGATCTTTACATCAAAGATCTCTGCATCATGGTCCCCGTAATGATCAGGTCATCTACATAGATGACAACAAGCACAACCCCTCTATCACTGTGTCTCACATACAGCGAGAAATCTGCACTGGCTACATGAAAGCCAATAGTGACAAGATATTCAGAAATCTTGTCAAACCATGCTCTTGGTGCTTGTTTTAAGCCATACAAGGCTTTCTTCAACCTGCAAACATACTCGGGGTGACTCACATCCTCATAACCAGGTGGCTGCACCATATACACCTCTTCCTGCAAATCCCCATGCAAGAATGCATTCTTTACATCCATCTGATGTAAAGACCATTGCTTTGACGAAGCCACTACTATCACAACTCTCACTGTTGCCATCTTGGCAACTGGGCTGAAAGTTTCCTCATAATCAATGCCATATGTCTGCGCATATCCTTTGGCTACCAATCTAGCCTTGTACCTGCTTATGCTTCCATCACTGTTATGTTTTACTTTGTACACCCACTTGCATCCAATGGCTTTCTTGCCTTCAGACAATTGCACTAAATTCCAAGTCTCATTTCCATATAGTGCATCCATCTCCTCATCCATAGCTTTCTCCCAACACACATTTCCCAACAGCCTCATCAATGCATGTGGGCTCTACAACCTGCACAACTTTAGCCATGTATGCATAGTGATGTGCCACATAACCATCATAGGTAAACCTCTGCACAGGATTCTTCACTCTCCCAGATCTTCGCAGCTTTGCATTTATGGCTTCCATAGCCTTTTTTACACTAGGTGTTCTCATAGCTGGTATCCCAAGATCCTCATCAAGGCTCATCTCTGAGCCACTAGACTCTCCATCAACATGAGAATGCCCTGCAGAAATGTCAAGCATACTAAGGGGCTCAACCACTTTCTCTTTGCCTTGGACTGGTATTATGACGTAGCCTGCCACTCCATGGTCTATCAACTAAACCACTAGATGAGGACTCTCCCGGTCCACTCAAAGATTGTGATTGCTGACTTGAATTCTGTGCAACCACATTTCCACTCACATCAGCCCCAACAGCTTCTTTTTCAGCAGCATACCAACTGCTCATCTCATCAAAAACAACATCCCTACTTACCCTCAACTCACATGTAGCAGGGTTATAACACCTGTATCCCTTTTGCTCAAGGGAATACCCAATAAACACACATTTTTTAGCTTTTGGATCCAGCTTAGTTCTCAACTCATCTGGCACATGCACATATGCAATGCATCCAAAGACTTTCAGATGAGACAAATCAGGTTTTCTGCCAGTAAACCTCTCCTCTGGAATTACATCATGTATGGCTGCAGTTGGAGTCCTTTTCATGATGTAAACTGCTGTAGAAATAGCCTCAGCCCAATAGCTATGCGGCATATTCTTCTCTCCCATCAATGCTCGCGCAATCTTAGCAATGTGCATGTTTTTTCGCTCAACAACTCCATTTTGCTACGGAGTGTATCTGCATGTAAACTGTCTGTGAATACCATTCTTCTGCAAAAATTCAGAGAACTCATTGGAGAAGTACTCTCCCCCTCCATCTGACCTTAGGCACTTTACATGTTTCCCTATTTGCTTTTCAACCATAACTCTGAAATTCTGAAAATGAGTGAACACCTCACACTTCTCCTTCATGAAGTATACCCACACTTTCCTTGTGTGGTCATCAATAAATGTCACATAATAATACCTGCAGCCTCCCATAGACATGGTCTTTGTAGGACCCCATACATCTGAATGCACAACATCTAGTGCATTTCTACTCACATAATAATACCTGCAGCCTCCCATAGACATGGTCTTCGTAGGACCCCATACATCTGAATGCACAACATCTAGTGCATTTCTGCTCACATTTCTGTCACGTGGAAATACATGCTTTGTTTGCTTTCCAAATTGGCATGCTTCACATATTTTCTGCATGTACCTTCAACTTTAAACTTTGGCAGCCTTGTCACAATTCCTTTAGTCTGCATAGACTTCATTCTCTGCACATTCACATGTCCAATTCTTTTATGCCAAATGTCTGTGTCTGCAACAATTCTTGAACCATTTGCAAACATCGCAGCACTCACTTTAGGTATGTTTACATTCAATGTAAACATTATGCCCACTCTGTTGCCTTTTGCAACCAATCTTGCACTTGTCTTTAAAGTCTTTAACATAACAACCATCAGGGTTAAACCGATGTTTACATTCAATGTAAACATTCTGCCCACTCTGTTACCTTTTGCAACCAACCTGCACTTGTCTTTAAAGTCTTCAACATAACAACCATCAGGGTTAAACCGATGTTTACATTCAATGTAAACATTCTGCCCACTCTGTTGCCTTTTGCAACCAACCTGCACTTGTCTTTAAAGTCTTCAACATAACAACCATCAGGGTTAAACCGAACCTGCAAACCCTGCTCAATCATCTGGCCAACTGAAACCAGATTCTTTGTTATGTTCGGAACATGAAGTACATCTGCAAGGTACTTCACTTTGCCATCCTGCATAGACAATGGCACATCTCCAACATGGGCAATTCGATGAGCAGTGTCATCCCCCTATTTCCACAAAACCTGGTCTTTCAAGGTTTTTCATCTCCTTGAACCACTCCCCAACCATGACTTGTCATGTGGTTCGAAGTCAACGTACCATACATCATCTTTATGTGTTGCTTCAACATTTTCAGACATGGCATTAACAACATGCTGCATAACAAACAACCTTTCATTATCCTCATTGTTTCTGCTCGAGGATGCATAGTTGTTTTGGTGTAATTTTCCATTTTGCATGTCAGCCTGCTTCTTATAATAACAATCTACCTGCACATGTCCAGACTTACCACAATAAAAGCATCCACGTGTATCATTATACTTCCTTTGCCAATTTCCATGACCTCTTTGACTCCCCCTGCCTCTGAATTGGCCTCTTCCACCTGCGTGTTATTGTTGTGAGTTCTGGGACTGTTGTTGTTGCTGCTGTTGGCCATAATTCTGATTACCTGTTAGCCACCTCCTTGGCCGCGTCCACGGCCTCCTCTACCTCGTCCTCTTCCTGAACTTGTGTAGAAGGCCTATTGCTCCTGAACTATTTTTGTTTTGTGAAGACTGTTGGTCTTCACCCAAGCTCTTCTCTTATACACCAAATCTGTGAAATTGGGAATGTTTTCCCGAGTCTGATTAGATGTCTTGAATGCCTTGTATTGTGGCCCGAGACCACATAGACAGACTTCCACCTTATCATCATCATCTACTGAAACGCCAATAGATGCAAGGGATTCCACAATACCCTTGATCTTCAATGCATAGTCATTCACAAACATACTCTTTTTCTCCACAGTATGAAGTTCATTCTTCAACTGTATCTTTCGTGCCTTGCCTTGGTATTCGTTTCAAAGAGTTTTACCAAGGTGTTTCACTCCTCCTTGGGGGACTTTGTATGTGCCAAATCATGGTGTCCTGTATACTGGTAGAGAGCCAATACATAACTTTTCTGGCTCCTTGGTTCCAATCCTTGAACTCTTTCACATCTACAGCAGTCGGATTGATCTCCGGTGCCTCTTCATGCTCACCTTCTATGTAGTCCCAGTAACCCTTTTTCATCAGGAAATTTGTCAACCTGAATCTCCAAGCATGGAAGTTGTTCTTGTCAAGCTTCTCAGCAACAATCTGGTTTATGCCATCATTTGACATCTTGCCAGACACACAAATTTACCAAAAACAGCACTCTAGTTTGTCTTGCACAAATTGCTGTATTTTCTGCAGCGGTACTGTACTACACTCAAATGTCACACACCCAGTGGCCTCAATGTGCATACATACACCCAATGGCAATTGTTCGACCTCCTTTTAGCACACACAATGTCTCCTGCACAACCAATCTGTCTTCCTGCAGTTCTGCAGAGAATCGATGACTTACCCGCAGTGCTCGAATCGCTTACATTCCGAAAAACGGAGGGAAAAACGGAGGTCCTAACACGCCCGAAACGCGTTTTCGGCCCAAAAAATTTTGTCCGATAGGATGTTTTAGTTGCCCTATAGCTTTACTCCCGCGAAGAAAGCTTCTCAATCAGAGATCGTTTGCTGGTGCCTCCTGTAGAGCTCCTGATAAGGGTGTAGTCGCCAACACAAATAGGGAAGAGTAGATGAAGCTCTTACCCTCGTACCGCTTCCTGTGCTTCTCTTGCTTGTAGCTCAGCCCTTAGCATGAACCAGGCTTTGATACCATGAAAAGATGCAGGGGAGAAGAGAGCTTGAGCTCTTGCAAGCACACACACACACTCACAAAACCCTAAAAGAGAACACACAAGGTGAGAGGCTGAAAATCTTCTTCTCCTTCACACAACACTCGACACACCATATACAAAGATAAGAGTACACACCATATGAAAAGGTACTCAACCAAATACTAGGGTTCTCTATAGTGTGAACCCAACTAAATGAGCTGGCGCCAAATACATAATAGGGTTCTCTATAGTGTGAACCCAACTAAATGAGCTGGCACTATAACTATGCTAGTCTCTAGAATGGCTGTCACACAGCCTGTCATCCCACTGGCCGCATATCACCCATGATCTCACCAACCATGCCAGTGGTATAAGTGTGGTGCCTATCCCCCAGGCGGGTCATCAGTGTCCACCGCCTCACTAGATGAGCTAGATATCTCAACAGTGTGTAGGTTCACATATCTCAGCTCACGTCTCTTTGCTCCAAATAAGTACCCTAGTGAATCAAGCAAACTGAAAGCACAATCTTCAGACTTTTCATGTCATGTATGTGAAAACACACAAAGACTTTCACGTCACATAAGGACGCATGTTCAATATAAACCAAATCATGGTGATTTCAAGATGATGGTTATTAAATTTTGAAGAAGTTTAAGGATGCAAAAGAACACACAAGAAGCCAACCTATGATTATCGTATATGAGAACTTAACAATTCTTATGCCATGAAAACTTACCTTATAAATTCACAAATGTGGTAAACTTGAGCCTTACAGATTTCATACATGTGATAAACTTGAGCCTAACAGAGTTAGTAGTATTCTAGACTAATTGAAAGCCTAGTTCAAAGGTCAAGACAACAACATGCTCCAGAAGTGCACACTAAAGTGGGTGACTACCCTCTGTCGCTTGAAAGAGAGTGGAAAGATCCTACTAGCCTTGTAGAAATGAGGCTGACTTACTAATTGAAAGCCTAGTTCAAAAGTCAAGTGCTCCAGAAGTGCAGATCTAAAGTGCCCAATTGCCCTCTGTCCCTTGGAAGAGAGTGGAAAGATCCTACTAGCCCTATAGAAATGAGGCTTACTTATTTGTTTAATAGGATGGTGCCCCAAAAAAGTAGATCCCATTTAATTTGGAATACATAGAATGTGATGCCTTGTCCTCAAGTCATCCTTAGACATGTTGAAAAAGTACTATCTTTTTTCGTTTTTGCTGAAGATATTTTCTTCAAGTGTTGCCTTTGACCAAGGATTAGTAATTTCGGTTAGTAATTCTTTAACTAGCTATATATTTGATTAGATGACATTGATTCTACAATTTTATGTTCAAGGGTCTACCGCCTTTGACCAAGGGTTAGTAATTCTAGTTAGTAAATCTTTGACTTAGTATATTTGACTAAATGACATTGATTCTTTGGTTAGTAATTCTTTAACTAGGGGTATATTTGATTGGATGACCTTGATTCTTGAGATAGATTGGTGTTATAATTTTTGTTATTTTTTGAACCAAGTAGAGAGAAATAAAGCTATATATGCTTGTTGGGCATGAATTTCACACAATAGAATAAATATTAGAAAGAGGGAGACATATAAATTCTTGGGCATGTATTTCACATGATAGAATAAATATTACAAGGAAGGAGACTTATCAATAAATTGAGAGTTCATTATCATGTATTTTACACGATAGAATAAGAGGAAATTGTTGGGCATGTATTTCACATGATAGAATAAATATTACAAAGAGAGAGACTTATTAATAAATTGAGAGTTCATTATCATGTACCATTGCTATACTACTTGGTGAAAAATAACCATTTACAAAATCTATCTCATGCAAAGAGCCACTTTGAGCCATCACATTTTACGTGGGCTCATGTATTTGTAAAAATCCAAAACCCACAACTTTGTCTCTTTGAGTTATAAACACTTATCTAGTTGGCCTAAAGACATTGTAGTTTGTACATGTACTTGTTGTGTCTAGTAAAGGCTTCTATCAAGTTAAAATAAAAGCATATAAGGCTTTATTAAACCGTGGACCAATTTACAAGTGGTAGGCAATCATGATAATTATTTTTGGAAAAAGTTTTGTCCTTTGAAAAAAATATTTTATCCTTGTAAATACAAAATTAAACTATGAACTTTAGGGGCATGGGATGAGGACCGAGCGTAAGAAAAGGATATGTAGAGGGATGGGAGACAATAGAACGTGATCAACTTGTAAGTGTGGGTGTGTGTGTGTGTGTGTGTGTGTGTGTGTGTGTGAGAGAGAGAGAGAGAGAGAGAGAGAGAGAGAGAGAGAGAGAGAGAGAGAGAGAGTTGTTCTAAATTTTTGTGAATCCAAAATGTTAATGTGTAATAGACAAAGAAATGGAGGCGACCACTTGCAATGAATGTGGTAAGGGAATGATGAGTTTCAAGATAAAGACTTGTCACTTTGAAAACAGGAGATGTCACATGTGATGTGATCACCTTTTTCCTGTAGCATAAGTGCGCACCTTTCATTGGTGCTTGGTGCTTTGGGAACAAACAAAGCAAGGGTCACATTGTAACAAAAAGGGGCATGAGCTAGGATGGTATGGGAATATAATAGAGGGTGGAGGAAAGGTAGCTTATGTGGTGGTGTGGTGGGGAGGCATGGTTGATGTAATAAAGTATAGTTGGTTCTCTATTTTTGAGGTACATGTGACAAGAAGGACAATGGGGTTGAGAGGGTGGTTGAAGAAGGGGGCATGGTTGAAAGTTTAATGCGAACTAAACTTAAGTTTTTTTTTCTTTTCAAAATCTACTTTCGAATAAAAAAAGGAGAGAATCAAGCTTGGCAGTTTTAGGCTAAAAAATTAACTTATTTTATGCTTTCACTAAAATTTGGCTTTAAGGAACATAGAAACATGTAAACAGTTTTAGGTTACCATTGTTTAGGTATATTGTTACTAGCTACAATGGCCCTAGTTGACTACTTAGGCCATGTTCACACCATCCCTAAAGTCCTAGATTATTCACAACTCATTGCGTAGTCCTTTGGTTTACATGGTCAAATAGAGAAGATGCCCACTAGCATCCCTAAGGTGCTGGATTATTCACAACTCATTGCTACCCTTTGGTTTTACATGGCCAAATAGAGAAGATGCCCTAGCATTAATTGCACTTGATAGTGGTCTAGCATGTGGCTGTGCAAGCTTTGAAGAGGTTTTAGTAGGTGCATGTGCTAGTTTTCAGGTGTTTTCACGAAAGCTTAGGCTGTTTGCATGATTTGGCCATTAGTGGCTACTCAAGAGAATGTCTAAGCAATCGGAGGATCGCTTTAGTTATCGACTTCAACTACATTGTGAATAAGCCCCTTAGATTAGAGCTCATCTATATCCCAATGTATCGTAGAGGGCTTTCACACAGGCTTTCACACAGGGCATGTATCGTAGAGGGCTTTCACACAGGCATGTGAAGAAATTTTCTCAATTGTACTCATGGTTCTCATGGATGGTGTTACTTTGGAGAAGCAACATTGGTCTTAATCGACGTCTCCTCTCTGTTTTTGAATGCATGTAGTGGAGGTGGAGATAGGTTGTACTTGTGCTCCCGGTAAAATTGGGTCGTAAGTTGCGCACATTTTAGGCCAAGTTTGCCCTATTTTTATGGTGTACATCTTGGAATATACGAGTGAATGTAAAATGGCCATGGTAATGGGGCCCTTGGCCAAGTTAACTTGGGCATAGGAAGGGCACCTTAGAACCAAGAATTAAGCTTGGTAGTGTTGAGGGTGTTGGTCGCTCCCTCTCCTCCACGGAAAGGCCAACCCCAAGCCTTTCTCAGCGTCATGAGATGAGGCCTAGGCAGAGGAGTGCATGTTGTGAAAAGGACCACCAACAAAAACGGGATGTGAGATCATCTGAATAGCGGCTCTAGGTTTTTGCCGCATCAAGCATCTAACATTTGCTGCGCATTCATCAAAATCAAGTCACTTGATTGTATGGCGTGAACCCATGTTGGAGGGGGCACAAATCAAGTGGCATTTCCACACCCTACTTAAGCATTTCCATGCCCTAATCTCCTCTCCCACGACCTGAACCCATGATAGAGAGGGCGGCATTTCCCCGCCCTACTTAAGCATTAATTAGGAATCACGGTTCTGGTTAACTAGGCCAGGTGTGGAAAACAAAAACAAAAATTCCAATTTTGGCACAATTTAATTTTCTTTGGAAAACCTAGTCATGGAAGATAGGTTGTGGGAAAGAGATTGTTGGTTTCACCTAGGATATTTATATATAATTAAACTCATTTAAAAAGAAATAAGTTTGGCGGTTAGCCTATGATTTTTTTAAAATTCTAGTCTGTTGCAGCCTAAACCGTGTAGTGTGACGGTTGACCAGTCGTGTATGTCTCTTCAAAATACGCAAAATACGTGTTGCGGCCCTGCGGTTCCCGCTCCGTGTCCGGCTCTGTCCCCTTAAGGGCGGACAGAAGCCCAGCAGACCGGTAACGTGGCAATGACCAGTAGGTCTTCATTTTCTTTATTAATACCAAAGCTCCATGACCGCCATCGCCAAAGCTTCAGTCTCGAGCATTTCCAGCCAGCATCTGCAGCTCTCTTCACATCCCATTTTCTCATTTGGTCCCTTTTGTTCAGATCCCACCTCTTTTCCGTAGCTTTTGACCTCTTTTGCTCTCTGCCTTCCTCCTAGAACAATGCAAGAAACCTCCGGCCAAAGCGGCTCGATTCTGAAAGAGCACGACTACATCGGCTTGTCTGAGGTCTCATCTGGCTCCGCGACGATGAACCAGTGCATAGTAGATGCAGAATGTCCCCTGGAAGACGAAGATCTGCGTTTGGGGTTAGGGTTAGGGTTGGGTTTAGGGTCAGGGTTTCAAGACAGGTTTGTAAAACAAGAAGCTGAGGCAGAAGTTAAAGACGGCCAAGTGCGCAAATCACTCAGTACACAGCCCGAGTCCAGGTACCCTGAGTTTCCAAGGGGTATGGCGCCCTCTGCTTCAAAGAATGGGGTGAAACGAGGCTACTCTGCCATAGCCGATGGTCGATTTGACATGATGGGCGGGGTGACTGGGCAGGCTTCCGTAGCTCTCAAGAACGCAGAGGCAGATGTGAAAACTATGTCAAAGCATCAGCAACATAGTTCATTCCTTCCAACCTGGGCACCCTCAAAGCCTACCATCGCCTCCTGGCATGCTGTTGGGCTTGAACAACCTGCTCCCCCTTTTGTTCCTAGCAAACCTGCAGTCATGGCAGGGGCTTTCAAGCCCCATGATTCCTCAGAAAACTCTCAAGAGCCTAGTTCGGATGATCCTCCTCCTCCCAAGTAAGTGCCTTGATCAGCTTCTAATATGCTACTTTTTTTTATTTTTAAGGGTGCAATGCATGTATTTAGTTCTAGGCAACATCGCATAAGACTTGTCTTTTATTAGTTTATGTTGTTACTACGTGTTGGCTTGATGAATTATGGTGCTTCATGCATTTGATTAGTGTGTTAATAGCTTTCTTTTGAAAAAACGTTTCTCACCTACGTTCCCTTTGGATTTACTGAGAGGGTTGAGATCTGGTTTGGGATAATTTGTAAGGCAGATGCTTGTTGAGTGTTTTGGGTGTGGTCCTTCTTAAGGGGTCTGATGAGCTTGCTGAATGTTTCTAGTTAGGAAGATGACCTATGCTTATCATCCCACGTCATAACTATGAGAATATATATACCTGTGCTCAGGGTGTTCCAGGATCCCAAGCATTGGCCCATGTTCTCAAGGGTAAAAGGTAGGTTAAAGGTTGGCTCTGATCTTTGGATCATTTTAGGGCAAAGTGACACGGGACGGTGATTTTTTAAGCTTGCACCACATTGGCGCTTTGTTTTGTATATCAATGATGGCACTTGATGCATCTGCTAAAGTCAGTCCTCGTGTGCACCAGTATGTGGAGGGTCAGGAAACTCAGGGTCTCTTCACTATCTCTCCCAAACCAGACAGTTGAGGGTGTGTGGGGAGGAACGATGGGAGTGCAGGCCGATTCTCTGGTGGGTCCGGACGCAGCTTTCTTTCAAAGCCAATTGAGTTTTTGTGTGATAAAAGGTTCATTTTAATTAGTTATCTGACCTGGTGATCTACTTTCTCGTAGTCGATCCATGGGGTTGAAACCTCCTCGAATAATGCGTTTGTTTATAGAGTAATCTTGTACCTGACAGCATAGCCCAAAAGCACATTAATAGGAACTCCACCGTTTGTTTCTTCTTTTAGGGGTGTACGATCATTCTGGTGTTGTGGAGAATGGTGGGATTTTAAGGATTGTAATGGAGTAAAATTTGAATGCATTTCAGGGTATGAAAATTTTATGAAATCTGATGCGAAATGTGAAATCTAAGGGTTGGTTGTTCTGGAGAGATTTGTGTGGGTTCGAAAAACTTGTGACATACTTTTTCTGATGAACTTTTCCCCATTGTGTTGCCAGGGGTCAAGTTGTAGGTTGGCCTCCAGTTCGCTTGTATAGGAGGCAGACGCTTGCCAAGCCTGCTGAGATGTTTGTCAAGGTGAACATGGATGGCATTACTGTTGGGCGTAAAGTGGACCTCAATGCATACACTTCATATGAGAGCCTCCTGCTAGCTTTGGAAGAGATGTTCCAACCCTCGAACAATGGTGAGACTCCTCTCTGGAGCATTTATTGTTAGTTCCTACGTATATGACTGCAATTGTGGCTTTGTTCTCTGTTTGACTCAATGTAGAGTCAAGGTCCCAAAGATTGCAATAACTTTGCTTCATTCAGTTAACTGTTGCTGTATAACATAATTTCTGCTCGACTTTCTCATGAAACCAATAGTAGACTCTGGGTTTAAGGTCACTAGTTACAATTTCTATTAATTTCTTACATGGTGTTCAATATGCAAACTTGGGCAACTTTGCTTGGCTGAATGGCTATGTTCTCTGTTTCTATAGCCACCTTGAGTAGGAAGATACTGATGTGGTTGGTTTTCTACAGCTCAAGGAGCACCCCAAGCACCCTCTGGAAGAGAGAATGATCTGAAGCACTTTCTACTGTCGAGTGGTTCAGATTTTGTCCTGACATATGAAGACAAAGATGGTGACTGGATGTTGGTCGGAGACGTGCCTTGGAGGTAGAGTTGAAGCCTCTATACAACATCTCAAGCCTTCTTTTGTCAGCTTTAGTTATTTTACATCAGGGGGGGATTGTATGTGCGCGTGTGTGCGTTCATGTGTGGGCCCATGTGTGTATGTACATGTATTTTTGTTTCCCTGAACTGACATGAACTTGATTTGTGCAGCATGTTCATCTCCACTGTAAGGAGGTTACGTATCACGCGTGGATCTGAAGCCAATGGCCCTGGTATGTTGACGGAATTACCTACCTATTTTGGTGCATTTGAGTTGCTACGTCAGTTCCGAAGTAGTGTAAAAAAAAGCCCTGATTGAATGACTTCTCCATTTGCAGCTCCGAGAAGGCCAGAGAACTCAAGGTTCCATGTATGAAAACAGAGATACTGGGCTTCCATTCTAATGTTTGGCTTGTACGTTTTGTCTTCAAATAAGCCGTGATCATGTTCAGCATCGATTCCTGTTTCAGGCACCTCTCTCAATAAGACCACATCATTGTTTATGGGCATCTGTGTCCTCTATGTGGATGGCTCACTTTTACAAGCTCATGTGGTGGTGTACATTTTGTATCATTTGTTGGCCATGCAGCTTTAGCTGTGTTAATGCTATTCTTTTTGAGGAGATGAGGTGCCTTCCCTTTAATGGTCGTGGCATTTTGAAACAAGGATTGGTTCTGAACAATCTCAGTTTGAGGAGGACAGAGAGCTGAGGAGATCAAGGGGGCTTGGTTAGGAGCTCCAACGGAACAGTTGTACAGAGTCTGGTCATAGAGGATTGCCGCTGCTTAGCAGGGCCAATTTTAAGTTTTGCCCCAGTGGTTCTCCTTTGACTGTTTATGATCAACTTGAGCACGGAAACATTTTTTTAATTTGTAAAGCTCCAGATTTGGGCTTTGATTCAGTAATGTAGCCAAGGTAGAAAAGATTGTTGGGGTTCAAGGACATCTGAGTGCTCTCTATATATTGCTTTCTTGCTCTGGTACTTTTTTTGTTCCAATACAGAAGCTAGCCTACATCTACCATGTGAAATCTATATCCAAGTGGCTGGGCTCTTCACATGCCCGTGGGCATAGCTAGTTGACAAAGTTATCGCCTTTACCCGCATATGAAGGGTAACCCCAAAATTTTATATAAAGGGGTGATGTTACACCCTGTGAAGAGGCCTACCCTAAACAAAGAAAAAAAGACTTGGCCTTGCAAAAAAAGAAGAGAATGAAGCCTACCTTAAGGAAAAAAATAAAGCCTTGGCTTTGCAAATAACAAAAAAAAGAGAGAAATAAAGCCGCGGCAGAAGGATACAGCAACATATTACCTTCAAACTCTAGCGTTACCCAACATTACTCCAGCCACCTACTAAATTGGTAGTGTAAATTTTACACGAAGCATCCTCTTGGTCTATCCACAGTACGTTTTGGTGTATCCTTTTTTTGATACACATTACTAACAGTGATTAGGAGTGGTGGTTCTTAGGTAGTTAATTCCCAAGGAAAGGATATGGAAAACGCGCATTGTTTTAGACTTTATTTCCTCAAAGTCAGAAATTTCAAGAAAATAGCCATACTTTCTTGAAAAAAAAGTATATTATTGTAAGCTATGGCATCTAGTCTGTGTGACTAGTGTGCTTTCAAATTTTTTTGATTAAAAAAAACACTATTATTGTTATTTTTAAACGGATTCAATTCCATTATACTAAACACTTTAACGAGTCATTTTAATTTTCAACCTCAACACCCCTTCCATTTCTTGATTACGATAATCAACGTGTTACGCCCCCGCTCATTTCTTGATGAGTGGGAATGATTACGATAATTAATGTGATGGTAACTTCTCTGTCGAGGCTATAGGCGAAGAGCTCTCGATCCCTCCACAAACCATGGGTGCAGAGCGACATGGGTCTCCCATTTGCGGCGAAGGAGCAGCATGCCAGAGGCTGGCATTTAGGACGACAGGCATGGGTCCGTGGGTGAGAGAAGCATGGACGGGAGATTGAGGGGGGAGTAGGAGGGTTCAGGGAACGTGCAAGGTGGTTATGTTTGTGTGCGTTTATCACGTAAATGCACACGCTTGTGATGGATGATGCCTGGGCTGAGTAAATTGTACGCCATTGTGGGCCAAGGAAAAAAAAGAAAAGTAGGTTGCACATGGAGAGGTCGGAGGAAGGAGTGATCCTATTAGCTGGAGGAAGGGCCACGGCCAAATGATATAGTCTCTAAATATTGGAGGTAATTTTGATGAACTTCAAATTATTCGAACGTTTTTACCACAAAACCTTCCAACTCTCAAATTTTTTTAATGATTTTTCAAATTCCAACGTTGCAAAATATAGTATATACTCGGGTTCTTTAGACTGAGGTTGAGATCTTGGTGGTTTGATTAATGAACACGAGACTACATAGATTGTGTTAGTAAAGTGTTGTAAAAGCACCACCAATATATGTTGGGAAAAGAAGAAATCTTGACCTAATTCTACAAGCCTAAAAATAGAAGGTTTAATTTGACACCTTACATTTTAATGACTCCTATGCTTTGATACCATCATACTTTTCATATGTATATATATATATATATATATATATATATATATATATATATATATATATATATATATATATATAGAGAGAGAGAGAGAGAGAGAGAGAGAGGACTTTGTAAAGGGTTAACGATGCTCACAAATGATGAGTTGCTTTATATGAAACGTTTATAAGAAAAGGCTAAATGAAGGCTCATAAAAAGTACCAAGCTAAAGATAGGTCCAACTCCTCTAGAAAGTAAATGAAGACTCATAGAAAGCACCAATCTAAACAACCAACCATCTAGTTGAATAAAAGCATCCACTACTGTGCACTAGTGAATTCCAACCATCATCATAAGCATTCCAAGCCCGGTTTTATACAAACCAACCAATGGGAATCATGAACAATAAGAAAAATGATTACAAGATTCATTACCCCAAAGGCCAGTTGCACAATGCGGAGGATGATGCACCACCCAAAAAAAATTTAGAGCTTGTGGAAAGGCTTAGGAAGAGGATAATTTTATAAAAGATAATTCTAATATTTGAGAAGGGGAGAGAGAGAGAGAGAGAGAGAGAGAGAGAGATGGTGCAACAGCAACAAAGAATAAAAGGAGAAAGGAGGGATCAAAGTTTTGAAAGGAAGGGGGGGGTTTTGAATTTTGAAAAGAGGGATGGTTTGAAGTTTGAATAGAGGGAAAAGGAAAAAAGAGGGGAATGGTTAAGAAGGGCGTGAAGAGGAGGGGAAATTTTTCTAACTTTGGAAAAACAGAAAGGAGGGGGTTGGTTTTGAGAACTTTTTTTCTTTAGGGTTACTTTGGCATTATCGTTGTTTGTTGTTTCGTGCACAACGGATGCAACATCTTTTGAGTGGTGGAAGCTCACCAAGGTATGGAGAGATACAACCCTCCCTCCTCTATTACTAGTGTGTAACCGTTCTCTCTCCCCCTCTATTTCTAGTGTGCACTGCTCTCCTACACATACAACCCATTTCCTTAGCACATTCCCTCTATTGTTGGCAAAGAAAGTAGAGGGAATGCTAGCAAATCAAGCATTTTTTGGGATTCAGCATGGCAAGGGCTTGCAAGAAGATCCATAGGCATTGGGGCAGGGAAGTCACAAGGTTGGCAAGTAAAGAAGGCTGAGTGCAACAACTTGCACATCTACAAGATGGGGTCAAATTTGGCTTGGTGGAGATTGAGAAGAATGGAGGGAGAGGGTGAGCTTGAGCTCCTTGCAAGAAAACTTCTTTATACACACACAAGAGTAGACAAGCACACAAGAGATATGGATGGCTAAATTTCTTCTTTCTACAATCATGACATGCAGATAAGAGTACATATTATAAGTGAAAGTACTCTACTACTAAAACATACAGATACGAGTACATACTATAAGTGAAAGTATATACTCTACTACTAAAACATACAAGGTCCATATTGTGAACTTGACTATATGAGATGGCACTATAAATGTGCCATAACTCTAGTAACCAAAGTGATTGTCTTACAACCTATAAACCAATGACGGCATATCAACCAAAATCTCACTAACCATGCTAGTGGCATTAAGTATGGAGGTGTCATCATTCATATTCGCACTAGTTGAGATCAATATCTCAACACTCCCCCTCCTCGACTCCATGTCTTACACGCCAAAGTAAGCTTCTAAACTTGTGAAGCTTCTATGTACCTGCAATGCCTTTGTGAAGATGTCAGCCACCTAATCCTTTGTGCTGATATACAAACCAAATCCACATCATCTGCTAGAACCTTCTGCCTCACAAAATGATAATGCATCTCAATGTGCTTTATCCTAGAAATATGTAATTAATCTAAGCATGGGACATCTCCTAGAGTATCCCTCCATTTTTATAGAGAGCAGACCAACTGCACGACTTTGTCTATGATACCCTCTTTGCATGGATAGCAACATGTTGTGTGTTACTAAGCATGTCAACGAGGTATCCGTATGTAGCCACTTGCCTCCGATGCTTGTCCAGACCACCTGATTTACTAGCCAAATGGCATGTTGTCACGGTAAATGACTACGCTATCCATGATGGACTCACCCATTTCTTCAAGTATCTTATGTAATTAGTTACTTCACATGTCTCCATAGCAACACCTCTATACTTAGTCTTTATACTGGATAAAGCAACCGTTAGTAGCAGAAGCTTCTTCTTGCTACTCCACCTAACAACAACACTCCTAAAACAGAACATAAAGCTATCAGTACATCTCCTGTTTTTGAGACACTACTAACCCAACCTGCATTTGAGAACTCTTCTAGAAATGGCAAATTGAAATGATTTTTGTAAATATTTATTTCAAATATAGATTGAAAAGAAAAATTGCTTATATGCATGGGACGATCCCCTCTTCCTTAATACTACTAATGCTGAGGGTTGGCGTGAGACGGGGCTCTAAATGGCCTATGCAGCGATGTTGTGCCTAGCACTAGTGCCACCCAAAATTGGCGGGGCGATAACGGCGGCATGAAGGTGATGGTCGGCTTTGGGTAGTGGCGCTCGGCTCCCCACAGTGGAGGTAGCAAGCAGATACCCTCGACTAGGGTAACCTGGGTGCTCTAATACCATTTGTGGTAATTAGAGTGAGCACAGAACTAAAGAAGCCATGGAGGTACCAAGCAGATACCCTAGACTGGGTGCTCTAATACCATTTGGGTAATTAGAGTGAGCACAAAACTGAAGCAACTATGGTGGTAGTACAAATAGAGAGAGAGAGAGAGAGAGAGGGGTAGAGAGAGAAAGACTATACTCAAGAGATAGAGTTATTACACGACTCAATAGTATTTCTTTTGATTCCATCACTTTCATATATAAAAGGCAGTATTCTCATGGGTAATTCCTTTAGGTCAGACCACATACTTTAGGTCTCTCAAACGATAGGCTCGTCTGGTTTTGAAATTATAACGGACATATTGTAGAGGCAACATCATCATATCTCTCCCTCGAAACACGTCTGAGTTCATAGGATTTTGGGGAGCCTATCCACCAATAAGCTGCACTACGAATAGTACTATGAAAGGTCGCATGGAAAACCTTTTTCCCAGTTTTGGATTTATAACAGGCAGATTGTAGAGGTAACATCCTCATACATCTTCCTCCATGGGTTCATAGGATTTTGCAGAAGCGTGTCCGCTAGTGAGCCGCTCTACGAATGGTTGCGTAACAACTTTTTCCCTGAGCCACTGTGAATGCTTAATTCTGACCACTCAAAGGCCAACTATGCTAGGAGCACACCCTAGCGACATTATCCGAGGAGGGTCACTACCTCGATGGACGGCTCCATATGAGGCACCGCTTGGGTGGCACCCATACACACCCAATCACTAAATCTAGGTTATTGCACTAATCATTTCTTTTGTGCAAGTTAGGAATCCTTTTGAATCAAACTCACAATCAAGACCTTAAATATAAATCTAGTTGTTACGTCAACCTTTTTTGTTTTGGAAGTATATATATATATATACAGTATTAATCAAAAGAAAACCAAAGAGTTCTTATCCAATATCCATATCAAGATCCTTCACCCTACAATTCAAGTCCAGCTTTTTATCACTTTCCTAAGGCCCCTATTGGCTCCAATTCCTTCTCATTAGAATTCAATAGTTTGCAAAGGAGGTGCCATCTTTCATCTTCCCAAACAAAGGAAGACGGGCTTCAAGACACATAATAACCCAGCTGCATACAAGCTACCATGTAGTAAAGCCTTTGGGTGGAAGCTTTTCCAAGACACTTTTACCAGCCCACACCTTCACCATAGGTCTAGTGCCAACTGGATTTTCTATGAATGCCACAAACATATATACAAGGTGCTTCATTGTCAAGTACCACCTCTTGGTCTTGGGTCCAAATTTGGGCAACCTCGTCTTTACCTCCTTGATAATGAATTCCTGCATACAAACTTTAGGTTAGGGCTTCCTAATATGTACCAAGGTCTGCAGAAGAGCAAGTCACCTGATTCCATTGCATAGAGAATGAATTGCCTGAAGTGTGTTATCATCATTTGACTGGTTAGCATAATATACAGATTTATAGAGATACACACACTTATACATCACTTCAATGCTATTCAACCTAGTTTCTCTTCCCCTATAAAATACCAAGTTATTTCTAGAAGTCCATATCTCCCAAAGGCAACCATATCTAATAATATTAAATAACCAATTAGTAATCTCATTAGATACTATCCCCTTTCCCCAAACCCAATCCCCCCACAATCCCTGAACCCCCAAAGATCTATCCACCCATTTCTGTATCTTCACCCAAAAACCCTTAGTAGCTGGGCACCCCCAGAATAGATGTCACATCTTTCAAGGCTGTCCTACACCTTGGACAGCAACCTGAAGTAAAATTCCTTTGTATAAGCTTGGAAACAACTGGTAAAGCCACTAGACAGACTTTCCACAAAAAGGCCTGAAACTTCAAGGGCAGATTAGATTCCCATAATACGAGCTTCCATCTCTTTCTCCAAGTTCCTGCTTTCCATTTTACCTTCCAAGCTTTGTTGCAATTTAACACATTTAAATCTAATTTTCTCAACTCTGAGTATAATGCTTTGGCTGAACCTTTATTCATCTTAACCCCATTGAACCAACCCCCCTCTTTGAGCCAGCTGGAATCATCCAGAGTAGTGGATACCCACCCTTTCTGAAGCTCCCCCAAGATCTGATTGACCAGATTTCTTTCTCTTGGATTTAATCCAAATTCACTAACTAACTGATCAAGTTCTTTCTAGCCAGCCTAGGGTCCAGTCCCAGCAGTCTGCCAAGATTCTTAGCCCTTTGTTGTTCAAACACTTTGCTGCATTGATGTCTATCAAAGCTAGAGAAGGGTTAAAATAATGGGACCACCAGATTCCCAGACTGAGAAAGGAGTTGCCTGTTATTCTTACACATCTATCCCACTATAGAAGATAAAGAATCTCCTTCCATTTTCTACTCAAGAAGCTGTAGAGTGAGGAGTTGGTTATCTTCAAAGGAGCAGAGGAGAACAACTTATTTTTCTAGTTACATCCCATCCACACCCCTCTTTGATAAACATAGGAGTCTTCAACAATTTCTTTAAACATTTTGGACCAGACTTCTTCTTGAGATAAGCATTTGGGTAGGAGTAAGGCAATCCTGGCTGAAATATGAGTAAGGAGATGCAAAATACCCAGCCCCCCATTAGCCTTAGGTAGGCTAGTTTTATCCCATGCTAACCAAGCAGGAACCTTCCTTGTGTTGCCTTTATTTCTCCAAAGGAAGTCCCTTATGGGGCTCATAATTCTCTTCCACTGAGCTTTCCCAAAGTTGATTACTAGGGCTAAAAACATGATATTAGCATTCAGAATTGTGTTACAGATTGCAAGTCTATCATGGAAAGGTACTCTCACCCCTTCCCACTTCTTAAAATTCTCCATAAATCTCTCAATAGCCCACTCAGATAGTTGTTTATCAATGATATCCACACCAAAAGGTATTCCCAGATGTCTGACGACCTGGCCCCTCCTAACTACCTCACATCCCCATCTTTGAATATCAAAGTCATTGTCCTCTGTTAGACTGATCATTTTGGTTTTCTCGATGTTACACAAGGCATCAGAAAACTCTTGAACAATGGATAAGGCAAACCTCAAATTATCCCCCTCAGCTTTAAGAAAGAGCAAGGAGTCATTAATAAAACATTGGATGATCAATTTCTCCCCCTCTTTTAGCTTCAGGCCAGTAACCCTGCCTTTCTCACACGCTTCTTCTAAAGCCACAATGAGGAGATTAGAGGCAATGGCAAACAGAAGAGGGGCTAAAGGGCAACCTTGTCTGATAGACCTCCTAATTTCAAAGCCCCCAACTATTCTATCATTTAACAGAAGACTAGAATATCCCCCCAAGGATAGAGTATATATACAAGAAGCAATCCTGGGGCCAATTCCCAATTTCTCCATTACGCTTGCCACATAAGACCAATGAATCCTATCATAAGATTTTTCTAGATCTAGATGAAGCATTATACACTTCTGATTGGTTCTAATAGCCACATCTCTGCCAATCATAGCAACCAGAATGTTGTCATAAATGGATTTGCCTTTTATAAGCCCATGTTGTTTCCTAGATATCACCTTTTGAATCATTGGGGTAATCCTTAAGGCAATGACTTTGGCCAAGATTTTATATACTACTGTTAAGAGGGTAATAGGTCTCTAGTGGTTAAATCTGCAGCAAGCAACATGTTTTGGGATAATCTTCACCACCCCCTCCTTTAGGTCTTTATCCAAGACCCCATGGCTAAAAGCTTGGCTACACATTCTCTAAATTATATCCTTCATGGAGGGCCAAAATGATATGAAAAACTCTACAAAGATACCATCCCACCCTGGGCATTTTTCCTTACCCAACATAGTAACGGCTACCTAGCATTCATCTAGTTCTATGTTCCTTTCCAACCAATTGGCCTCTCTCGTATCTATGCAGTGCTTTACCAGTATGAGAATTTTACTTTTTGCCCTATATCGTATTATGGAATTATCCTCCTTTAAACTCAAAGTGGATCCTAAATAATCTACCCATTTCCTGGCCACCTCCTCTATATCTTGAATTTCTACCCCATTCTCATCTCTAATACTTCCCACAATCTCCCTACTGTCTCTCTCTTGGTTTAGCTTAAATAGTTGACTTTTAGGTCTCTTATTGGTGAAAAAGGCATTCCTTTTAAAAGCACCCAATCTATACCTTGCTAATTTGTCATCTTCCTCTTTAAGGCTTAGTTGACAACTTATGTATATACAGATTTCTTCCTTTGAGAGTTTCCCCAATTGTCTTTTCCTCTGTAGAGTTTCTAGTTGATCGCTCCACTTCTTCCTATTCTCTTTCTTCTCATATGCTCTCAAATTTCCTATCCTCCTTATCACTCCTTGCATTTCACTAACAAATGCCCTCCAGGCTCCTTCCCTAATGCCTCTTGACCGTAGTCTACTTATTGCTTCTTCAGTGCTTTTTTTGAATAGCTCATCTTTCAAAAGGGAGTTATTTATCCTTAATTTCTTGGATGGAAAATGTCTTAGTCTTTCATGATCCCCACTTTCTACATGCCACCCCCATATTAAGGACATGTGGTCAGACAGAGCAGAGGAATTATCTATCCTAATTTCCAAAGTATGAGGTACCCAAGAAGCCTGGTGACTAAAAAATACTCTGTCCAGCATGGAAGAAGAACCAAAGTAGTGTAAACTGAAGTAAGTGTGTCCAAGATCATTCCTTCATTCACCAAGACCCCACCCATCTACCAGGCCCATCCTTCCTCTGAGTTCTCCCCATTTCCTCTTCTCTTGCCCCATAAGAATGGTGCTTCCTCCACACCTATCAGCTATAGCTTCTACCATGTTAAAATCCCCCATAAGGATCCCCGGGCATTGCATGTTAAGACCTGAGAGCCAGTCCCATATCCTACCCCTTTCCTTGTAATTATGAGGTCCATAAACATTAATAATCCAATATCTCACCTTCTACCTGGAATTCTACCACCAGGGCTCTGCCATTGGGGTGGTTAGCAATAAGGCAAGGCTTCAAGGGTACCTTTATGATAGTCATAACTCTAATGTACCCTTTATCAATGCCCCCATAATACAACACCCAATCCTTAAATCTCTCCCTTCTACCAAAAAGGTTATGTTCCTGTATGGCCAGTAAAGGAAGCTTCCATTCTTTCACTAGACCCCAAAAAGCTGCATTCTTCCTTTTATCCTTGATGCCCTTTACATTCCATGTAAAGGGCATCAAGGATAAAAGTTAATCATTGAATAGTTGTCTCAGTGGACCAACTCCTCCTCTTGACTATCATCATCAGGGTCAGGATTATGGGCCATCTGCCAATTAGTTTCCACATGTCTATTGAATTCTCCAATGGAATGTAAAGGGCATCAAGGATAAAAGTTAATCATTGAATAGTTGTCTCAGTGGACCAACTCCTCCTCTTGACTATCATCATCAGGGTCAGGATTATGGGCCATCTGCCAATTAGTTTCCACATGTCTATTGAATTCTCCAATGGAAGAGGTCTCACCATCCATTCCCCACAGAGGACTAAACTGGTTAGAGTAAATCACATGGCTAGGAATCTTGGGGGAGTTAACTAAACCCTTTCTATTTCTAGGTCTTCTAGCTTCTTCTTTGGTTGCTCTAAGATTGTTTTTGCTCCTGGGTTTTTCAACCACCTTAGTCCATCCCTCTTTTTTGCGACTACTCCCTTGAGGGTCCTGAATCCCCTTCCCCTTATCCTCATTAACCTTGCTCCCTTCCTTTTCTATATTATTTGGTCTCACCCCCTCAAGATCCCTGTCGTCCTTAGTAACTTCCTTCTCTTTATTTTTGTATTGAGCATCACAAAATCTAGCTATGTGCCCTAGATCACCACATTTGAAGAAAGCTCTAGGGAAAGGCCCAAATTTGAGAATTAATTCAAATTTTCCCAAATCCCCAAGATCTATTTCTAAAGTTTTCAGAGTTTTGAAGCTAGTATTCCATGAGATACATCTGTTGTTCGCGTGACGGCCTGACTCATCTTCCTTGGGGATAAATAGAGGTGGACCCAAATATTTTGCCAGTTCTCCCAGTGTCGGTGTTGAAGCCAGGGAGGGAGACCTATGAGTTCTACACCTAGACAGGGCAGGCCTTTTTCTGACTATGATTCACATCAAACAAGGGGTCAAATGGGATTGCATGTACTAGCTTGGGGCCCATAAACAGAGGCGCTTTAGAGACAATATCAGACAGCCTGTCCTTTAGAGAATAGGACATTAAAAACCTTTCCCCAGATAAAAGGTCTATACCACCACTTTTTCATGCAGCACATCATCGGGCCATTTACCCAATTCGGATTTGGAAGGGGGCCTACTCGAGAAAAATATAACAATACTATAGTAGGAGAACAGATTAACCTGTTTCTTCACCAAGTCTGCTGAGACTTTGGTACATACCTTGGGAGGTGTCTGTCGCACTAGCGAAGGATGTAGCCTTCTCGATACCCAATCAGCTTGCAGCCTCTTCTTTTCGTGGGACTCCTCATCTTCTTCACGCATCCTCTTCATTTCCTCGTGGCTTGTTGGCAAGCCAATTCTCGCATGCGGATATCAGTGTTGCTGAGCTCTGTAGAAATAGCTATTTCTCTGATCATCCGTTCAGTATCCAGCGCTTTGATTCTTCTTGTTTCCACTTTTTGTGCTCTTCTGGTAGTAGCTTCTCTTTGATTGGCTTCAATAATTTGAAATACCTGCTGTGTTGCCAATCTTTGTGCATCTTGTAAAATTGGTTTTCTAGTTGTGATATTGTTTCTTGGCTTCTTTGCGCTGCTGTTTGGTTAGTGATGATTATTTCATTGAGAGCCTTTAGTTTTTCTGCATGTGCTTTGTTAACCTGCTCTACCATAGCAATGACAGCTCTCATGATTTCCATTCTGGCAACCGGGCTCTGAATGTCTCCTTATAGTCAATGCAAGTTTGCGCATCACCCTTGGCAACCAATCTTGTCTTTTACCTTCTCATTGAACCATCGGTGTTATGCTTCACTTTGTAAGAGCCTCTCAAGATGTCCAGCATCTTCCCCTGTAATCAAATCCCTCTTCAGAAATATAAAAGATCTTGTTTTTACCTGTTTTGGCCTAGAGAGAGAAAATATTCTAGAGAGAGGTTATTCAGATTTTGAATATTTTTAGATGGAAAAATATCTCTTCTTATTAAAAGAAGTTCCCCCGAAAGAGAAGTTCAAAAATATTTTCAGAAGGTGCATTAGAAATCAAGTATAATCTGTTCAAGAGGCCTTATCCTAGGGGTCCAGATTTTCAAAAAAATTTAAATTAAGGTTTTGAGGGGCCAATCAGATTCATCCAAATGTGTGGAAAAGATAAATAGAAGAAATAAAGAAAATCCCCCCCAAAGATGAGTAAATGCTCACATAAGATGAAGAGTGGACTAAGGACCAAAGGAAAAACTAAAAAAATAGATTTTTGACACCTCACAATAGGGATTCCCCCTCATGAATGAGGCGCCTACTTCACATGTGGTGGAGTTTTAAATCATCAAAAATTGAGATATTTCATCTCTCCTCTCTCCTAATTCAAGTCTAGTTCCAAAAAGTAAGCTAAACTGATCTAAAAATGGTCAAAAATTGACCAAACTGATCTGGAAAATTCTAGAATCAATTTGCTTGGTTATAGGAGTTCACTTTTTCCTACAAATAGAAGCCTCCCCATTTGTTGAAGCTTAATAGTGTTTTATACACTGTTACTCTACTCCTCCCAAGAGCCAAGAACTGTGAATATCTTAATAATTCATTAGTTTTTGACCATTCCCTCTTCTAAAGAATTGGTGGCCACTCTTGTGTTGCAAACAAGAGTAGAACCCTCAAACCATCAAGCCAAAGGAAAGCTCCCTGAATTCATGTAAGTTAGTAATTTTACCTTTTCTTTATTCTTTTAATAGTTTTTCTAATCTTGTTTTGTTTAAATTGAAAACTTTGATGCTATGCCTTGCTGGAAAGGCTTTCCCCCTCTCTCATTCTTAAAATCAGCCCTTCTTTATCCTAGTTAAGTGATCTAATAGTTGGAATTAAACTTTTCATATTGTTTTTCCTTTAAAAGTGAAATTTGATTAGTTTAGAGTGCTTAAAACCAATTGGGGATAATTTTTAAGTAATTTTAAGATAGGAAAAATTAAAAAATGGTCAACCATACAAAGGAGGTTATGGCAAAATTTTCTAAAATTTGGTGAAATAAGTATTATCTTTTATTATTCTAAAAGAGTAATCCCTATCATTTGTATATTCTAAAAGTGTCATTTTCATTCTATGCATAGAAAAATGCATAGTAGAAAAATAATTATTCTAAAAGTGTTATTTTCAATAGAATTAAGATCTATGCATATTGATTATTTTTTTAATTATAAAAGAGTGATTTTCAATAGAATTAAGTTCTATGCATAGAAAGATGCATATTAAATATTTTTTTATTATAAAAGTGTTGCTTTCATCAAAATGGATTTTTATGCATAAATAGATGCATAAAAGAATATTTTTTTAATTATAAAAGTGTAACTTTCATCAAAATGGATTTTTATGCATAAATAGATGCATAAAAGAATATGTTTTTAATTATAAAAGTGTTACTTCATCAAAATGGATTTTTATGCATAAATAGATGCATAAAAGATATTTTTTTAATTATAAAAGTGTTACTTTCATCAAAATGGATTTTTATGCATAAATAGATGCATAAAAGAATTTTTTTATTATAAAAGTGTTACTTTCATCAAAATGGATTTTTATGCATAGATGCATAAAAGAATATTTTTTTTAAAAAAAGTGTTACTTTTATCAAAATGGATTTTTATGCATAAATAGATGCATAAAAGAATAATTTTTATTATAAAAGTGTTACTTTCATCAAAATGGATTTTTATTTATAAATAGATGCATAAAAGAATATTTTTTATTATAAAAGTGTTACTTTCATCAAAATGGATTTTATGCATAAAATGATACATAAAAGAATTTTTTTATTGTAAAAGTGTTACTTTTACTAATATTGATTTTTATGCATAAAATGATTAATAAAAGAATTTTTTTAATTGTAAAAGTGTTACTTTCATTAATATTGAATTTTTATGCATAAATAGATGCATAAAAGGATTTTTCTTTTATATAAAAGTATTATTTTCGTAGAAGTTGGATTTTATGCATAAATAGATGCATACAGAATTTTTATATCAAAATAAGAGTTCTCTTTAATCCTATGTTTAAATCCTATGAATATTGAAAAATGAATAAGAAAATGCTTTGTGAGAGAAAATTCTACCATTTCATATTCTCTAGGATAATAATGAGAAAATTCAGAAAAACTATCGAAGTCGAAATTTTAGATATATGATTAATTTATTCCTCATAGGAATTTGTGTCTAGTTTTGAATTCAGTTAAGTAAAATACTCGATGAATGAAATTCAGTAAAGTAGTAATTGAAATCCTAACCTTCGATAAAGATAGTTCAGTAAGAAGCTTTCCAGACTCAAACCCTGAATCAGACTATGACCTAGACGTAACTCCTTCGTCAGTTTCAAGAAAAGGCGATGTAACTAGTTTAGTAATCTACACTCAAATCACCCACCGATTCTGAAACTAAGTTGAGACCTTTGATTTTGATCTGAGGATCAAGAATTCAGAATTCGAGGAATTCTGCTTGGGAATCCAAAACGGTGATCTAGAAGTCTTGGGATACGAAATTAAGATATACTCATCATTTTATTCAAAAGAAAATCAAAACTGAAAACTTGCATAGAAACCCTGTTTTCTTAGAGGAGTGTCTTACGCCAGAATGCTGGAGAAAGCATTTGGTATATGTGTTTTCTAAGGGAAGTTCGGTTGCAACAGCTGGCGGGGAGTGTTCAAAGGACAGCTCACGCGGCAAAGCCTGCCCAGGTCTTGTTGACCAGCCTGGGTATGGTATAAAACGGTGTGCTTCTGGTACGATGGGCGAGGGCCGATGAAGCAGTCCCTGAGTGAAGTGCCAGGACACCTAAGCAGGATCCTGGAGGGTTATGACCAAGCGATGCACGGGCTCGCGGTGCTTAGGACACCCATGCGTATGTCATGGAAGATGTATATATGAATGATGACGAGAAAATTATTGTAATTTGTTACTGGATCTCGTTGTTGACCTGCTGGTCTCAACGGAGAGTCCAGAGTGATACTGTTTTGTGAGAAACAAGGATTGAATGGAAATTTTGAGTTATGACATCTGTAACCAGTAATTGTTTGACAATGGATTGTTTTATAAATTAAAGTTTAAAGAGGAGTGTGTGAGTATCTGTATTCTAAAGCAAAGTTAAGAAAGGCATTCAATTATGGGTGGGTGAGTATTTGTTTGGTTCTACCAATTCCAGTGGTTGGGCGGTGGCTAACCCATGGGCCTAACCCATGGGCCGGATAGGTTGGAATCTGTAGAGTTTTAATAATAAAATTGATTAATAGGAATACGTTTAGAACTCGAATAGTTAAATAGTAACTTGAATACTTCTCTAATGAATAGATCAACGGCTATGCCTGATTCAATCAAGAAAAAAGCGTTGATTCCTTCAAGTTAAGTCTGTAATAGTTTCCCTTCTATCTGGTTTAATCAGATGAAGGTTAGTTCAATATCTTGACCTCGTTAGAAAGATTCGTTAAGTAATTTAAAATGAAAGAATCGTCCCCGCTTTTCGAGCATGGAAAATTTTCCCGGTTTCGGTTCTTGGAATGACCACCAGCTTAGTCTCGTGCCCGGACATTCGAGGGCGAGGCCCCGAGTGTGAGAAATCCTGCCCGCACAAGAGGAAGCTACTTCCGCTGCTACCATCCAGGAATCCGCGGTGCGCAGAGGGGGCAGTGGGATCTCACAATTGGTATCAGAGCGCTGTTGTAAATTTACGTAACAGCAACAGAAATTGTTGAAGGAACTTCAAAAAAATTGAAAACTCATAAATTGAATTGGAAATTTATAGATGGATACCCCGAATCTATCTGGCATTCCTGAACTCTGCCAGAGTCAGGATATGATAGCCTTTGCATTTGAGCACCTCATCAACTCTGCTACGACCCAAGTGAGCAGAGTGAGACTTGCGCATCATTTTGAGAGTCTTTACTTTCCTGATCCTCTTGAGCGACGCCAGTATATGTGGTTCTGTGGAGGACAATGTATTAATGTCAATACCAGTTAGCGTCAGAGGCTCAAGCAAAATATTTCCTTAGCCATGATTCTGATAAGGCTAGGACTTGTTCAGCATGTTCAACTCTTTGATCATTCACCGAGGAACTTCAGAACTTCATGCCGAGTTTTTAGGCTTCTTAGCCGCTTTATCCCTAGAGATAGAATTACAGTACCTCTTTCTATAGTGAATCGTGTGTACCATGGCATGTCTCCTTTGCAGTTTCGCTTCTTTATACGAATACGATTGAGGCAGTGATTTTGGGGAGCCGTGATGCTCTATGTATATATCTCAAACTTTTGATAATAAATGATGTTTTGCGAAAGAATTCCAAATTGTTTTCATGATTGTGAATGGTTAATAAATTATCAAAGTAAATCTTGTTTCATGATGTTTGATGAAATAATTATATGTTTAAAGAATAAATCGCAAAAATTAAATAATCATAAATCTGTTGTCAAAGTTAAGTTGACAAAAATCTCATTTTGTCAGAGTCATGAGGCGGCGCGCGGCCCGTGCAAGGCAATCGGATCCTCTAAGCGATGACGAAGAGTTAGATCTGGATGTTTGAAAAGCCCTACACAGATCCCAGCCTAGTCCCTTCAAGGGTGAAGGGGAGCAGTTAGGTGAAGTAGTGAAAAAGTGGATTGAGGCAATAATGGAGGAATACTTTGATCAATGAGAGAAGCAAGATGGCTCTCGCCAGGTTAAAGATTGTGGAAACGGCCAGGGTCGCTTGGAGGAATCACTGCGAGACTAACCATCTCGACCGGAATACCCAGA
Source organism: Cibotium barometz (assembly GCF_041138505.1). Classification (NCBI taxonomy): domain Eukaryota; kingdom Viridiplantae; phylum Streptophyta; class Polypodiopsida; order Cyatheales; family Cibotiaceae; genus Cibotium; species Cibotium barometz. Next base: position 4,792,286 of record NC_141046.1, read on the forward strand.
CCTGGACCGATCTTAAAGCTTACCTCAGAAAGAGGTTTTGTCCTCCGGGCTTCCTTGAAACTAAGATGAATGAGTTCTTGGAACTAAAGCAGGATAGCCGGGCAATTGAAGAGTACCATCAAGCTTTTGCCCTTCTCCTCAAATATTCCCCACAATTGGATGAAGAGCAGCTGATGGCCAGGTTCATTCGAGGAATGAACGAGCCATTGGACACCTTAGTAAGAATGCCAAACCTATCTCAATGGCCGAAGTAGTAAGAATGGCAAAGGACTTTGCCAAAGCCTTTGTGGTTAAGGTCCCGCTGAAGCCTGCACCCTCTAATTTTAAAAGATTCCAAACCCCGGGAAGTACTTCAAACTTTCCTCCCCCAAAGCGGTAGCAAGGCCCAAATCAGAATGAGGATGCGGGAAGATTCAGGAAGTGAAGGAAGACCTTTCCCCCAGAACACTTTCTCAGGCGCCCCACCTATTTCAAGGATCTAGAGGGATGAGCTCAGAAGTGAGAACCGGTGTTTTGGATGCCAGGGTTTTGGTCACCAGCTGAAAGACTGCCCGACTCCTGCCATGTCAAGGGAACAGGGAAGTCAAGGACCGAGAGTGCAAAGACCAGCCCCTTCCTATCAGTCAAATCAAGGTCCATCTCAACCAAATCAGGGAAATCCTAGGAGAACTCCAGCTCAGCCATCTGCCTCTGTCTAGAGTAGCCTCAGAATTCCTTCCCAGAACTGGGGCAACCAAAGAGAAAGGGTTCCGCCTCAGACGGCAGCAGCTAGAGCAGTCACAATAGCAGAAGTAGTGGAAGAAGAAAGAGGACAGATTTATGCTGCAATTGAAAACCAAGGGCCAAATCGCCAATTCTCCATCATTCATACTCCAGCTGAGTATCAGGGTAAGCCTTTTAAGCTTTTGATTGATTAAGGCAGTACTCATTCTTTCATTTCCCCTGGATGCTTGCGTAAGCTAGTCTTAGATCAGAAATCAAGGAAACCTATGCAAGTTGAATCGGCAAGTGGAAAGATTCTTTTCACTCACCTTGAGACAGATCGTATTCAGTTCAATCTAGATGGGAATTGAACTGACTGCTAGTTCAGAGTTATACCTTTGGGAGTTTTTGACGGGATCCGTGGAATGGATTGGCTCCATAAAAATCAAGGTGACATTCACTGTCATAATGGAACCATTTCCTTCTGTGACCTTCATGGAAACAAAGTTCAAGGAACCGAAATTTCAGGATCCCCAAGGTTGCAGTTAGTAAAAGCTTCTAAGTTACTAAAAGGACTTAGAAAGAAGCAGTGCATTTATCTTGTCAAAATGAATCCGGTAGACTCAAAGTTAAAAGCTAAAGAACCTGAATGGTTAAGTGATTATTATGATGATTTATTCCTAGCAGAGCTAACAGAGATGCCTCCAATTCGAGAAGTAGATCATGTGATAGAATTGACCCCCGGAGCTCAGCCAGTAGCCCTCCGTACATACAAAATGCCAGTTCCTAAAGCCATCAAACTCAAGGAACAACTTAGGCAGCTGTTAGAACAAGGGTTTGTAAGACCCAGTGTTTCACCTTGGGGTGCGCCAGTTCTCTTTCAAAAAAAGAAAGATGGAACGTTAAGACTCTGTGTGGACTACAGAGGCCTCAATCAGTTGTGACAGTTAAGAATAAGTATCCTATCCCCAGAATTGATGAGCTTCTAGACAGCTAAGTGGAGTCGAGATCTTCACAAAGATAGATCTCAAATCAGGATATTCTCAGATCAGGATTAATGAGTAAGATATCTCGAAGACAGCTATCAATACCCGGTATGGGCATTATGAATTCACTGTCATGCCGTTAATGCAAGACATTCTCACAGAATACTTGGATGATTTTGTTCTTGTTTTCTTTGATGATATTCTGATTTACTCAAAGAATGCAGCGGACCATGAAGCTCATGTCAGAAAAGTTCTTGAGATTCTAAGGAAGCACCAACTCTTTGCAAAAAAGAGCAAATGCATTTTCTCTGCCGACCATGTTGAATACTTGGGCTTTCTGGTATCCAAAGATGGAATTTCTCCAGATTCCGCAAAAGTCCAAGCAGTCATAGATTGGCCTGAACCCAAGATAGTGAAAGAAGTTAGAGGATTCTTGGGATTGACTAGTTGGTATAGAATTTTTATACCAAAGTATGCTCTCATAGCTTCCCCCCTAACTAATCTTCTCAAGAAGAATACCCCATTTCAATGGTCTGTGCCAGAGTGCTTTTGATAAGCTAAAGACCGCCTTGGTGACCAATCCCGTTCTGAAGCTGCCAGATTTTTCTCTACCCTTTGAGGTAGTAACTGATGCCAGTGGTTTTGCCCTGGGAGGTGCACTTATGCAAGAAGGTCATGCAGTGGCCTATGAATCCCGAAAACTCAGAATGCATGAGAGGAATTATGCTGTCCACGACCTAGAACTACTTTTAGTAGTATATACCTTGAAGTTGTGGAGACATTACCTACTAGGTCAAAGATTCACTTTAATGACAGATCATCACGTGGGAGAAAGAAGCCGAACTTACGGGATTACCCTCAGTTTGCAAGATGAGGACATCTCACATTTTTCTAGTGGGAGAGATGTAAGATTCCTCCCCAGCCTCTCAAGATGTCCAACATCTTCCCCTGTAATCAAATCCCTCTTCAAAAATATAAAAGATCTTGTTTCTACCTGTTTTGTCCTAGAGAGAGAAAATATTCTAGAGAGAGGTTATTCAGATTTTGAATATTTTTGGATGGAAAAATATCTCTTCTTATTAAAATAAGTTCTCCCAAAACAGAAGTTCAAAAAGATTTTCAGAAGGTGCATTAGAAATCAAGTATGATCTGTTCAAGAGGCGAGGTCCAGATTTTTGAAAAATTTTAAATTAAGGTTTTGAGGGGCCAATCAGATTCATCCAAATGTGTGGAGAAGATAAATAGAAGAAATAAAGAAAATCCCCCCCAAAGATGAGTAAATGCTCACATAAGATGAAGAGTGGACTAAGGATCAAAGGAAAAACTAAAAAAATGGATTTTGATACCTGACAATAGGGATTCCCTCCTCATGAATGAAGCGCCTACTTCACATGTGTGGTGGAGTTTTAAATCATAAAAAATTGAGATATTTCATCTCTCCTCTCTCCTCTCTCCTAATTCAAGTCTAGTTCCAAAAAGTAAGCTAAATTGACCTAAAAATGGTTTAAAATTGACCAAACTGATCAGTAAAATTCTAGAATCAGTTTGCTTGGTTAGGAGCTCACTTTTTCCTACAAATAGAAGCCTCCCCCTTTGTTGAAGCTTAATAGTGTTTTATACACTGTTACTCTACTCCTCCTCCCAAGAGCCAAGAACTATGAATTTCTTAATAATTCACTAGTTTTTGACCATTCCCTCTTCTAAAGAACTGGTGGCCACTCTTGTTGCAAACAAGAGTAGAACCCTCAAACCATCAAGCCAAATGAAAGCTCCCAGAATTCATGTAAGTTAGTAATTTTGCCTTTTCTTTATTCTTTTAATGGTTTTTCTAATCTTGTTTTTCTAATCTTGTTTTGTTTAAATTGAAAACTTTGATGCTATGCCTTGCTGGAGAAAGGCTTTCCCCCTCTCTCATTCTTTAAGTGATCTAATAGTTGGAATTAAACTTTTCATATTGTTTCTCTTTTAAAAGTAAAATTTGATTAGTTTAGAGTGCTTAAAACTAATTGAGGATAATTTTTAACTAATTTTAAGATAGGAAAATTTTAAAAATGGTCGGCTATACAAAGGAGGTTATGGCAAAATTTTCTAAAATTTGGTGAAATAAGTATTATCTTTTATTATTCTAAAAGAGTAATCCCTATCATTTGTATATTCTAAAAGTGTCATTTTCATTCTATGCATAGTAGAAAAATAATTATTCTAAAAGTGTTATTTTCAATAGAATTACGTTCTATGCATAGAAAGATGCATATTGATTATTATTTTTATTATAAAAGAGTGATTTTCAATAGAATTAAGTTCTATGCATAGAAAGATGCATATTGAATATTTTTTTAATTATAAAAGTGTTACATTCATCAAAATGGATTTTTATGCAGAAATAGATGTATAATAGAATATTTGTTTAATTATAAAAGTGTAACTTTCATCAAAATGGATTTTTATGCATAAATAGATATATAAAAGAATATTTTTTAATTATAAAAGTGATACTTTTATCAAAATGGATTTTTATGCATAAATAGATGCATTAAAGAATATTTTTTTATTATAAAAGTGTTACTTTCATCAAAATGGATTTTTATGCATAAATAGATGCATAAAAGAATATATTTTTAAAAAAAAGTGTTACTTTCATCAAAATGGATATTTATGCATAAATAGATGCATAAATAATATTTTTTTATTATAAAAGTGTATTTTTATGCATAAATAGATGCATAAAAGAATAATTTTTATTATAAAAGTGTTACTTTCATCAAAATGGATTTTTATGCATAAATAGATGCATGAAAGAATATTTTTTTCTATAAAAGTGTTACTTTCATCAAAATGGATTTAATGCATAAAATGATACATAAAAGAATTTTTTTATTGTAAAAGTGTTACTTTTACTAATATTAATTTTTATGCATAAAATGATGCATAAAAGATTTTTTTTTAATTGTAAAAGTGTTACTCTCACTAATATTGAATTTTTATGCATAAGTAGATGCATAAAAGGATTTTTCTTTTATATAAAAGTATTATTTTCGTAGTGATTTTATGCATAAATAGATGCATATAGAATTTTTATATCAAAATAAGAGTTCTCTTTAATCCTATGTTTAAATCCCATGAATATTGGAAAATGAATAAGAAAATACTTTGTGAGAGAAAATTCTACCATTTCATATTCTCTAGGATAATAATGAGAAAATTCAGAAAAACTATCGAAGTCGGAATTTTAGATAAATGATTAATTTATTCCTCATAGGAATTCGTGTCTAGTTTTGAATTTAGTTAAGCAAAATACTCAATGAATGAAATTCAGTAAAGTAGTAATTGAAATACTAACCTTCGATAAAGACAGTTCAGTAAGAACCTTTCCAGACGCAAACCCTGAATCAGACTATGACCTAGACATAACTCCTTCGTCAGTTTCAAGAAAAGACGATGTGACCAGTTCAGTAATCTACACACTCAAATCACCCACCGAATCTGAAACTAAGTTGAGACCTTTGATTTTGATCTGACGATCAAGAATTCAGAATTCGAGGAATTCTGCTTAGGAATCCAGAACTGTGATCTAAAAGTCTTGGGATACGAAATTAAGATATACTCATTATATTCAAAAGAAAATCAAAACTAAAAACTTACAAAGAAACCCTGTTTTCTTAAAGGACTGTTTTATGCCAGAATGTTGGAGGGAGCATTTGGTATATGTGTTTTATAAGGAAAGTTCGGTTGCAACAGCTGGCAGGGAGTGTTCAAAGGACAGCTCACGCGACAAAGCCTGCCCAGGTCTTGACCAGCCTGGGTATGGTGTAAAATGGTATGCTTCCGGTACGATGGGTGAGGGCCAACGAAGTGGTCCCTGAGTGAAGTGCCAGGACACCTAAGGAGGATCCTGGAGGGTTTTGACCAAGCGATGCACGGGCTCGTAGTGCTTAGGACACCCATGCGTATGTCGTGGAAGATGTATATATGAATGATGACGAGAAAATTATTGTAATCTGTTATTACTGGATCTTGTTGACCTCTGCTGGTCTCAACAACGGAGAGTCCAGAGTGATACTGTTTTGTGAGAAACAAGGATTGAATAGAAATTTTGAGTTATGACATCTATAACCAGTAATTGTTTGACAATGGATTGTTTTATAAATTAAAGTTTAAAGAGGAGTGTGTGAGTATCTGTATTCTAAAGCAAAAGTTAAGTATCAGTAATTGTTTGACAATGGATTGTTTTATAAATTAAAGTTTAAAGAGGAGTGTGTGAGTATCTGTATTCTAAAGCAAAAGTTAAGAAAGGCATTCAATTATGGGTGGGTGAGTACTTGTTTGGTTCTACCAATTCCAGTGGTTGGGCGGTGGCTAACCCATGGGCCGGATGGGGTTAGTAGTAGGCTGGAGTCTGTAGAGTTTTAATAATAAAATTGATTTTAATAGGAATACGTTTAGAACTTGAATAGTTAAATAGTAACCTAAAGACTTCTCTAATGAATAGATCAATGGCTGTGCCTGATTCAATCAAGAAAAAAGCATTGATTCCTTCAAGTTAAGTATGTAATAGTTTCCCTTCTATCTGGTTAGTTTAGTTCAATATCTTGACCTCGTTAGAAAGATTCGTTAAGTAATTCAAAATGGTGGAATCGTCCCCGCTTTCCGGGCATGGAAAATTTTCCCGGTTTTGGTTCTCATAATGACCACTAGCTTAGTCTCGTGCCCGGACATTCGAGGGCGAGGCCCCGAGTGTGAGAAACCCTGCCCGCACAAGAGGAAGCTACTTCCACTATGCTACCATCCGAGAATCCGGTGCGCAGAGGGGGCAGTGGGATCTCACAGACTTTATACACCCACTTACATCCAATTGCCTTCTTTTCCTTTAGGCAAAGGCACCAACTCCCATATGTTGCATTTGCATCCAATGTTGCCATCTCCTTATTCATGGCATCTTCTTATTTCTTATTTCGAAGTGCCCACCCAAAATAAGTGGGCTCCAACTCTTGTATTGCTTTAGCCATGTAAGAATAATGATGGGATGTATATCCATCATATCTCAACCTGTCATCAACAGGGTACCTAACTCTCGTAGACCTGTGTACACCTTGATCACTACCAGGAGTCCTCAAAAAACAACCATGGTTCTCCTTACACTAGGAGAAACCACATATGGAATGCCAAGCTCCTCATCAAGTCTTTGCTCAGAGCCATTAGAATTACCATCAATGACTGTAACATAATACCTACAACATGCAATTGTTGCAGTCTTAGTCGGTCACCATACATCTAAATGTATAACTCCTAATGGCCTGCATTGACATGCTTTTCATGTGGAAAAATATGTTTGGCTTGCTTACCAAGATGGCATGCTTCACATACTTTATGCCTTCGATCAACCTTAAAATTTAGCAAACGTGCAATAATATTTTGGGCCTGCATAGATTTCAGTCGCTATACATTCACATGACCAATGCGCTTGTGCCATATGTCAATATCTGTAATGACACTTTTTCCATACGTAAATATGGCTACCTTTACTTCAGGCATGTTCACATCCAAAGTAAACATCTTGCCATTTTTGTTACCCTTTGCAAACTAAGCGACACTGATTTTGGAAGTCTTCCCCCCACAAAACATCCTTGAGGATTAAACCTCACTTACAAACCATCTGTCCAACAGAAACTAGGTTCTTTGTAATATTTGGAACATGTACATCTGCCAAGTACTTCATTTTTCCATCCTTAAGTAGACAATAATACTTTACCAACATGCATAATGGGATGTGTAGTATCATCACCTGTTTTTATATAACCTGGTTTTTTCATTTTAAATATGTCTCTAAACCACTCATCGTGAGTGGTCATGTGGTTAGAGGTGCCAGAATCCACATACCATATATCTTGAGATCCTAACACATCTCCTGTTGTGGAACTGAGCATGTGTTGCATCACAAATAGCTTCTTACTTCTATTATCACCACCCTATGTACTAGATGATGCATAGTTGCCTTGTTGGCAAGTTTTCACTTTTAATTTCATTGTGCTTTTTATAGCATGTGCGCTGGTTTACCACAATAATAGCACTCTATGCTATTCACACTTTGATTTCTTTGCCAACCACCTTGGCCTCTTTGGCTCCCCCTACCTCTCTTCCACTTGTGTATGATTGGTGCATTGCTGAGATTGAAATTGCAAGGTTAAGGACACAAGTAAGGAGATATAGAGCAAAGGACACTAGCATTGGAGAAAAACAGAGGAGGAGAAAGCTCCAAAACTTTGAGACCTTGAAGCCAGGCTCAGGTGGTGTGAAGAAAAGAATTCAAGAAATCATGTAATAAATGTATTTAAAGAAGTTGCTTTGTTAATATTGTCTTCTAGATGTTAGAATTTATCATTGTTGTAGCTATAGGGTTATATTAATTGCAACCTGACAAGGAGAATATCAACCCCAATCTCCATCCAGCAAAGTAATTAAAACCTTTGCTTACTTCAAGAATGGTTTAAGGAATTGATGCAGGAAAAAAAGTTCAAGTTGGTCAAAAGAGGTATTATAGAACATTTTGTTAGCAGTAATGTAGCTTCCACATCAAAAAAATAGGAAGCTATGGATACTAATGGTGTTAGTGTAAAGGTTACAATGCTCTTCAGAAGTCACAATCTTCGGTTTTGAAGGCTACCAAGATTAAAGGGGGAGACTACTTCCAACTCCTACAAATGTTTGGACTTTCCAGAGCAAGCTCAATGCTGAGGTCTTAAAATATATTGGTAAACCTAACCACATTGAGAAGAGGAGTTCAATGGAGAAAGTGACAGCATTCAGTGCAATGAATTGAATAATAGATTCCTAGATATGGAGCTTTTTCGAAAGAGAATGGTGGAGTTCTACGACATAACTTTCGAGGAGATAGGAGGTCTGCTTAAATTTATCATCAAGCTTGATGAATGTGAGACTATCAAATAAAAAAAGGAGGAAAGAGTGACAATAACATTGATGAATAGAGCACTTGATACAAGCATCAAGGATGATAAACCTCAATATTTTAGTGTACAGTTTGAAGCAAATATTTGGTGGCTTGGATCATTTGAGGTAAACCACATTGCATTAACTTCACATTTTTCTTTTTTCTACATAGCTTGCTGATATTATCTATTGAATCATGAAACATAGTTTTGGGTGTTTTTATCATACATCAATTCTTGAGTTGGTCAGCCAACAAATGAATAGGACAAGAACACTTAGTGTAGACAATAAGGGAGACTTCTAGGTTGAGTGGCATCTTGCCAGTGACCTAAATACTCTCAAGTGCTTATTTAATTACAGCAAAGGAGCTAATACTCTCAAGTGCTTATTTAATTACAGCAAGGGAGCTAATACAAAGTCGCCATGTCTCTTTTGCATGGGCCCTGCAAAAGACCTAGATTGTAAGTGTGGTGGAGAAGGCCACCAAATCAAAACTTGATTGATGAGAACTTTCATCCTATATTTTCCATTCCTCCAGTCAATGTGCATATATGTACCCTACATGCCTTGTGCTATATCATAGAGAAACTAGTGTTTTTGTACATTGGCTTTGCTTAGAAGATTAAGGAGGAAGCTATTACATCGTAAGAGAGAGTGTTGTTAGATATTGGACTACATGGGGAAAATATTCGTATTTTGCAAGACACAAAGAGGTCAACAAATGAGAAGGATGTTCCATTGAAACCATCCATTGGGGGTGTAAAAGCAAGAAGATTTCTTTCAAAACCTCTACAATCCTAGAAAAATAAAAAGACCAAGACAAGAAAGCTATACAAATCAAACTATAATAGAAAAATCAAGTATGATCAATGGAAGAATCTCCATAATGCTGTGACCATTTTTCAAATTTTCCTAACTTAAAATTACTTCAAAATTATCCCCAATTGCTTTTAAGCACTCTAAGCTAATCAAATTTCACTTTTAAAAGAGAAACAATATGAATAGTTTAATTCCAATAAGTAGATTACTTAACTAGGATAAAGAAGGGCTGAATTTAAGAATGAGAGAGGAGGAAAGCCTTTCCAGCGTTTTCAATTTAAACAAAACAAGATTAGAAAAACCATTAAAAGAATAAAGAAAAGGCAAAATTACTAACTTACAAGAATTCTGGAAGCTTTCCTTTGGCTTGATGGTTTGAGGGATCTACTCTTGTTTGCAACAAGAGTGGCCACCAATTCTTTAGAAGAGAGAATGGTCAAAACTTAATGAATTATTAAGAAATTCATAGTTCTTGACTCTGGGATGGAGTAGAGTAACAGTGCATAAAACACTATTAAGCTTCAACAAAAGGGGGAGGCTTCTATTTGTAGGAAAAAGTGAGCTCCTAACCAAGCAAACTGATTCTAGAATTTTCCAAATCAGTTTGGTCAATTTTTGTTGACCATTTTTAGGTCAGTTTAGCTTACTTTTTGGAACTAGACTTAAATTAGGAGAGACGAGAGATGAAATATCTCAATTTTTGATAATTTAAAACTCCATTACACATGTGAAGTAGGCGCCTCATTCATGAGGGGGGGAATTCCCATTTTGAGGTGTCAAAAGTCCATTTTTTTAGAATTCCTTTGGGCTTTAGTCCACTCTTCATCTTATGTGAGTATTTACTCATTTTTGGGGGGATTTTCTTTATTTCTTCTATTTATCTGCTCCACACATTTGGATGAATGTGATTGGCCCCTCAAAACCTTAATTTAAAATTTTTCAAAAATCTGGACCCCTAGGATAAGGCCTCTTGAACAGATTATACTTGATTTCTAATGCACCTTCTGAAAATCTTTTTGAACTTCTATTTTGGGGGAACTTATTTTAATAAGAAGAGATATTTTTCCATCCAAAAATATTCAAAATTTGAATAAACTCTCTCTAGAACATTTTCTCTCTCTAGGTCAAAACAAGCAGAAACAAGATCTTTTATATTTCTGAAGAGGGGATTGATTACAGGGGAAGATATTGGACATCCTGAGAGGCTGGGGAGGAATCTTACACTCAGTATGCCCTCCATCCAGAGTCTATTTAGATTGTCATCTAAGCTCTACACTAGAGTGCACGGGTGGAAAGCACCATCATATTGTATCTATCTCTTGTTTGGTATAATCAGAGTTTTAAAATTCTCTCCATTCTCTCTATTACATTGTCTAGTCTACTTTCTCTGCTGAATCTATTTCTGTTGTGCCATATTCTTACAAATGCACCCCTTACCTTCCCTCAAGCCATGCCCGTGTCTTCATCTGCCACAAGCACACACTTGTACTCACCCGTGTCTTTTAGAAGCGTACGCCCATGTCCTCTTCCAAAGCATACGCCCGTACCTTCTTACAAGAATATGGCCGTACCTTCTTACAAGCATACGGTCGTACCTTCTTACCAAAAACAAAATCTGTCTAGAGGGAGATCTAGCACTACAAGTCCTTACCATCTAGACACACTTGGCCACCATCCAGTGTCTAAAATGGGAACTACCAGGTGCTCGGGTGCTCACCACAATGATTACTTCTCATAAAGGGGGGTTGAAAAACAAGTTTGGCACATGTGAAGGGTGAGGGAGCCATGTGTAAATAAGTGGGGAAGGTAAGACTCATTCAATGCTTGCCTTTATAAATAAGCCTTCTTTGCAAGCATTTTTGGCATATCTATGGACCCTCATTCTTGTAAATTTGAGTTCCCCCTCTTTCACATCCTCTTGGGCTCATCCTTTTCACCTAATCCAAGAAAAATAAGCTCCCAAACTTGCCTCACTATATGTTAATCAATCCCTAATAATGGATTAGCATTGTAATACCTTGGTCAAAATTTCCCTCTCAACTAAAATTAGTTTGTTAGGCTTGTTGTTTGCTACCCCATCCCTCCACCAAATCAAGCAAGGTAAGGCCCATTTTTTTCCTCCCTGAATTGCTAATCTTTTTATAGTATCCATTTTTGCTTCTAGGGTAAATTTATGCCTTGATTAAGCTCCCAAAGAAGGGCAATGTTTGGTGCCTACTTGATTGAAGCTTCTTGAGGGTCCCTTGTGTGCCCTATGGCATGGCTGGCTTTCTCCCTAATCTAATTAGGCTATGGGAATGCTAATGGTGCCCAGTGATAGCCATTGTGATGGAATGAAGCTCTCATTATGTAAATTCTACATTAAAAAGGAATACTTTGATTAGAATTGAGATTAATCACATGGTGATTCAAATAGGATTGCAGCTTAATGTTGGGCACTCATATTGAAGGTTGGATCATTCTATTTGTAGTTGGGCATTTAGATTTGATGTTAGGTTTATGGTGGAAATTCATTTTAAAGTTTGGCTCACTCTATTGATGTTGGAAATTCATATTTGATACTAGGTTTATGTTGGGTATGTTATGGGCTACCACACCTCCAAGACGGAACTCAACACATTCACCTAAAGGATAAGCCATAGATCACAACTGTTGTAGGGCACTTACCAATGCTTTAAAATAGAGTCCCTTGAGGCCTCCAAGCTCGCTTGTTAAGCTCCACCTCCACGTTGTATCCGTAGAGTCGCTCGCATCATCGCATAAGGAAATCACTCTCTCTCTCACTCTCTCACTCTCTCACATAAGCATGAATCGCATAAGGAAATCACTCTCTCTCTCTCACTCTCTCACTCTCTCACACAAGCTTGAATCACACAAGAATAAAAAAGAAACAATGCTAGAATGATCTCTCTCTCTCTCTCTCTCTCTCTCTCTCTCTCTCTCTCTCTCTCTCTCTCAAGACATAAGAGAGAGATATCTATAGCACAAAGGAGATTGTGTCTTTTCATTATGAGAAAATGCCTTATATACATTTGGCCCCTATTCACACTTGGGCGCCCAAAAACTTACTTACTATGCCTTGGGTGGCCAATATCTCATAATGTACAACTTTTATAGTGCCATTTCCTGACACTTATTAATGTCTTCAATTGGAGGATCATGTTTGTTAATTCAAAACGAGATTAACATCCCCCCCTTCCTAATGTAGGTTCTGTCACGCAGAACCTGTTACCAAGGTCTAAAGACCTGGTCACCGAACTCATGTCGGTAGAAGCTCCTTCTTGATTGGAGCTTTTTGAGTGTGCGTCAGAATGCTGAGTGTGACCTCCAGAATCCTGTATCCACCATGTCTTTGAAAGTGATATGCATGTAGCCTGGAAGACATCATAGTCGGCGGTAGTAAAGCATGATACCCTTGTTGGATGGCCCTTGGTTCATGTCGAACTTTAGGTGTTCTACTTCATACCCATCGTAGGGCTCCTTTGGTTGGTCTATCAACACCACCACCAATTTTAAAAATCTGACGCTCACCCATAATTGCGGGGTCTGGAATTCTGCACCATGCCCTTATCCATGTAAGCATTTGTTGCTGTCTTTGCTCTTGAATGTTTGCAAATGTTGCTGGTATGAAAATTGGGAAGTTGTAGCAAACATGTGAGTCGCGCCTTTTGGCTTCCTGAAATTCCAGCGGTGTCCATCTTCTTTTAACTGGCATGTATGAAAATTGGGAGGTTATAGCAAACATGTGAGTCGCGCCTTTTGGCTTCCTGAAATTCGAGCGGTGTCCATCTTTTAACTGGCATGTATAAAGGATTGACCCGCAGTATTGGTGGTGCGCCCATACACACTTGGCTGTATTCTAAAATTTCTAGGTACTCCTTTCGCCAGTCTGGCTATATGCCAAAGTCCTCTAGTCTGGGGTGCTCTTCATTGGTGACTATGGTGGCATAGCCACCTCTAGTGTGCACAAGGTTTGCTTTCCTCCACCTTTGGAAATAGTAGCTGATCATGAATGTAATGATCTGTATCTCCAATAGATCAGCTAATTGAGGGTTTTCCATCTTTGTGTGCTTTGCCACATTCACCCATAATGTACCCTCTCTAGCCAATGGAAGTAGTTCTTCTCAGGGTGTGGAGCTCGAAGAGGGTATGGCACATTATGCTATTTTGTTTGAGTGATTTTTGAATAAGCTTCTGGCATGATTCGTCTTGTGGGCTCAAATGGAATTATTTGCATAAGGACTTTGAACATTAACTTTGGCTTCAAAAGAGGGTTTCCAGCACGAATGAACCCCTCGTACTCTGCATTTGATAAAGATTCCAATATGGTATCATCACAATAAATGCTTCAATATTATCTTACGAGATAGGATGTCGTACCTCTTGAGAGTGCCATGGTGGAGATGGGTGAGGTGCCAGTATCTCCTTTGTGAGATCCCCCTGTTCCCACCGAGCAACGGATTCAGGATACTGGCAGCGGAAGTAGCACTTCTCGCACGGGACAGGGGTCCCACTCGGGGCCTCACCCACGGATATCCGAATAAGAGACTAATCCGTCGGTTGTTCCAAAACCGAACCCGAAAAAACTTCCTTTACCGAAAAGCACGGGTGATTCCACCATGAAAACTTTTACTCTAACGTAGTCAAACCCTTACTGATCAAACAGATCCGACTGCATCTATAAAGATACTTGGTCAGATCAAGGAAGAAACTTGCACTTGGATAATTGGATCAACGCTTTTTTCCCCATCAAGAGGCACAGCCGTTGATTCCTATCCATAGAACAATTACTATCCGGGATTTGCTTTATCTATCGTAGTAACAGAATTTGAGTCTCGATTTACGGATCCATCAGTCCAGCCTAACCCCATCCAGTCCCATGGGTTAGCCAACCGCCCAACCACTGTAGTGATGGGATCCAATTAAGAATTTGGTTAGGTTTTGTTCCGGGTACCAAGGAAAAGAGTTCCAAGGCCCCCTAGCCAGAAGTTCATGCAAAATAAAACTAGTCACACCACTTACACACCCAATATAAAATTGCCTAGTTTTAAAACAATCCTTTAATAAAACCATAGTATCACTGATCAACATCTTCCAAATTATCCGGTTGATTCAATTTCCCATCATTCCTTCATCAGAGTATCTATGGCATCATTGGCAACTAGAATGCTCACCACCTGTCCACTCAGGGCCGTTTCAATAGTTCCTAGCCCATAATACTCGGCAATATAATCACTTATCAAGATGGACTCTCGTTGAAGATCAGCAAGATCAACCAACAGATCCATATAAAGAGCCATGGACTCATCCGTTGAGGACGAAGTCAACCAGATCCATGCCCGGTTTCAGAAAACAACTCTTACTCCTTGTTCCAATATCTTCCTCGACGCACGCGTGGGTATCCTGGGCGACCCAGAGCCCGAGCACCGTATGGTCAGCACCCTCTAGGATCCTTCGCAGGTGACCTAGCGCTTCACTCATAGGCCGCTTCCTTGGCCCCTCATCCACCGTACCGGAAGCTCACCATTTTAATCGCACCGAGGCTGGTCAAGACCTCGGCCGACCTTGCTACGCAAGACGTCCTCCATTGACTCTCCGTCAGCAGTTGCAACTTTATCAGTTAGGTCTCCACAACCTTAATCACAAGATGGTCAGAATGCTTTCCCAACATTCTTAACATAAAACAGTCATTTACAAACAGCATTTACAAACAGTCACAAAATACAGTTTCTATATTAACTCTCATTTTTCCACGTTATCCCTCATCAATCCACATTGCTTATTCCACATTCCAGTTATATGTGTACTCATCCCATCACATCATTTTCCATCTCATCACTTCAGATTCCTTCACATCACATATCATATATTCACATCCATACATATATCCACATCCACATCCATACATCCACATCTACATCCATGCATCTATTTTCACATCCACATCTACATGCACATTCATGCATCCTCATCCATACATCCACATCTACATGCTCATTCACATCCATACATCCACATCTATATGCTTACATTCACATCTACATGCATACATCCACATCCCATCCATGCATCTACATCGACATCCTTATTTACATCCATACATCCACATTCACACTCACATCTACATGCATACATCCATACATACACATCCACATTTACATCCATATTCTCACCCTATCACAACCCATATACATCTTATCCCATCACATACACTTCTTACCTCATCCCATACACATCCTATCACTTCTTAACTCATCTTATCACATCCTAACTCATCTCTTATGCATACCTCTATGCATGAAATTCAATTATGCTAAAAGTAACTCTTTTATAATAAAATATTCATCTCTTATGCATACCTCTATGCATGAATTTCAATTATGCTAAAAGTAACTCTTTTATAATAAAATATTCATCTCTTATGCATACCTCTATGCATGAAAATCAATTATGCTAAAAGTAACTCTTTTATAATAAAATATGCATCTCTTATGCATACCTCTATGCATGAATTTCAATTATGCTAAAAGTAACTCTTTTATAATAAAATATTCATCTCTTATGCATACCTCTATGCATAAAATTCAATTATGTTAAAAGTAACACTTTTATAATAATATATTTATCTTTTATGCATAATATAAAAATATAATTTTCCCATGATTACTATGAAATTCTTTCAATTAATCTAGGATGATAATTCCTAAAATATGGTAGGAAATCCTCTTTTCATACTTTGAAATGAAATTATTTTGTGTGTAAATTTTTATAAAATTTTGCCATAGCTCCGCTACTATAACTAATAAATCTCAATTATTTTAAAAGATAGGTTATCTTTAAGGGAATGATTAGAATGATCCCTAATTGGATCATTAACCTTAGAATAAGAGACCATAGCATGGATAGGCAAATCGGCCCCATCCTGCCTCATAAAATAATGGGATAAATCCTCCATCACATGGAAAAATCCATCAACATGGATCCCATCATGCATAAAAATATCATGAATATCATCATGGATCACCATAGCATCATCGAAAATAATATCATGAGAAACAACATCATCATGAGAAACATCATCATCGTGATGAACAAGAGAAAGCAAAAACTGCATAATCACTACATTATCATCATCATCATGATAAAAATAATCATCACAAGTATGCACATAATCCATGCACAATGCATGATCCATAAAAAACACCATCAACATGATCAACATGAAGATCAATATCATGAGAACCTGGATAACCATTAAATAAGATCACATCAATGTGATCGTTACCATTATGTATAATAGGCTCAATATATGGAACCTCCAAATCTCGTTCACAAACATCATGTGCAGTAGACTCAATGTGAGTCTCCATATTCGTATGAAGAATTAGATCACCATAAATAGAGTCAAAGAGACTCTTCATATTTGCATCAAAATTAATACCAACCAAATCTAACTTCTCAGGATTATAATCAAGAATTAGTGAGAGAGTATCATCGACTACATCACCACTAGAAACTAGATCAAGAATTTGCATATCTGCACTAGTCGGAGCTACATGAGAACACTCTCTATCCACAACATATGGCTGAACTAGAATCTGAGAACTATCCTTCTCAAGATTATAATCAAGAATTAGTGAGAATTAGTGAGAGAGTATCATCGACTACATCACCACTAGAAACTAGATCAAGAATTTGCATATCTGCACTAGTCGGAGCTACATGAGAACACTCTCTATCCACAACATATGGCTGAACTAGAATCTGAGAACTATCCTTCTCCAAAAAACCAAGACCACTCTGATCATAAGAATGTTGATAGATAGGTGGTTTAAAGGAGGCCTCCGGATGCTGATGATAATCTTGCGCATAACCTTGACCACCATAGTTGGTGCCATGAAAATCCATGCCATTGATTGTTGAACCAAATAATTGATATGCAAGTCGATGTAAAACTCCAAAGCTTCCTCCTCTCTGAACTCGTCTCTTTGAATTCAAGGGCTTTATGTAGGCTTCCCCATCACTAAAATGCAATGGATATTCCTCCACTAAATCATCCTTAATCTCACAAAATGAGCTAGGACTATGCACATGAAATCATTGTCATCCTGACTAACCTTCAAAATATGGGAACCATCCAATGTGAGGCTAGGTACATCCAAGGGCTCCTGGCACTTTTGGCCTTCATCATCCTCCCATGCACCCTCAACCCACACAATATCCTTCCCATCATCATGGTAACCCTGGTCATCATCATCACTCTCATAATTATCTTCATCACTATCCTCATCATCATCATCATTTTCCAAATCTTGGTAAATGTGAAAAAGTTCCCTTGCAAACTTCCTTTGAGCTAAGATGCCATACAAATGATTGAGCTTATCCTTAAAAGCATCCACACACCTCAAATTAGAAATAGTAGTGCATCCACGTAACAATGTTTTTGATGCCATGCCCATGCTTTATCCACTGACTTATGAAAATCCTCCACTTTGGCTCTAGCACGACGCAACTTCCTATGAGATGTTGCCTATGCAACATGGTCAAACTCATCCTCCAATGCCTTTTGGCAATGCTTGGAACGATGTCCCACCTCTTGGTGGGATGAGCATAGCCAAATCGGGCACTTCACCTTCTCATGTCCCCTCTCCTTGAAATTTTCATTCCCATGAAGGATGGAGGGTGGATGGCGATAGGTGGACTTTGTGTGTTATTTGACTCCTTGTTGGTAGACTTTTATACTATGGCGGACTTTCTTCAAGAGCATCATCGGCTCTTCGATGGATTTATAAGCTCTGTCCCGTTGGATCGGAGGGTTTTGGGAGGATAATTGCCTGCCTTTGTGATTATGCCTTCTAGCCTTTTGTAGATTCTAGACATCAGAGTTCAAGCACCTATTGAAAAACCCTGTCAAACAGTAATAGTAGAAGTTTGCCTTCACTTAACCATTATCATCCTTCACTTAACCATTATCATCCTTCATTTACGTATTGGGAAGAGAGACCATGCCGTCGAATCACACCATGAATCCACATTAGATACTTACTATTAAGGGTGGTGGATTTCAAGGACGATAGATCCAGATCAGCTTCTGGCAGATTATGTGTGCTAGCGAATTACTCGGCACACTCCAATCTACTCCTCCCATTCTGCTCTGCGATGATTTGTTGGATGATCTCAATGACCTGGTTCGAGATCACCACCATGCAAAGTCTATAAAAGCACATGATAAAACATGCTAATGGATCCCTGGATAAACTCCTTGCATCTAGATATTTGGGTGGCTGTGGAAGATGACCTGATCAGTTGGATAGGAGAGCTACACCACTAAAGCCTTATGCCTGGCCACACCACTACAGCCTGTTGAGATATCAAGCTCAACATGAGCTGACACTCACGAGGCTCCTGCATGACTGTTCGACATTTACATCACTGGCAAGTTTGGTAGCTGGCATCGACATATTTTTGCTAGAGATTCTATAGCTGGACTACACCGACTAGTCCACATCTACCCACTCCTCTTAGCGTGTTCACATTATGGACCGCTTGTATATACTCTATTATGTGTGTTAGTCACTTTATCTTCTTTGTAGACCTCTTTTGTTGTTGTGTGAAGAAGAAGAAGAATTTTTAGCCTTTCACCTTGTGTGTTCTCTTATAGGATTTGTGTGAGTGTGGTATTGGAGCCTAGTTCATGCTAAGGGGCTGAGTGGGAGAAGCAAGAGAAGCACATGAATCGGTATAAGGGTAAGAGCTTCATCTACTCGTCTCCCTTTGTCTTGGCTACTACACCCTTGTTGGGAGCTCATTGGGAGGCACCGGCAAACGAACTCCGATTGAGGAGCTTTCATCATGGGAGGAGAGCTACAGGGTAACTTTATTGTCTATTGGACAAACTTGTAAGCTGAAAACGCGTTTCGGGCGCGTTTGGACCTCTGTTTTTTAGTTCGCAGGCATTCACGGGCACTGCGAGTAAGTTTCGATTCTCTGCAGAACTCTGTTTTTGGAACTGCAGGAAGGGCGATTGGTTGTGCAGACACTGTGTGTGTTGCAAAGAGGTCTTAAAGTTGCCATTGGGTGTATGTATGCAAATTGAGGTCGCTGGTTGTGACAGTTTGGGTGCAGTATAGTACCACTGTAGAGAATATACAACAGTTTGTGCAGGTCAAACAAGAGTGCTATTTTTGGTAAATTTGTGTTGTAGAAAAGATGTCGAATGATGGAATAAACTAGATTGTTGCAGAGAATCTTGACAAGAATAACTTCCATGCTTGGAGGTTTAGATTGACAACTTTCCTGATGGAAAAAGGGTACTAGGACTACATTGAAGGTGAACATGAGGAGGCACCAGAGATACCGGAGATTGATCCAACTGCTACAGATGTCAAAGAATTCAAGGATTGGAATCAAGGAGTAAGGAAAGTGATGTATTGGCTTTCTATTAGTATAAAGGATACCATGATTGGGCATATATAGGATGCCAAGTCACCTAAGGAGGCATGGGACACGTTGGTGAAGCTGTATGAAACCAACACCAAGGAACAAAAGATTGAGTTGAAGAATGAGCTTCATATTGTGGAGAAGAAAAATATGTCTCTGTGAATGATTATGCCTTGAAGAACAAGGGTATTGTGGAATCCCTTAAATCAATTGGTGTTTCTATTGATGATGATGATAAGATGGAAGTGTGTCTACGTGGTCTCGGGCCACAATACAAGGTATTCAAGATGTCTATTCAGAGTCGGGAGAACATTCCCAACTTTACAGATTTGGTGTCAATGTTGATCATTGAAGAGAAGAGCTTGGGTGAAGATCAACAGTCTTCACGAAACAAAAACAGTTTCAGAGCAGCATGCCTTCTACACAAGTGCAAGTAGAGGACGAGGTAGAGGTCGTGGACGTGGCCAAGGTGGTGGCCAAACAGGTAATCAGAATTATGGTCAGCAGACAGCAGCAACAGTCCCAGGATTCGCAACAACACATAGGTAGAAGAGGCCAGTTTAGAGGCAAGGGGAGTCAAAGAGGTTGTGGTAATTGGCAAAGGCATCATAATGATACATGAGGTTGTTTTTACTGTGGTAAGCTTGGACATGTGCAAGAAGATTGCTATAAGAAGTAGAGTGACATGCGAAATGGAAAAGTGCAGTAAAACAACTTTGCATCCTCTAGTAGAAATAATGAGGATAATGAGAGGTTGTTTGTTATGCAACATGTGGTTAATGCTGTGTCTGGAAATGATGTAGCAGTATATGTAAAGATGATGTATGGTATGTTGATTCACGTGCTTCAAACCATATGACAAGTCTTGGTGAGTGGTTCAAGGAAATGAAGAGTCTTGAAAGACGAGGTTTTGTTGAAACAAGGGATAACATTGTTCATCCGATTGCCCATGTTGGAGATGTGCCATTGTCTACGCAGGATGGTAAAGTGAAGTATCTTGCAGATGTACCTCATGTTTTGAACATTACAAAGAATTTGGTTTCAATTGGCTAGATGATTGAGCAAGGTTTGTAGGTCCAGTTTAACCCTGATGGTTGTTATGTAGAAGACTTTAAAGACAAGTGCAGGTTGGTTGCAAAAGGCAACAGAGTGGGCAGAATGTTTACATTGAATGTTGTACATATTTACATTAGCACATTGAGCTGAGACATATCCATATAATCTATTTACTCCATTGCCTACAAACTTCAATAGAGTTGTTGGATTAGAGAATGGAGGTGTTGAATTTCTAATGATGCATGTTGGATAGATGCCTCCATCACACCACAAGTCTATATGCTGCAAACCTCCTTTCCGCAACATGTCTCTTTGCTCAGTGCATAGATGCAAACTCTTTTGGCGCTTCAATATCGATGCATACTGTTGTTCCAAGTCGACATGGAAATGATGAAGTCATTTCTTCCTACTGGTTTCTCCTTCTGCCATGTTTCGCAACAATGCGATGTATTCTTTCTTACTATATATTGTTTTGTTTGAGAGTTGAAGAAGGCATTTTTAAATTCGAAATGAGAGAGATTAGTTATGTAATACTGACAGAAGAATTGTTCATACGTGTGAGCCAAACCTATGAAAAAGGTATCTTCTCAAAGCTTTTAATGATAAGACCTGTGAGATCCCTGTCCCCACCGCGCAACGGATTCGGGGTGCTGGCAGCGGAAGTAGCACATCTTGCGCGGGGCAGGGTCCCACACTTGGGGCACCCACGGATATCCGGACAGGTGACTAATTCCTTGATTCTTCCAAACCGAACTCGGAAAGACTTCTCTTGCCCAGAAAGCACGGGCGATTCCACCAGGATAACTTTTCCCTAACGTAGTCAAAAGCCTTACTTAACTGAACTGATCTGACCAAACTCGTAAGTTCCATGGTCAGATTCAAGGGACAGATTGCACTTGGATCATAGAGATCAACGCTTTTTTCCTCATCGAGAGGCATAGCCGTTGATTCTTTTCCATAGAACAATTTTTGTCCGGGATTTACTTCATCTATCGAACTAAATAGAAATTGAGTCTCGATTTACGGATCCATCAGTCCAGCCTAACCCCATCCAGTCCCATGGGTTAGCCAACCGCCCAACCACTGTAGTGATGGGATCCAATTAGGAATTTGGTTAGGTTTTGTCCCGGGTACCAAGGAAAAGAGTTCCCAGGCCCCCTAGCCGGAAGTTCATGCAAACATAAAACTAGTCACACCACTTACACACCCAATATGAAATTACCTTTTTCTCATACATCAGCTATCTTTAAAACAATCCTTTAATAAAACCATTATGTCACTGATGACAATCCTCAAAATCTCTGGTTGAATCCATATTTCCAATCATACATTCATCGGTGCACTTATGGCATCATTGGCAACCAGAACGCTCACCACCTGTTCACTCAGGGGCCTTTTCAATAGTTCCTAGCTCATAGTCCCCGACAATATTTTCACATATAAAAATCAAGATGGAATCCTCGTTGAAGATCAGCAAGATCAATCAACAGATCCATATAAGAGAGCCATGGACTCATCCGTTGAGGACCAGCAAGGTCAATCAACCAGATCCATGCCCAGTTTCAGAAAACAACTCTTACTCCTTGTTCCAATATCTTCCACGACGCACGTGTGGGTATCTTCGGCGACCCAGAGCCCGAGCACCGTATGGTCAACACCCTCTAGGATCCTTCGCAGGTGACCTAGCGCTTCACTCATAGGCCGCTTCCTTGGTCCCTCATCCACCGTACCGGAAGCTCACCATTTAAATCGAACCGAGGCTGGTCAAGACCTCGGTCGACCTTGCTACGCGAGACGTCCTCCATTGACTCTCCGTCAGCAGTTGTAATTTTATCAGTTAGGTCTCCATGACCTTAATCCACAAGACGATCAAAATGCTTCCCCAACATTCTTGACATAAAACAGTCATTTACAAACAGTTCACAAAATACAATTTCTATATCGAACTCTCGTCTTTCCACATTATCCCTCCTCGGTCCACATTACTTATTCCACATTACATTCATATGTGTACTCATTCTCATCCATTCATTCATATCGATGACACATTATTTCACATACACATTCACATTCATTATTCTACATACACATCCATGTTCGTACATCCACATCATACATCCAATCCCATATCCGCATTCATACATACACATCCATACATCTACATCCACATCCACATTCACATCCATACATCCACATCTACATGCATACATCCATTTTCACATCCTCATTCATACATCCACATCCACATACATACATCCACATCCATATCTACATCCATACATCCACATCCACATCCACATCCACATACATACATCCACATCCGTATCTACATCCATACATCCACATCCACATCCACATCCACATTTACATCCATACATCCACATCTACATGCATACATCCGTTTTCACATCCTCATTCATACATCCACATCCACATACATACATCCACATCCGTATCTACATCCATACATCCACATCCACATCCACATCCACATCCACATTCACATTCATACATACACATCTACATGCATACATCCACATCCACATCCACATTCATACATCCACACTTCCATTTCCACATCCACACATCCACATTCACATTCATACATCCACATCCACATTCACATTCATACATCCATTTCCACATTCCCATTCATATAACCACATATGCCTTCACATCTATTCTTTTACATCACATCCATTCTCACCCTATCACAACCCATATACATCTTATCCCATCACATACACTTCTTACCTCATCCCATACACATCTTATCACATCCCATCTTAGTACATCCTATCACATCTCATATACCTCTTATCACATCCTATCACATCTCATACACATCTTATCACATCCTATCACATCTCATACACCTCTTATCACATCCTATCACTTCCCATACGCATCTTATCACATCCTAATATCTATTTTAAGAGAATTCTTATATTTGATATAAGATTTCTTTACGCATCTATTTATGCATAAATTCCATTTTAAGGAGAATAACACTTTCAAAATAAAAATCAATCTTTTATGCATCTTCCTATGCATAAATTCATTTTAAATGAGAATGACACTTTTGAATTAAAAAATCAATCTTTTATGCATTTTCTATGCATAAATTCATTTTAAATGAAAATGACACTTTTGAATTAAAGATTAATCTTTTATGCATCTTCCTATACATAAATTCATTTTAAATGAGAATGACACTTTTGAATTAAAAATCAATCTTTTATGCATCTTCCTATGCATAAATTCATTTTAAATGAGAATGACACTTTTGAATTAAAGAGCAATCTTTTATGCATCTTCCTATGCATAAATTCATTTTAAATGAGAATGACACTTTTGAATTAAAAATCAATCTTTTATGCATCTTCCTATGCATAAATTCATTTATGATGAAAATCACAATTCTAGTATCAAAAAATATCTTTTATGCACCCATTTATGCATAAAAATCAAATATGATAAAAGTAACATTTTTATAATAAAAAATAATCTTTTATGCATACCTCTATGCATGAAATTCAAATATGATAAAAGTAACACTTTTACATTAAAATAATAATCTTTTATGCATACCTCTATGCATGAAAATCAAATATGATAAAAGTAACACTTTTATATTAAAATAATAATCTTTTATGCATACCTCTATGCATGAAAAATAATTATGATAAAAGTAACACTTTTATAATAAAATAATAATCTTTTATGCATACCTCTATGCATGAAAATCAAATATGATAAAAGTA
The DNA here is from genome assembly GCF_041138505.1 of Cibotium barometz. Lineage (NCBI taxonomy): Eukaryota > Viridiplantae > Streptophyta > Polypodiopsida > Cyatheales > Cibotiaceae > Cibotium > Cibotium barometz. Next base: position 4,816,998 of record NC_141046.1, read on the forward strand.
ACACTTTTATAAATAAATATTTCTAGTATATATATTTATTAAGTCTAGAATGAAAATAACCCTTTAAGAATACTCATACGATGGGGATTACTCTTTTTAACATAAAATTTAATTACTAGAATTTCTCTTTTTCTTAATTCATCAATTATGCATAATATAAAAATTTAATTTCTCCATGATTACAATGAAATTCTTTCAATTAATCTAGGATGATAATTCCTTAAATTAACTTCAATAGCATTCAAAAACCATTCCAATTAAGCTTCTCAAGCTTGAGAGGGGTTGAGAAGAGAGAAACATTGAGAAATTATAGAAAAGATCAAAATTCACCATTTACCTTACAAATTGTTCACGGTAGAGGCCCCCAACCAATCAATTGGTTTAGTATGTTGATGGAACCACCAATGGGGATTGAAGAAAGAGGGAAGCTCCAATTTCTCCAATTGCTTGATTCTTTGTTCATGGTAGAGGCCCCCAACCAATCAATTGGTTTAGTATGTTGATGGAACCACCAATGGGGATTGAAGAAAGAGGGAAGCTCCAATTTCTCCAATTTGGAGAGAATTTTAGATAATAGTAAAAATTAGCATTATTTCAGCATAATTCTAGTATAGTAAAATTCTCCTATTTTTTTCAAAGGACTCATGTTCTATTTATAGGAGAGGAAGGCTCTAACCAAGGCTAACTGATTTCTAGAATTTTCCAGATTCAGTTTGGTTGAATTTGGACTAGATTTGGACCTAGTTTGGTTACTTTTTGATTCGGTTTGGTTCCATTTTGATTTGGTTTGGTTCAAGAGAGAGGAGAGATAAAAATATCACATTATTTTTGAGTTTAAAACTCATTCAAGCATGTGAAGTAGGCACCTCATTGAAGGGACTCCCCTTCCTTACATATGTGTCAAAATGGAATCATTATACCCAAAATATTTCATATTTTTGATATTACTCATAGTTTCTTACTAATAAACCTTGTACATAGTCAATTCTTCATCTTATGTGAGCATTTATTCATTTTTGGATAATTTCTTTTATAAATTGGATTTATCTCCTCCCCACACATGGATTGATCCTATTGGCCCACAGGAACCTTAATTGGACCATAATCCAAAAATTTCTGAAAATCTAGACCCTTAGGCTAAGGTCCTTTATACCCATTTCCAATTAATTCTAATTGCACATTGGAAAGTTCTTTTTGAATTTCTATTTCAGGGGAATTCATTTTAATAAGATGAGATATTTTTCCATCCAAAAATATTAAAATTTTGAATATTCTCTCTCTAGAATATTTTCTCTCTCTAGATTAAAACAGTTAGAAACAAGATCTTTTATATTTCTGAAGAGGCATTTAATTACACGGAAAGATGCTGGACATCTTAAGAGGCTGGGGAGGAATCTTACATTCTCTCCCACTTGAAAAACGTGAGATGCCCTCATCTCGCAATTTGGGGGTAATTCTGCAAGATGCACGAATATGAGACTAAGAGAAAATTTAATTAAGAGTAACCACCAAGAAAAGTCTCAAAGAGAGCAAGACTCAAGACAAGAACAAAGATTTCAACTTTATTCACTCTTGGAATATATACAGCAAGATAGAAGAACTTTTTACAATTCCATAAGCCCGTCCATCATATGGTCACAAAAGCAGCACTCACAAGCAGCACACGTATAAAGTAACTCATCTATGGGAATAATTTGGCTGGTTATTGCAGCACCTACCTCATTGGTATGAGGTGACCTAATAATTCTGGTGAGGAAGAAAACACGCAAGTAAGAAGACCCACTCAGAAAACCCACCATGCCTTGATCTCATCACGCAATAGAATCGGGGACCTAAACCCAAAGCTTCAATAACCATAGCCAAGTGGACATTGTTACGAAAGTGATGCCGTCCCCACGGTGTTACCCTAGTTATGTCTCGATAGGTCTGCCATTTGGTCTGAGCTACAGAAGTTCCCAAGTGAGGGAAAAGTGAGCGCTCATACAGTTCTATAAAATCCTTCTTCACAGACTCGCTTGCGTCTTGAAGGTGAGAAATAATCATGGATAAAACCAAGTCCTGCTGCCAAGCCATAAAAGAGATTAAGAAAGAAGGGAGATCGATGGAAGTAAGATTACTGCGAGCGACAAGTAAGAGTTACGACTTATATAAAAGAAGGAACTAGCGTATCCTAGAAGCCGACGGTGTAGCTTACCACTGAAGTTTTACCGTCTTTCCATGATTTGGGCTTGGCACATAATTCTTTTAGAATGGCTTACATGAAATACATTATGAACTTTGAGATGAGGAGGTAGAAGAAGCTCGTAGGCTAAGTCACCTACTTTCTTTGAAATCAGATTTGACATGGCAGGAGTCGGGCAGTCTTTTAACTGATGACCAAAACCTTGGCATCCAAAACACCGGTTCTTACCTCTGAACTCATCGTTCTGAATCCTTAAAACAGGTGGGCTCCTGAGAAGTATTCTGGGGAAAGGGTCTTCCTTTTTTAAACAGAATCTTTCTTTTGTTTTAGAGAGGGAATAATTATAAGATCAGAAAGGGAGGTTCTTACTCCTGTATACCTCGAAGGCTGGGGGAGGAATCTTACATTCTACCCCACTTAAAAAAAATGCGAGATGTCCTCATCTTGCAAAGTAGAGGACAACTCTTTTTTTTTTCTTAAGATCCGATTTATTCTGGGGTTCCTTATATTCTGGTCAACCCAACAGAATACTGGGATAAATATCCCTTATATAGAACTCATCATTTAATAACAATTCATTCAGATCATATCATTCATATCTTTAACACGATAATGGTCCCTTAGATCGAAAAATTTCTTTCCGAACATTCCTCCACGGGAATTTCAGTCAAGCAAGTTCTCAATTTGTCATCCCTTAACTTGATCTACAGTGTCAATTGTTAACAGTAGTAATTTGACAACACAATCCACTAATCTCATAGTGATTTGCTGAAATCATTATCATCATTCTAGTTATGAATATCATCACAGGGACTCGTCCCATTCATCCTCATTGTGGTTTCGCTCAAGTTATTACATTTCAACCAATTTTCAAGGATCATCATTTTTCAATTCAGAATCCAATTCAATTCATCAGTTCTCAAACAGAATTAAAAATCATATCAACCACATTCGAAATCATCATCTGGATAGCATTAATGCTTATAATTTCAAGTCTTAGATTTATTCGTATATACTGCCGGTAAAGAGCTGCAGTTATACCCTCAGTATATACGGGTAGTCATGATACTTGGAACTATAAGGTAAATACCATCATGTCTAGGCCTCAAGCAAGTCAGGGTTCTATACAATTACGGTACTTCCATTTGAAGACCCAATTACTAATTTACGAATTTTGAGTTTGAATATCAAATTGTATGAATTATATCACACAATTACAACCTTTTTGTGCTTCTTGATAAATTTTTGACATATTTGGCTTCTCAGTTGATCTTTATTAGCCAAACCTGCTCTGATACCAACTGTGAGATCCATGTCCCCACCGCGCAATGGATTCAGGGTGCTAGCAGCGGAAGTAGCACATCTTGCGCTAGGCAGGATCCCACACTCGGGGCCTCACCCACGGATATCCAGACAGGTGACCTAATTCCTTGATTCTTCCAAACCGAACTCGGAAAAACTTATCTTGCCCCAGAAAGCACGGGCGATTCCACCAGGATAACTTTTCCCTAACGTAGTCAAAAGCCTTACTTAACTGAACTGATCTGACAAAACTCGTAAGTTCCATGGTCAGATTCAAGGGACAGATTGCACTTGGATCATAGAGATCAACACTTTTTTCCTCATCGAGAGGCATAGCCGTTGATTCTTTTCCATAGAACAATTTTTGTCCAGGATTTACTTCATCTATCGAACTAAATAGAAATTGAGTCTCGATTTACGGGATCCATCAGTCCATCCTAACCCCATCCAGTCCCATGGGTTAGCCAACCACCCAACCACTGTAGTGATGGGATCCAATTAGGAATTTGGTTAGGTTTTGTCACGGGTACCAAAGGAAAAGAGTTCCCAGGCCCCCTAGCCGGAAGTTCATGCAAACATAAAACTAGTCACAACACTTACACACCCAATATGAAATTACCTTTTTCTCATACACAAGCTATCTTTAAAACAATCCTTTAATGAAAACATTATGTCAGTGATGACAATCCTCAAAATCTCTGGTTGAATCCATATTTCCAATCATACATTCATCGATGCACTTATGGCATCATTGGCAACCAGAACACTCACCACCTGTTCACTCAGGGGCCTTTTCAATAGTTCCTAGCTCATAGTCCCCGACAATATTTTCACATATAAAAATCAAGATGGAATCCTCGTTGAAGATCAGCAAGATCAATCAACAGATCCATATAAGAGAGCCATGGACTCATCCGTTGAGGACCAGCAAGGTCAATCAACCAGATCCATGCCCGGTTTCAGAAAACAACTCTTACTCCTTGTTCCAATATCTTCCACGACGCACGTGTGGGTATCTTCGGCGACCCAGAGCCCGAGCACCATATGGTCAGCACCCTCTAGGATCCTTCGCAGGTGACCTAGCGCTTCACTCATAGGCCACTTCCTTGCTCCCTCATCCACCGTACCGGAAGCTCACCATTTAAATCGAACCGAGGCTGGTCAAGACCTCGGTCGACCTTGCTACGCGAGACGTCTTCCATTGACTCTCCGTTAGCAGTTGTAATTTTATCAGTTAAGTCTCCATGACCTTAATCCACAAGACGGTCAAAATGCTTCCCAACATTCTTGACATAAAACAGTCATTTACAAACAGTTCACAAAATACAATTTCTATATCGAACTCTCGTCTTTCCACATTATCCCTCCTCGGTCCACATTACTTATTCCACATTACATTCATATGTGTACTCATTCTCATCCATTCATTCATATCGACGACACATTATTTCACATACACATTCACATTCATTATTCTACATACACATCCATGTTCGTACATCCAGATCATACATTCAATCCCATATCCGCATTCATACATACACATCCACATCCACATCCACATTCACATCCATACATCCACATCTACATGCATACATCCATTTTCACATCCTCATTCATACATCCACATCCGTATTCACATCCATACATCCACATCCACATACATACATCCACATCCGTATCTACATCCATACATCCACATCCACATACATACATCCACATCCGTATCTACATCCACATCCACATCCACATTTACATCCACATCCGTATCTACATCCACATCCACATTTACATCCATAAATCCACATCTACATGCATACATCCGTTTTCACATCCTCATTCATACATCCACATCCACATACATACATCCACATCCGTATCTACATCCATACATCCACATCCACATCCACATTCACATTCATACATACACATCTACATGCATACATCCACATCCACATCCACATTCATACATCCACACTTCCATTTCCACATCCACACATCCACATTCACATTCATACATCCACATCCACATTCACATTCATACATCCATTTCCACATTCCCATTCATATAGCCACATATGCCTTCACATCTATTCTTTTACATCACATCCATTCTCGCCCTATCACAACCTATATACATCTTATCCCATCACATACACTTCTTACCTCATCCCATACACATCTTATCACATCCTAACTCATCTTAGCACATCCTATCACATCTCATATACCTCTTATCACATCCTATCACATCTCATACACATCTTATCACATCCTATCACATCTCATACACATCTTATCGCATCTCATACACTCTTATCACATCCTATCACTTCCCATACGCATCTTATCACATCCTAATATCTATTTTAAGAGAATTCTTATATTTGATATAAGATTTCTTTACGCATCTATTTATGCATAAATCCCATTTTAAGGAGAATAACACTTTCAAAATAAAAATCAATCTTTTATGCATCTTCCTATGCATAAATTCATTTTTAAATGAGAATGACACTTTTGAATTAAAAAATCAATCTTTTATGCATTTTCTATGCATAAATTTATTTTAAATGAGAATGACACTTTTGAATTAAAGATCAATCTTTTATGCATCTTCCTATGCATAAATTCGTTTTAAATGAGAATGACACTTTTGAATTAAAAATCAATCTTTTATGCATCTTCCTATGCATAAATTCATTTTAAATGAGAATGACACTTTTGAATTGAAGATCAATCTTTTATGCATCTTCTTATGCATAAATTCATTTTAAATGAGAATGACACTTTTGAATTAAAAATCAATCTTTTATGCATCTTCCTATGCATAAATTCATTTATGATGAAAATCACACTTTTAGTATAAAAAAATATCTTTTATGCACCCATTTATGCATAAAAATCAAATATGATAAAAGTAACATTTTTATAATAAAAATAATCTTTTATGCATACCTCTATGCATGAAATTCAAATATGATAAAAGTAACACTTTTACATTAAAATAATAATATTTTATGCATACCTCTATGCATGAAAATCAAATATGATAAAAGTAACACTTTTATATTAAAATAATAATCTTTTATGCATACCTCTATGCATGAAAATCAATTATGATAAAAGTAACACTTTTATAATAAAATAATAATCTTTTATGCATACCTCTATGCATGAAAATCAAATATGATAAAAGTAACACTTTTATAAATAAATATTTCTAGTATACATTTTTCTAAGTCTAAAATGAAAATAACCCTTTAAGAATACTCATACGATGGGGATTACTCTTTTTAACATAAAATTTAATTACTAGAATTCCTCTTTTTCTTAATTCATCAATTATGCATAATATAAAAATTTAATTTTTCCATGATTACAATGAAATTCTTTCAATTAATCTAGGATGATAATTCCTAGAATATGGTAGGAAGTACTCTTTTCATGCTTTGAATGAAATTATTTTATGTGTAAATTTTTACAAAAATTTGCCATAGCTCCGCTCTGCTATGAGACTGATAAATCTCAATTATTTTAAAAGATAAAGCTTATCTTTAAGGGAATGATTAGAATGATCCCTAATTGGATCATTAACCCATAATGGATTGAATCATCAATATTCATGAAATACATAAACTTAAAGCTAGGAAGAAGTGCACCCTAAGGCTAAGGATAATATCTCTCCATCTTTCAACCTTTACCGACCCAAGTCCATCATCTGCATCGCAAAAGAAAAACAGGGGCTCTAGGAGCCCCCTTTTTTTTGTGGAGGAAAGGATTTTTGTATCATTTCAATGGTTGCCTTTTTCTAGAAAGACTCTCAAGCTCTCAATGCAGTGGGTTTTGGGTGATTGGGGGAGTACAACAAAGACTCACTCACAGCTAGAAACCATGGATGAAACTTTCACTCTAGCCAACATAAGAGAAGGGAGAAAATTTTATGAATCTAGAGACGAGCAGAAGAAAAAAGGGGGCTAGCGCAGACCATCAGGGGGGCTCTAAGAGCCCTTTTTTTTGGGGAGGAAAGGATTCTTGCCTAAAACCCTCATTAGAATAGAAGTTACTATAGAACAGAAGTTGTTGTAGATTGCTGGCCCGAGTCCATCACCTTCTTGGTCTGCTTATTGCGAACGCGTCTTGTTCACCTTCTTACAAACGCGTGTGGTATTCTTTCCCGGGCCTTGTTAACCTTCTTGCAAATGCGTGTGGTCTTCTTTCCTAGGCCTTGTTCACTCTAAAAAGCTAGGGTTTCTCTTGGCCTTGAAAATTATGAGATGAAAATTATGAGATGAAAATATGGTCTTGAAAATATGAGATGAGATGGACTGAAAAGCTAGGGTCTTCTTTCCCGGGCCTTGAAAATTATGAGATGAGATGGACTGAAAATATACCCTTTCCTAGAAAATTATGAGATGAGATGGACTGAAAATTATGAGATGAGATGAGATGATCGGCTGGTTGCTTTTTGGAGTCGGGTTGCTGAATAACCTCAGGACTAGCTAAAATAGCATTTTAATGCTAATAAAACCACATGTTCACACTGTACCTTCTAACTAATAATAATTGTAATAAAACCCGAGAGAGGGACAGTCCACGACACAGAGAGTCTCAGATCTGTAAAAAATAATTGTCTTGCTTCACGACACAGAGAGAGAGAGAGAGAGAGAGAGAGAGAGAGAGAGAGAGAGAGAGAGAGAGAGAGAGAGAGAGATTATTAATCTATTAATTATTAATATATTAATTATTAATCTATTATATATTAATGTATTTATTATTAATCTATAGTCTAAATATGGAATAAAACCTTGGAAGGCTTGGAAGGACTTTAAATACTCCTGGCAAGAATAAATACTCATTTGGCTCGTGTAAGTAAAAATACTCGTGGCTCTTAAACCCTGGGAAGGAATTTTATAAGTTGTTGTTTAATTTTGCAAGTACGTTATAAATAACCAGATTTTGCAAGATACGATCATTAGTTATTATTTTGGCCGTGTCATTAGTTGTTATTTTCCTTTTTGGCAGTGTCATCAGTCATAATTTTCTATTTTGGAAGTTGCGTCAATTATGAGCAGATGTAAAATATTCTTTGGAATTTATGTCTTTGAAAATATTAGTTAGAATCAATGTTGATTTACCTTTACACTGGAACTAATGTTAATATTAATATTTATGATGTACTATAAAAAATTAATATTTTTAAAAATTAATATAAAAAATTCTAATATTAATAGAAAAATATTATTGTTTTAGTTATTAATCTTGAACGTCTTAAATATTCTGACATTATATAGTGTGCATATAAAATGTGTTCTTAAAGCCAAACTAATGGCATTCTATCAAACCATTTTGCAAGCTTCTACACTTTCTTCAACTACATCCAAACCTTTGCATAGTATGGAGGCCTTGATTGAGTTTCATTCTAATAAACCATTAGTTTCCAAGTATGTGTCTTTGCATAATGGTAAACTCATTGTTAGTCATTTTAGTCATGCATATTTGGAAAAATCTCTTCCCAATGGTTATCAAATGTCAGGTTTTAATGCTATGTTGGATGAAGATGAGGACACAACTATGCATGTTCTGATGGTAGGACAAAGTGATATTGAAGATAACCTCCATTTTGTTCTTGATGCTACCTTGTCCAAGAAGTATGCTGTTATTGGTAGGTAGTCAAAGGAAGCTAGCACTTCGAAAACCCCTAATGTTGTGGATTTAGAGAGTCCCTCAAAAAACCATAGTAAGTCTCCTTGTCACCAAAATTTTCCTAGTGGGAATGAATAGAAAATATAGTATCTGTGATTTTGAATCACAAGAAAAGCAGCATGCTTAAAACTCATTTATCTAGCATTGGTAAATGCTTGAAGGTGGTATCAGATCTACCACGTCATTATAATGGGAATCTCATTTTTGAGTTTCCCGCCCGCTACAATGAGAAAAGTGAAGTCCACATATGGAATGGAGCAAAACTATGATGGGCATTTGTGAACTAGATCAGCTACTTCAAACATGTCTATTGACTGCACTGTCAGAGTTAGCTTTTGTGTTAGATCACTACAGTGTCACAGCATAACATGCCCTTTCTTTTTAAACAATAAGCAATATAGCTCAACATTTTTTAAAGGTACAGTACAAAGAAAACCAGCCTTGGGTCTCATGACAGATGATGGGAAGATGTGGATTGTTTGTCATTATTATAAGAAACCTGCATATAAAAGGAGTTGATCATGAATTCTCTGATGAAGGATTTGGAAGAGGACCAGTTTATACCATCAACCCAAGTTGGAGATGCAGAGCTTTCAAATTTCTCAGAGGAGTTAATTTCCCTAGTTGAAAGTCAAAGGTATGCATCATCATTGTTTCTAATTATTGTTTTGTTTGAAAAGGGTTCGTGATAAAAAATCTTTAGTATTATAGGTTTTGAAGAATCGTCTAACAAGAGAAATCAGCCAAAATGCCTGCTGGAGAAGGAATGGACAGCCTTCTATTATTGAAAAGAAGATCCATGTACTCATTCTTCCATGGAAGTAGATTTCTTGGTCAAGGGTATGAAGAGGATAGGTGTTTTGTATTCAAATGTCAACAAAGGGGCCTGCATCTGGGATTGATTTGGTTAATAGCATGAGGCACACAAGCAATGGTGACTTAAGATGGTCGTGGATTCAATTTGACCACACACACAAGCTGAATAATTGTTGTACTATGGCATGTCATGTTTATGACCCAAGGTAAATATGGGGTTCAAAAATGTCTACTAATTTGTCATGTCATGTGACATCTCATGTCTTATCATTGTATGAATCCTTTCAATGTCCAAGAACTTATGACAATTGTTGTCTGTGAGATAAAATAAGAGGACACAAAAAGCCAAGTTTTATTTTGGGAGATGCTAAATCAGGCAATGATGGATTGTGGCCATGAAGCAACAGATTTTTATGGCTTTATGGAAAATGAGGCTCAAGCTAATTGGAGGGCAGTATGTCAAGTCTTCAATGGGGGCCCTCATAACAAAATGGAGGATCATGAAAGTTCATGTCTATTCCATTGGAAGCAAAGCTTGCAACGACACACAAAGAAATACATCAAGAAATACTTGCAACAAGAGCATATTATAATGTGTGATTCATGGAGAAATTGTATAAATAGAGAAGAAGCATTGAAACAGAGCAGATTGATTAAAAGTTGATTGAGAGATGGAGTAGTTAAAGATAATAAAGTTCCTTCCGTGGATATATGGATGTTTAAGGGTTATTTTTAATGATGTCACGCATTTGTATGATACAAATTGCTTGCTTCATTACTAAAAATTAATTCAAAAGTTTTGGTGTGTGAAAATTTTAGGTTCAAAGAGTCTAGTTGAGGAAGCAAACATGCCAAGAACAAATCTAGTTAAAAGTATGCATGGTAGTTGGCTTGCTGGTGAGGGATACAAACACAAGATAAACCTGTACGATCCATGTGTATCAAATATGGCAAATTCGCTTCTCCAAAGTGCAAAGGAGTATGCATACATGTTTGGTAGACATGTGGGAGATGGACCAAATTTAGTAAGATTACTCAATAGGGCTACAACTAGGAACTCACCTTCAACTCCTCAAGTTGCACGTGTCATTCATAGTGTTGTTGTTTGCTGGGACACCAATGTATGAAAAAGAGTAGCCCCTACATGGAGATAAAGAAACAGTGCAACACAAGCGGCATTCCAAATGGAGTGATTGATGTGGAGGAGCTTGATTCACACCAGCCAGGATATGTTGTTGAAAATAGATATAGGATATAAAGAGGACGCAAGACTCTTCACTTCTCTACTCCAGATGTAAACATAAGCAAGGAACCCTCCAAAGATGGCAAGCAACAAGAAGGCAATATGGGAGCCTCTACAAATCTTCAACAACCAGCCATAACACAATTTTCTATTGAGGACTGAGCAACATGTGAATTGTACCTTTTAGGCTATTTGTAGAACCCCTTTGAATTCAAAGTTGAAATGCCTTGGTTGGACAATAGATAAGACAGTGCAACCGTTACATCCAAGTGGAGTAGTTTCTCCATGTTTTTTTTCTAAGAGAAAACATCTTGGACCTGGCAGTGCCAAGGCACAACTAATGTGGTTCTGTAATGATGATGTCACCCACACATGGAACCCAAACAACAACATCATTCATAAGCATCAAACGACCCACCGAGTGGCTTGTGGAGACCAAAAACATGCCTGTGGAGATCTATATGCTACTTTGAGTCATACTAGAACTCTTGCTTAAGGTATTGGTGTTAGATCTCTTGGAAATTATCATGGACCTTTTGACTTTTGACTATGGCTATGTATCTATGGGCCTTTTTGACTTTCACTGTACATGGGCCTTTTGACTTTTGATTTTCACTGTATGGGTCTTTTGTGTGTCAGTGTATGTAGAGGCAACAACACTTCCTAGAAGAATTTACATGCTAAACTATAATACATGGACCTTTATTCTTTTAGCATGTAAATTGTCTATCATTAAATTTTTATTCATAACCATTGAGAACATTCAAATAAATTGCATGTATAAGCATGTAAATTGTGTAAGTCATGGGAAAATTATGTCAGATTGTGAAAAAGGCTTGCAAAATCCTCTCAGATGCCAAAAAAGCTCGCAAGGAAATGCTCGCAAAAAAAAAACCCAGCAAAGAAGAGCAAGCGATCTCTTAACACACAACAGTTGAGTAGGTCACGCCAGCCTTACTCACAACCAAAGTGATGTGTTGATAGCAAAGCAGTTGTGGGAATCACATCTGAAGCTCATGGAGGTAGCCATGGAAGCTATAGTCCACCAACAACAATTGAAGTTTAGCTATGGTAGAGGAGCAGTAGTAGAGTAGCAGCACATAGTAGTAGACGAAGCTACAAAAGGCCCACCTCTTATGGTGAAGAAAAGCAATTGAAGCTTTGGCTATGGCACCTAACTGTTTAGAGCACTGTGAAGACGAAGACCGACTAGGTGGGTCCCGATTCTACAAAAGGTTGGTACAGTAGCAGAAGACAAAGTTACGGGACCCAAGCAACAGAGCGAAGTCAAAGGGGGTAGTGGTTGTGTATTAAAGGCACAATTTACGTAGCAGGCCCAATTCACCTAGCGTTGTTTGAAGGTTACAGAAATGGTTGGCACATTTTGGACTGTTGCCAAATTTGGTGCATGCATGGAATCTTGGATTCATTTTTTTAAGAGTTATGGTAGGTTGGCAGCATGGAGTTGAAATTTCTTCTTTACCCTTATTGACTTATAAGGGCTGTTTCACACCACAACCAAATTTTCAGAGTTTTTCAAGAATATGTTCCACACACACACATAGGTTTTCTACCCGGCTTTGGCCAAAAGGCATTGTATTTGTTTCACCCATGTATCACCCATGTATATGACGGAAACAGTGCCCAAGCCTATGTGCTCAAAACAAGATGTGTATTCACCCATTGGTATAAGGGTTTCCCTACCTAAGCTCATCGAGAAGCTCAAAATGGTTGTCGTGATGTGTGCATGAGTGATGCACATGAGAGATGCATGTGCATGAGTGATGCACATGAGAGGTGCATGTGCATGGGTTGGTTCCCACTTGAACTTTTATGTTCAAATTGGACTCAGTGGTTCCCTTGTGAGCGAGTCGGCTCAAAATGGATTCGGTGTCTAAGATGGTAGATGCGCACACACATTCGTTGGCTAACACTCCAATTTCACATTGAGGGGGAGTGTTAAGAGACGCATTGCATTTGGCAATGCTCCATTGATATGGGTGATGGGTGAGTTCTAGAACACCTCGATTAAGAGGGAGTGTTGAGAGATGTAATCACGGTGTTGTGTGTATGTGGGAAAGCACCCTAGAGGTGCAAGATATTGTGGTAAGATAAGAATGCCACATGTGATATTATATGGTGTGTGAGTGCTGACCAAAAGAGGGGGTGTTGAGAGATGTAATCATGGTGTTGTGTGTATGTGGGAAAGCACCCTAGAGGTGCAAGATATTGTGGTAAGATAAGAATGCCACATGTGATATTATATGGTGTGTGAGTGCTGTGACCAAAAGAGTGCAAAAGGGAGTGTCACATGGATGATGATGTGTAAAGTGGGATAAGGCTAGAAAGCCTATATCATTGTATGGTTCATTGTGAGAATGCAATAGAGAACTTGTGTTGAGTGTGCAATCTACCATGATCAATCCCATATTAGGATTGTTAACAGTGTTCTACTCCAATGACACTGAGATTGGTTTAAACCTTATCATTCTCCATGGTTGGACTATATGTCCAAAGCATATTGCACCTCTACAAAATCCAAATCCCATTATGTGATCTAATCACCTCTATACCAAGGAAGTATTACAACTCACCCAAATCTTTAATTTCAAACTTATTCTTAAGTATCATCTTCAACACATGAATTTCATCATCATTGTCATCTATAATAATCAAGTCATCAACATACTTGACCATTTGTCAATCTTTCTCATGTAGGGTGAGAAAATAGCATTGGATATGTGAAATCCAATAGTGATAAGATATTTCCCTATCTTTTATGACCATGCTCTAGGTGTGCCTTCTTTAAGCCATACAACAAGGATTTGCATAAATGGATGCTATACGCATTATGTATTGGGCACATTACATCAGTGTAAATATGGGATCAGACACTGCCCTTGTCCAGAATAAGGCAAGAGGTAAGACCTCCCGCATAAATTTGGGTTTGCATTGCATAATGATACAAGATAAACATCAAAAACCCAAAGGAACTGTCAGCAAAACATTGAAACATGTTGCTCACATGGAGTAAAAAGACCTGACGGACAAGCTCATGGCCCCAATCATGAAAGAAGAAGAATATCTCTTTCCAAGAAGAGGATCCACACCGAGAAGAAGATCTAAAGGAAGAATTGAAGGAAGACATGGACACGAGAAGAGAAGCTGCCCCAAGAAGACTGAAAGAAGAGACGGACGCGTGGAGAGAAGCTGCCACGACAAGAAGACTGAAGACAAGAGAAGATGTGAGGAGCCATGTGAAAATTTTTGAGAGAGAGAGAGAGAGAGAGAGAGACCCCACAACCCAATGTAACCTGCCCGAACAAAGTAAAACCACCTCTGAGCCACCGATGATGTAGGCCACGTGGTAGATAGATGTATGTGTGAGTACTTTAGTCAAGGTCGCGGGCACTTATAGTAGCCTTGGACACATAGAGAGAGAGAGTGTCAAGGACTATGGAGTTTAGGGACTTGAGGCACTAGTCGCGGGCTATCAAGTAAGAGAGAAACTTGGTACAGGGTCCAGGTGTGCTAAGTTATCTTGAGGGGAGGTGTGCTAGACACTGGTCGCGGACTATCAAGTAAGAGGGAAACTTGGTACAAGGTCTAGGTGTGCTAGAGAGTATTCACTTGAGGGGAGGTGTTGAAATATACAAGTGAATAGGGTGTGTGTGGGAACAAGCCCTTGCTTAGAGGCTGTAAAAGAGGATGAGTAAATGTGAAAGAACCTGTGAAAAGGTGAGAAGAATCTACTGGGAGAGAATAAAGGGTAGCATGAGAAGATTTAGGAAGTGTGGAGATATTCTGGGAGATATTCTGGGAAAAGTGAGGTGGAGAGAATCAGGGAAAAGAGGTGGAGTGAATCAAGGAGAAATCAGTGGGATTAGATGCTTGGATGTAAACTCTATAAATTGAGGCATTGGCCTAATGAGAATTTGCTGGTTTTTGATTATCCATGCCTACATTAAGCTATCTGCTAATTACTCACTAATTACTTAATTATTTGCTAATCACTTTGCTAATTACTCACTAATTATATCTTAATTATTTGCTAATTACTCACTAATTACATCTTAATTATTTGCTAATCACTTTGTTAATGATGTTGATTCTAGTGTTTGATCCACCATAGCTCATCACATTGCTCTAATTTCAACACCCCACCCTTGGAAGAAGGCGAGATCCCACCACATGAGCGCAAGGAAGTCAGCCTCACCACCATTTCCTCACCATCACCCACCCCTCCAACCTTGTCACCACCACTACCAAGAAACCCCTCCCCCCCACCCTTGGAAGAAGGCGAGATCCCACCACATGAGCGCAAGGAAGTCAACCCCCCCTCCACTCAACCCCCTTAACTAGCGTGAACTACTTGATCAAACGGACTTCGGGCAGGAAATTTAGATCCTGCTCGATCGATAGCTCCAGGAGGCACCACTCACCAAGAGTATGCGTTTAGCATTGGGAGTGCTGCAGTGAGCTGGAGTAGCAAGAAGCAACCCACACTTGCCTTGTCTAGTATACAGAGGTAGAGTATAGAGGTGCGGCTATGGCCATATGTGAGGTGATGAAAAAGCTACTTGGTGATTTGGGTCAGCATTGTGATGATGGAGTTATCATACACTGTGACAACATGAGCAGTATACCGCTAGCTAGTAACCCTGTCTATCATGCGAGGACCAAACACATAGAGGTCCATTATCATTTCATCAGGGAGAAAGTGTTGGATGGATAGATTGATTTGTCTTATGTGAAGATAGATGAGCAAGTGGCTGACATATTCACTAAGTCACTTGGGAAGGACAAGTTTGAGTACTTCCGCCGAGACAGGCTTGGAGTACGCGAGATGGATATGATGAGCGTGAGGGGGAGTGTTGATAGCCCAAGCTCATCTTCTTCATCTATGGCTGTACATCATGAGCTTGAGAGGGGCTATTGAGATTACAAGCTCGATGACAGCTAGAGCTAGGCACGATATGTGCTAGCATGGTAGATAGCAGCATGTGTGTGACAATAAATGGCCATGTCCAGCGCTGGCCACAGTGTGTGGACATTAGATAGGGTTATTTGGTGTGTGATCAGCACATTTAGTGTGTGGTGTGTAGTTCTCTTCTATTATGCATTGTGTGAGAGTGGATATGGCTTCTCTCGTTGGTTAGGGTTACACTAATGGATTAGGGTTTGCTCTCTTGTGTGTGTGCTCTCTCTTTATCAGTCTTTTATCAGCACCCTTGTACTTTGCCTCTGTACTCAACAAGGCAATTGTTGGCTACTTCTTACTGCTCCAACTCACAGCAGTACTCCCAAATGAGAACATAAAACCACTGGTAGATCTCCTATCTGCAATACTACCAGCCCAATCAGCATCTGTGTACCCATGCAACTGTATCTCTGTACCAGCCTCATAGAAAAGTCCATAATCAATTGTGGACTTTATGTACCTGAGGATCCATCTAATCGCATCCAAGTGTGGTTTCCTAGGGGCCTACATAAGCTGACTCACAAGTTCAACAACATAGCTCAAGTTTGGCCTTATAATGGTCATGTAGATAAAACTACCCACTATGCGCCTGTATGTAGTGGGGTCCTCCAAAAGCTCACCTATATCTGCGGAAAGCTTTGTGTTCTGCTCCAATGGCACTGAAATAGGCTTACAGCTTGTCATACCATACTTGGACAACATGTCCAAGCTATACTGCCTCTGCAATAGCAAAACACCATGAGGTGATCTCACCACCTCTATGCCCAAGAAACACCATAGCTCACCCAAATCCTTCATCTCAAACTTTTGCTTCAAAAGCATCCTAACATCATGTATGTCTGCATCACTATCACCAGTGATAATCAAGTCATCCACATAGATGGCTAATAGCATGATCCCTCTATCTGTCTTTTTCACAAAATGGGCTTCTCTCATAATCTTTCCCTTCGTTCCTTCATAACTAGGAATGCATAGCTGATTATTATAATACATGCATCCATCATCCAATTTGTACCCAAGAGCTCGACTCAATTCCTGAGCTTTCGTGCATCAATAGGGTAGCAATAGGGGCAAATAATTTTTCTTGCATGATTTTCTCTCTTGCTTCACTGATTAATGGATTAGACACCAATGTTATTGCAAGTAAGGAGGCTTTCCTACTGAGCGTATCTGCTACCACATTTTCTTTGCCAGGCCGATACTCAATCTCAAAATCGAATTCCTGCAGGGTCTGCATCCATCTCCTTTGACACATGTTGAGATCCCTTTGGGTGAAGATCCACTTTAGACTTTGATGATCTATCATCAAGGTGAATTTGTGTCCCAAGAGATAATATCTCCACAACTTCAGAGCATAAACTACTGAGAGTAACTCCAAGTCATAGATAACATAATTTCTCTCATACGTTCTGAGCTTTCTGGATTCATAAGCTACTGCATGACCTTCCTGCATAAGAGCACCGCTTAAGGCAAAACCACTGGCATCTGTAACTACCTCAAAGGGTTTAGAAAAATCTAGCAACTTAAGGACACGGTTGGTTACTAAAGCTGTCTTTAGCTTATCAAAAGCACTCTAACACATAGCAGTCCACTGAAATAGGGTACTCTTCTTGATAAGGTTAGTCAAAGGGGATGCTATTTACTATATCATAAAACTTATATAGAAGATGAAAGATCCTTGCCACCACTGTGCATCGAATTCGGGGGTGCTAGCAATGAAAGTAGCACTTCTTGCGCAAGGCAGAGTCTCCCACTCGTCGGGGCCTCGCCCACGAATATCCAGACAAGAGACTAATCCCTCAGTTCTTCCAAAACGGAACCTGGAAAAACTTCCCTTGCCACAAGAAGACATGGGCGATTCCACCAGGAAAATCATCTAACGAGTCAAGGTCTTAACTAACCAAACTGATCCGATCGAACCTGTAAGTCACATGGTTAGATCAAAGAAGAGACTTTCACTTGGATAATAGAGACCAATGCTTTTTTCCTCATCAAGAGGCACAACCGTTGATTATTTTCCATAGAACAAGGATTATCCGTGATTTACTTAACACAGAATTTAGTCTCATTTTAAGGATCCATCAGTCCAGCTAACCCCATCCAATCCCATGGGTTAGCCAACTGCCCACCAACCACTGTATTGATAGGATCCATTTAGAAATTTGGTTATGTTTTATCTTGGGTACCAGGGAAAAGAGTTCTCAGGCCCCCTAGCCGGCGCTTCAAGCAAAATTCAAGATAGTCACACCACTTACACACCCAATATGAAATTACCTTTTTCACAGATTCAGCTGGCTTTAAAACAATCTTTTAATGAAACCATAGTATTACTGATCATAATTCTCCAAAATATCTAGCTTGAATTCCAATTTCCAATCATTCCTTCATTGGTGTACCTATGGAATCATTGGCAAACCAGAATGCTCACCACCTGCTCACTCAGGGGCCTTTTCAATAGTTCCTAGCTCATAGTACCTAGAAATATAATCACATAAGAAAAATCTAGATGGACTCTCCGAAGATTAGCAAGATCAACCAATAGATCCATATAAAAGAGCCATGGACTCATTCGTTGAAGACCAACAAGGCTAATCAACTAGATCCATGCGCGTGTTCAGAAAACAACTCCAACGCATTGTTCCATTTTCTTCCTTGACGCACGCGTGGGTATCTTTGGCGACCCAGAGCCCGAGCATCGTATGGTCAGCACCCTCTAGGCTCCTTTGTAGGTCACCTAGCACTTCACTCATAGGCTGCTTCCTTGGTCCCTCATCCACCGTACCAGAAGCTCACCATTTTAATTGAACCGAGGCTGGTCAAGACCTCGGCTGGCTTTGCCACGCGAGATGTCCTCCATTGAATCTCCGTCAGCTGTTGCAACTTTCACTTAGGTCGTTCATAACCATAATCGACAAGATAGTCAAAATGCTTCCCAACATTCTTGATATAAAATAATCTTTTAAAAACATATTTCATAAATATAGTTTCTAATGAACTCTCATCTTTCCACATTGTTCCACATCATTTCTCGTTATTCGACATTCTTCTACACATCAATTCCAATTACTTAATCCACACCCATTCATATCTATTCCCATCGTCCTTCATCCATACTCATCCATTCACATCATATTACATCTCATCACATCTATACACATCTCATCCACATCTATACACATCTATCCACATCACATCACATTCATCCACATCCGTCTACATCCATTTAGATTCTTGGATATTTTTTAGACAAGAGAAAGTCTCTCACCAAGAAAGCGTGGATAATGGCATTAAAGAAGTCCTTCATGGAGCCCAATTGGAACCATTAAAAGGTGAACAAAGGAATTTGGGAGAAGAAGTAGAGGCTTGGATAGAGTCCATGGACGAGTATTTTGATGTAGCTGGATACAATGAAAGAAGCAAGTTCGCCCTTTCTTGTTAAAAAATCGCGAGAAATGCTCAGATTAGTTGGAAGAAGTATTGTCAATATAACCACTAGAACCAAAATCAGTTGTCATGGGATGCCATGAAGGTACATCTTCGTGAAAGGTTTTGTCCTCTAGGATTTTAGGTGGATAAAATGAATGAATTTTTGGAGATAAAGGTTTTGTCCTCTAGGATTTTAGATGGATAAAATGAATGAATTTTTGGAGATAACCCAAGAAAGGAAGACCCTAAAAGAATACCACCAAACTTTTGTTAAACTTCTCTGATTTTCTTTAGAGATGGATGAGGTAAGTCTTCTCCATCGATTCATTTTTGGAAGCTTAATCTGCCTTTGAATAACCTAGTCAAGAATCACCAAGCCATCCTCCATTTCACAAGCCATAATTATGACCAGAGACTATGATAAAGTTTTCTATATGGAAAGGTTCTAGAAGGATGTGAGTCCTTCCATGTTAATCAGAAAGAGGTCCCCTAATCCAAGAGGAACGTCAAGCCCACCCCTCTGGCCACCCCTGGCTAAGAGGAATCGTGAACTAGAGAAAAATCAAGGTCAAGAAATAGGGATAACAGGGTTAGAGAGTAGAATCTCCGACTCGTAAACATTACATCAGAACCTTTTAAGAAAGAAGATGTTTTAGATGCCAACAACAAGGTCATCAAGAGAAAAATTATCCTTTCTTATCGAGATCATCCTTGGCCAAATCAGAAGAAAGACCAATCTTTCAGATAACAAGACTAGAAAAAGAAGAGCTCTCCCTCAAATATATATCAAGAATAAAGACAACTCAACGAGCTTTTCCATGAGAACAAATGCTTCAGGTGTAAACAACATGGCCACCTATGGAAGTATTTCCCTAACTAACCAAGGACCCGTCTCTTCCTAAATCATGGAAAGGGGAAAAACCCAATAGGATGGGCCTATATCAATCCAAGAGGTGAGAATGAGGCCAGTATGAAGCCTAGAATATCCAAACTAGGAAAATAGTTGCCCAAGTTGCGATTGTTTTGAATTAAGCTAAAGATCATTGATTCTATAATCAAAGTTTAATTAAGAATATGTTAGAGAGTATGCTAGAGATTAACATAGGGATTGTGTTAGGAAGTATTATAGAGATTATGATAAGATTATAAATGAGAGATTAAGTTAGAAATTTTGATATAGATTATACATATGATGGGTTAAAGATAGCCAAATTCAACAAGTGTTTCTATGAGTAAATAGAAGTTGATTGGTGCAAGATTCATGTGGAGTAAGGTATTCTAGGAGACGATGCTAAGGTTATGCGTCTTGCTATCATAGGTTAGATTGCATACAGGATTGATCCCCTTACATTTTTCCATGATAATTTATGAAGTACCATTTTACATGGGGATATGGAATAAGGAATTTGTAAGGTAGAATTAGGGATAATAAAGAATGGGTTCATATCATATGGAGTGTATATGGATGCATGAGATTAGGATAATAAGGCAAATTAACTTTAGAATAATGAAGACATTTTGGGAGCTCAACAAAATGAGCTACACACATGAAAGAAGAGACTCTTGAGAACAATGCTTAGATAAAATAAGATTTCTACCTAGTGGGGACACCACTTTGGGAGAGAGAGGAGGATTTACGTAGAGATTACCCCAACTCACGAGATGAGGACATCTCGAATCTTTTAAGTGGGGGATAATGTAAGATACCTCCCAATTCATGTAACTGTTCTCTTTTAATATAGGTTTCAAGAAGAAAGAGAGTGCACTTTGAGAGAGACTATAAGGTTAGAATGTTAAGTGTAGAGTAAAAATATTAGTTCTAAAAACCTAAAAAGAAATAAGAAGATAAGAATAGATCTATTAAGAGATAAATATCTCCAAAAATAGAATTTTGAATTTAGGTGATAGGAGGTCATATTTAGAGTCCATTCATACTAAAAATATGGAAAAGCAATGCGTTTCTAAAGATGGCACGTTTGCGGCTATATACATATGTTTTTGCCTATTCTACCCACGTAGGCTTGTAGAACAAATGCCTTTCCATTATTTTGACTGGCAACATGACCATATTCTGAGTTTTTATCATAGAGTTATGGCTGAAATAATTTGTTGGTTCTGTTAGGGTCTCTACACAAGGAAACTATAAGAAGGCAGCAAGTAGCCTCAAGGTGATTCTAACCTTGAGATGTATATATATATATCTTCATTCTCACTTGTGCATATGCTTAGATGCTGGTGGAGTCCTCACACACATCATTTTCAGCAAAGAGTTATTGTAATTATGCGGAGTTAAGGATGCGAGTAACATCGCGAGACTAAGCAACATCTCGACCGGACCAAGCAATGTCTTCACCGGACCAAGTAACGCCACCGTGCAGGCATTGCCGTCGTCACTGTCAATATCGTCTAGGTTAGAAACGCTCTTTAAGTTTTGCATAGACCATTGCATTACACGACCTAGTAAGACTAGGAAGTCCTACACAAAAATTTGCCTAAAAAAGAACAAGAAAGGTGTATTGTCCACCATGAAACACCGGCAAATGTATTATCGCAATCTCAAGTTGAAAAGACTATTTTCTCTTGTTTGCTGTGAATGTGATAGAATTGTATTTTCTCTTGTTTGATTGGTTGTCGCTAAGCGATCGGTTCGTTGGTCCACCCTAAAGCTATCCTCCCACTTTGGGGGAACAACCCACTAGATGCTCAGAGTTGGATCCATCTAGGTGGATGAGCTGCTTGCTTCCGGGTGCAAGGGGAAAGTGATGCAAATAAAAGCTAGCTAAGGGGCACACCCATTGAGGGGGAAGTTGGGACTCGGTGATGGGGACTCAGAGTTTTAAAATGTTGTGATTGCTGCCACACCAAGTATGAGGGAACTGGGGACCCACTTAGTAGTCCTCACCAAGAGGGTGAGTGATGTTTGGAGTTCTAGACCCCTCCAAGAATAATTTCTACTGCAGGAACCATGTCGACCATGTTGGTGTGCGAGGGTTGCTTGGGAGCACGTGAATAATGTAATGAGCACGTGATAATGTTATGACCATGTTTAAAGATCCATTTGTTTTCAGCTGTTTTTTGGAAGAACCATCTTAATGAATCGGTGATGGGAAATAATTAAAGAGCCTATTTTTATATGCTTCACAGTTTGGTAGGACCTAATTAGATAACAAAAATGATTGAGTGCGTAGGTGGAAAGTGGGGGATGGATGCCCCGATGGCACCATCCTATGGATGGGTGGACCTACTAATGAGTCGGGTAACTTTCCAGCATAATTATTATTTACAATCCGTAATAGAATAGCACCCAAACAAGTCCGTTTTAGGAGAACAAGCTAGTGGTCATGCCTCATAAATAAAAGAGGGAAAAGGCGTTAGCTTCCATGAACCCAGTGTGAACTTGTTCCATCCTCAATCACACACATTGAGTCCCATTTGATCGGAGGAATAGATTCCTATTAGAATAATTACATTTCCCCTACAAGATAGAGTTAGGTCCCTTTGTTTGCTTTTATCCTCGTATTTCCAAGAGATCCAGGTGTCATCAAATCGAAGACAAATCTTTAGCCATTTACTACTTTTGAAGATGGGTCTTCTACCTGTCTCTTTTCCTTGTCACGAGGTGCCTTTCAGTTTGTGTATCTTTAGTTCTTTTAGGTTAAGGAGCATATGTTTCATTTTTGGATTTATGTTTTAAGACATTCTCCTTAATGAGAAAAATGCAAGAGAGAAGATTACATTGAGCTCCTTGTACTAAGTAAACACACACACAAGAGTAGACAAGCACTCAAGAGTAGACAAGCACTCAAGAGAGACAGATGGTCAAATTTTTATATATATTCTCCTCTTTTCTATAACCATTTACTAAAGAGATAAGAGTACATACTATATGGGAAATTACTCTCCT
Organism: Cibotium barometz; assembly: GCF_041138505.1. NCBI lineage: Eukaryota > Viridiplantae > Streptophyta > Polypodiopsida > Cyatheales > Cibotiaceae > Cibotium > Cibotium barometz. Next base: position 4,840,558 of record NC_141046.1, read on the forward strand.
ACTATAACTTATAAAGCTCATTCCATAATGTCAACCCCACCACATAAGCTGGTGCTATAGCTATGCTTTAATTCTAGTACACCAAAGTGGCTATTATATAACCTGTAAACAACTAGTGGCATATCACCCATAATCTCACCAACCATGCTAGTGGCATTAAGTGCAAAAGTTATCACCTAGGCAGGTCGATGTATGTAGCAGCTTGATATCTCAACACTCCCCCTTAAGCTCAACTCCACACACTGTACTCTAAGAAAACTCCTAAACTTTTAGAGATTCTTTGCACCTAGTGTCTTTGTGAAGATCTTAGCCACTTGATCCTCTGTGTAGAAATATGCCAACTCTCGACATCACCTGTGCTAGAACCTTCTACCTTACAAAATGATAATGCACCTCAATGTGCTTCATCCTAGCATAGAGATTAGGTTACTAGCCATAGATCAAGCTATGTGTGTCCTCTCTAAAAGATCACTTGTATTGTAGAAAGATTAGTGTTCTAATTTAATGACACTAAAATAGGGTTACAACCTGTTATACCATAGTTGCAAAATAACATGTTCAAGCTATATACTACCTTTGAAATAACAAAATGTTATCAGGTGATCTCACCACCTCTTTACCAAGAAAATATCATAGCTCAATTTTTTTTTGTCATCTTGAATTTTTGTTGTAAAAGAATCTTGACATCATGTATGTGAGCATTACTATCACCAGTGTGATAATGAAGTCATCCATATAATGACTAATAGCATGATCCCTCTATTTGTCTTTTTTACATATAGTGAAAAATCTACATTAGATATCTAAAATCTAATGGTAACAAGATACTTATTGATCTTGTTTTACCATGCTCTGGGTGCCTACTTCAAGCAATATAAGGCTTTGCATAACTTGCACACAAAAGCTCGACGTGTATGCATCATGTAAACTTCTTCAGGAAAATTGCCATACAAGAATGTATTCTTTATATCCATATGATATAAAGATCAACCCTTTGTAGCCATAGCAATGAAAACTGTTAGAGTTGCCATTATCACAACCAAGTTGAATGTCTCCTTGTAGTCCATGCTATATGTCTACATGGAACCCTTGGTAACAACTAGTCTTGCCTTATACTAGTTCACAAATCCGTCTGAGTTATGCTTGATCTTGTACACCCATTTACATAAAATTGCCTTCCTATCCTTAGGCAAAGGTACCGTTAAGGAATAACATACTACCTCACATACACAAGAGAAAAGAGAAGAGAAAGATGCATCCAAGTGTTATGTGCATATACTAGGAGGGGCTAACTCACCCTAGGCATATGAACATGGGAGCATGGGAACATGGAAGCATGGGAACATGCTCTAATGGGGCAAGGGTTAGGTATAATCTTGGGTTGAGGTTAGGGTCAGGAAACCAAGGGTCACACATGGAAATGGAGAGTCAAGAGTCACTTGAGGGCTCTCCTATTGGCCAAAAATGAAGGATTTTGTTCAGAATTATGTGGTCAAGTGTGGTCACTTGAGGGCTCTCCTATTGGCCAAAAATGAAGGATTTTTGTTCAGAATTATGTGGTCAAGTGTCATCACTGTCAGATTAATAAGGCACAGTGCCTTAAACTTGTTGGGTTATTACATCCTTTGGATATTCCATCTCGAAAGTGGAAAAGTATTTCCATGGATTTCATTATGGGACTTCCACATACTAGTAGGGCTCACGATGCCATTTGGGTAGTCGTGGATAGATTGACAAATAAGGCTAGGTTTTTACCCACAAAGACAACAATTAAAGTGTCAAAATTGTCTTACCAATTTGTCGAGCAGCTGTTTAGAATGTATGGTCTACCTTTTGATATTGTGAGCGATGGGGACTCTAAGTTCATAGCTCATTTTTGGCAGGAAGTGAGAGATCCTTGCCCCCTCTACGCATGGAACTCTAGAGTGCTCGTAGAGTGGAAGTAGCAACCTTACAGGTAGGGCAGAGCTTCCCGCTCGGGGCCTCACCCATGAATATCCGAACAAGAGACTAATCTGGCGGCTCTTCCAGAATCGGACCCAGAAAAAACTTCCCTTGCCCAAAAAGCATAGGCGATTCCTCTAGGAAAAATCTTCTAACATAGTCAAGGGCCTTAACTAATCTTTGTATTCTGACCAAACTTGCGAGTCACATCGGCAAATCAAAGGAGGAGCTTGCACTTGTTTCATAGAGACCAACACTTTTTTCCCCATCAAAGAGGCACAGCCGTTGATTCTTTTCCATAGAAAAAAGATTATCCTATGACTTACTTCAACTATCGTAACTTGAACATAATTGAATTTTACTATAGGAATCCATCAGTCCAGTAATCCCATGGGTTAGCGAACCGCCCAATCACTGTATTGATAAGATCCATATACAAATTTAGTTATGTTTTGTCCTGGGTACCAAGGAAAAGACTTCCCAAGCCCCCTAGCTGGCTCTCATGCAAAACTTAAATAGACACACCACTTACGCACCCAATATGAAATTGCTTTTTCTTAGACTCAACTATGTCCAAAACAGCATTACAGTAAAACCACAGTGTTTCCATCATAATCCTCAGTATTCCATTTCCAGGTCCAATTTTCAACTTTTCTACTTTCCAACTATAAAATCCAAATTTCAATCATTTCTTCCTTAGCGTACCTATGGCATCATTGGCAACCTGAATGCTGACCACCTACTCATTCAGGGGCCTTTTCAATTTCAATAGTTCCTAGTCCATAGTACCTGGGAGTATAGTCACATAAAATCCATATGGACTCTCTGTTGAAGATCAGCTAGATCAACCAACAAGATCCATGTAAAAGTGCCATGAACTCATCTGTTGAAGACCAGCAAGGCCAATCAACCGGATCCATGCCCGTGTTCAGAAAACAAACTCCAACTCATTTTTCTTCCTCGACGCACGCGTGGGTATCCTGGGCGACCCAGAGCCCGAGCACCGTATGGTTAGCACCCTCTAGATTTCTTCGCAGGTGACTTAGCGCTTCACTCATAGGTTGCTTCCTTGGTTCCTCATCCACCGTATCAAAAGCTTACCATTTTAACCAAACCGAGGCTGGTCAAGACCTCGGCTCATCTTGCCACGCAAGACGTCCTTCTTTGACTCTCCATCAGCTATTGCAACATTTCCAGTTAGGCCCCCCACGACCTCATTCCACAAGATAGTCAAAATGCTTCCCCTAGCATACTTGATGTAAAAAAATCTTTAGAAAATAGTTTTCATATACAAATACAATTTCCAAACAAAAGTCCCATCTTTCCTCATCATTAAACATCCTTTCACATCATTTCTTACCATTCCACTTCATTTCTCATTATCCCACACTTTTCTATATCAATTCATCTCACATCATTTCACATCAATTCACATCCTTTCACATCATCCCACATTAATCCACATCCACTCACATCATCCCACATCAATTCACATCATCCCACATCAATTCACATCCACTCACATCATCCCACATCCACTCACATCATCCCACATCAATTCACATCTACTCACATCATCCCACATCAATTCACATCCACTCACATCATCCCATATCAAGTCACATCCATTCACATCATCCCACGTCAATTCACATCCATTCACATCATCCACATCATTGCACATCAATCCACATCATCCACACATCACTTCTCATCACTCCACATCATTCCACACATCCCACACACCAACCAGATTAAAGTACAATTTCTCTACTTTTTATACTGACACGGCTTTCTAAGTCTCGTCCATTACTTGGCTTAGTTAAAAGCAACTTTTTCTCAACTCAATTCAATTAAATCTAAATTTTCGTTCACTTTAGGATCCTCGATCCTTTCAAGTATTCTAGATTCCTTTCCCAAGGAATCTAGGAATAAATCACTCCACAATTATTTACGTTCATTCAACTATGCATGTTTCTAGTCTTTTTTTCAGGGAGCTCCTTTTCTTGTTCATTCAGAATGTACCGAAGATTCTATTTTTCGAGAATCTAGACGTATACCCCATAATTCCAAAAGTTAATGTGTTCATAATTTCTCTTTCTGATTAAAATTTATCCATGTTTTCTCGATACATTCCTATGAATATATTCACATTCTTTTCTTAATTTTCCCAGAATAAAATATGCTCAATATTCTTCTTTTTTAATAAAAGACGACTTCATGGGATTTACAAAATCAATTACACCCATATTTCCTCTTTAAGCATAAAATATTTATGTACCCAACTAATCTATTTTTATCTAAATGAATAATTCCCATAATTCTCATAAATTGAATGAATCTAGAAAATTTGTGCATAACCTTCTTTATTTTTCTGGCAAATGAATAATGCTCAAAAGTCCACTTTTAAGATAAAATTTATTATGCATAAATTCATTCTCTAATGATATAAATTTTTCCATAGCTTCCCCCACATTTTCTATGAAATGAGAATGCTTAAAATTCCACTTTTAGCATAAAATTTAATTATGCATAAAATTCAATTTTTTAATGATAAAAATTCTCCCATAGTTTCCTCGCATTTTCTATGAATTGAGAATGCCCAAAATTACACTTTTAGAATAAAATTTATTATGCATAAACCTTCTTTTTCTATTGATTAAATTTTGCCATAACTTTCCCGCATTTTTTATGAAATAATACTCAAAGTTCCTCTTTTAGAATAAAAATTATTTATGCCCAAACCTTCATTTTCTTCTGATACAATTTTGCCATAACTTTGCTGCATTTTCTGAGAATACTCAAAAATTCTACTTTTAATATTTACTCCTAATTATCTAAAATATGGTGGGATTTTCTTTTTTAACCTAAAAATTCATTATGCATACCCAAGTATAATTACATTTAAACCTCTTGTTTATTTTTAAAAATATCCCATTATCATTTTCATATGAAAATAATTACAAAAATGTTAGCGTAAACTCTCTTTTATTTTCAATGAATAATTATGAATTTTTCAATCATAAAACAAGCTTGAATGAATTAATCCTTATTTTAATTAGAATAAAAATTATAAAAATGCTTAATCCCTATCTCTAGCTTGTTAAGCCTAGATTTTTGGTTAAGAAAATGAGATTAATACTAAAATCTATCCTTCCAAGAAGGATTCAACCATAAAGATGAGTAATCTTTCTAAAAGAGAGATTTACTAATAAAAAATATTATTTTAAGCATAAAAGATTATCATTAATCTATTTAAACAATATGAATCACTAGAAGCTTGGTTTTAAGAAAAAACCATTGATTAAATTGCTTCCCAAGCATTAGAGAGGCTGGGATGAAGATTACCATTGAAAAAGATAGAAGAATACCATTGATTTAGGCTTACCCTTGGTTTTCGGCTTGATTCTTTGGAGAGAAGTGAAGCCCACAAGAGAAAACTTGGCCACCAAGATGAAGAGGGTAATCTCCAAGAGAGGATGAAGATTAGTGAAGCTCCAAAGCTTCCCAACAAGAGGCAAAATAGAGGGATAATAAAATTACACTAGTTTGAAGATTATAATGGCATGTAAATACACAAAGATGATAATACAAAGGAATGAGGGTCTATTTAAAAGGTGAGGGAGGCCACCAACCAAGTCCAACTAGAATCTAGAGGCTTCCACCTCCAGTTTGATCCATTTTGGACAAGTTTTAGACTAGTTTGGCTCACTTTTTTGATTGGGTTTGAAGGAAGAGAGAGAAGAGATGAAAATATCTCATTTTTTGAATTAAAAATGTCCCCTTGATGTGATTTCTAGGTGCCTTCTGCATGAGCCCTTCTCCCCATTCTGAGGTGTCAAAATTTTTATTTTTTAACTAAAAGATCCAATTTTTTACTAATAAACCTAGTACTAGTCAACTCTTCATCTTATGTGAGAGTTTTCTCATTTTTTTGGGGGGATTTTATTTTATTCTTTGTGTTTTCTTATTCAAACACTTGGATTAATCTTATTGGCCCTTTTTGAACACTATTTGGACCTTAATCAAAACTTTCTGAAATTATATACCCCTAGGCCAAGATGTCTAATACACATATTCAATTAATTTCTAATGCACATTGGAAAACTCTTTTTAAGATTCTGTTTCAGGGGAGCTCTTCCTATTGACTAGGAGAAAATAGTTATCTAAAAATATTTTAAATTTATATTACCTCTCTCTAGAATATTTGTAAGATTCCTCCCCATCCTCTCAAGATGTCCAGTATCTTCCCCTGTAATCAAATCCCTCTTCAGTAATATAAAAGATCTTGTTTCTACCTATTTTGGCTTAGAGAGAGAAAATATTCTAGAGAGAGGCTATTCAAATTTTAGATATTTTTAGATGGAAACATATCTCATCTTATTAAACTAAATTCCCCCAAAACAAAAGTTCAAAAAGATTTTCAGAAGGTGCATTAGAAATCAATTATAATTTGTTCAAAAGGCCTTATCCTAGGGGTCAGATTTTTGAAAAATTTTAAATTAGAGTTATGAGGGGCCAATCAGATTCATCCAAATGTGTGGAGAAGATAAATAGAAGAAATAAAGAAAATCCCCCCAAAAATGAGTAAATACTCACATTAAGAAGAAGAGTGGACTAAGGACCAAAGGAAATACTAAAAAAATGGATTTTTGACACCTTACAATGGGAATTCCCCCCTCATGAAGGAGGCGCCTATTTCACATGTGTGGTGGAGTTTTAAATTATCAAAAATTGAGATATTTCATCTCTCCTCTCTCCTAATTCAAGTCTGGTTCCAAAAAGTAAGCTAAACTGACCTAAAAATGGTCAAAAATTGACCAAAATGATCTGGAAAATTCTAGAATCAGTTTGCTTGGTTAGGAGCTCTTTTTTTCCTATAAATAGAAGCCTCCCCCTTTGTTAAAGCTTAATAGTGTTTTATGCACTGTTACTCTACTCCTCCCAAGAGCCATGAACTGTGAATTTCTTAATAATTCACTAGTTTTTGACCATTCCCTCTTCTAAAGATTTGGTGGCCATTCTTGTTGCAAACAAGAGTAGATCCCTCAAACCATCAAGCCAAAGGAAAGTTCCCAGAATTCATGTAAGTTAGAAATCTTATATTTTTCTTTACTCTTTTAATGGTTTTCTAATTTTTGTTTTGTTGAAATGATAAATCGATGCTATGCCTTGTTGGAAAGGCTTTCCCCCCTCTCATTCTTAAAATCAGCCCTTCTTTATCCTAGTTAAGTGATCTAATAGTTGGAATTCAACTTTTTATATTGTTTCTCTTTTAAAAGTGAAAATTGATTAGTTAGAGTGCTTAAAATCAATTGGGGTTAATTTTTTAAGTAAATTGAAGTAGAAAAATTTGAAAAATGGTCAGCCATACAAAGGAGGTTATGGCAAAATTTTTTAAAATTTTGTGAAATAAGTTTCATCGTTTATTATTCTAAAAGAATAATCCCTATCGTTTGTGTATTCTAAAAGTCTCATTTTCATTCTATGCATAGAAAAATGCATAGTAGAAATATATTTATTCTAAAAGTGTTATTTCCATTAGATTTAAATTCTATGCATAGAAAGATGCAGATTGATTATTTTTTTTAATTATAAAAGAGTGATTTTCATTAGATATAAATTCTATGCATAGAAAGATGCATATTGGTTATTTTTTATTACAAAAGTGTTACTTTGAGCAATATGTATTTTTATGCATAAATAGATGCATAAAAGAATATTTTTTATTATAAAACTGTTACTTTCATCAAAATGGATTTTTATGCATAAATAGATGCATAAAAGAATATTTTTATTATAAAAGTGTTACTTTCATCAAAATGGATTTTTATGCATAAATAGATGCATAAAAGAATATTTTTTTACTATAAAAGTGTTACTTTCACTAATATTGATTTTCATGCATAAATAGATGCATAAAAGAATTTTGTTTATAATAAAAAAGTTACTTTCACTAATATTGATTTTTATCCATAAAATGATGCATAAAAGAATTTTTTATATTATAAAAGTGTTACTTTCATCAAAATGGATTTTTATGCAGCATCCGAATCTGAAACTAAGTTGAGACCTTTGATTTTGATCTGAGGATCAAGAATTTAGAATTCGAGGAATTTCTACTTGGGAATCCAGATCTGTGATCTAGAAGTATTGAGATACGGAATTAAGATATACTCATTGTATTTAAAAGAAAATCAAAACTGAAAACTTGCTTAGAAACCTTGTTTTCTTAAAGGACTGTCTTACGCCAGAATGCTGGAGGGAGCTTTTGGTATATGTGTTTTTCTAAGGGAAGTTCGGTTGCAACAGCTGGCGGGGAGTGTTCAAAGGACGACTCACGCGGTAAAAACCTGCCCAGGTCTTAACCAGCCTGGGTATGGTGTAAAATGGTGTGCTTCCGGTACGATGGGCGAGGGCCGACAAAGCGGTCCCTGAGTGAAGTGCCAAGATGCTTAAAGAGGATCCTGAAGGGTTCTGACCAGGCGATGCACGGGCTCATGGGGTGCTTAGGACACCCATGCGTATGTCGTGAAGATGTATATATGAATGATGACGAGAAAATTATTGTAATTTGTTACTGGATCTCGTTGTTGACCTGCTGGTCTCAACGGAGAGTCCAGAGTGATACTGTTTTGTGAGAAACAAGGATTGAATGGAAATTTTGAGTTATGACATCTGTAACCAATAATTAATTGTCAATGGATTGTTTTATAAATTAAAGTTTAAAGAGGAGTGTGTGAGTATCTATATTCTAAAGCAAAAGTTAAGAAAGGCTTTCAATTATGGGTGGGTGAGTACTTGTCTGGTTCTACTATTCCAGTGATTGGGCGGCGGCTAACTCATGGGCTGGAGTCAGTAGAGTTTTAATAATAAAATTGATTAATAGGAATACGCTTAGAACTCGAGTAGTTATTTAGAATCCTGAAGACTTCTCTAAAGAATAAATCAACAGTCGGCTGTGCCTGATTCAATTAGGAAAAAAGCGTTGATTCCTTCAAAGTTAAGTCTGTAATAGTTTCCCTTCTATTTGGTTTTCTCAGATGAAGGTAGTTTAGTCTCTTGACCTCGTTAAAAGAATTCGTTTAGAAAATAAAAAAATAGTGGAATCGTCCCCGCTTTTCGGGCATGGGAAATTTTCTCGGTTTCGATTTTCAGAATGACCACCAGCTTAGTCTCTTGCCAGGACATTTGAGGGCGAGGCCTTGAGTGAGAAACCTTGCCCCCCGCCCCCCCCCCGCGCAAGAGGAAGCTACTTCAGGTGCTACCATCCGGGAATCCGGTGCATAGAGGGGGCAGTGGTATCTCACAGTTGGTAGTAGAGCGCTGTTGTAAATTTACATAACAACATCAGAAATTGCTTAATTTTTTTTAAAGTAAATATGGGAAATAATGTTTTCACTTGCTAATAATATGTTGAATGAACTTCAAAAATTAAAAACTCATAAATTGAATTGGAAATTTATAGATGGATACCTCGAATCTATCTAGCATTTCTGAACTCTCCTAGAATCAGGATATGATAGCCTTTGCATTCGAGCACCTCATCAACTCTGCTAACGACCCGAGTGAGTAGAGTGAGACTCGCGTGTCATTTTGAGAGTCTTTACTTTCCTGATCCTCTTGAGCGACATCAGTATATGTGGTTTTGTGGAGGATGATGTATTAATGTCAGTACCACTCCAGCGTAAGAGATCAGGCAAAATATGTCCTTAGCCATGATTCTAATAAGGCTAGGACTTGTTCAGCACATGTACAACTCTTTGACCATTCACCCAAGAACTTCAGAACTTCATGCCGAGTTTTTAGGCTTCTTAGCTGCTTTATCCCTAGAGATAGAATTAAAACACCTCTTTCTGTAATGAATCGTGTGTACCATGGCATGTCTCCTTTGCAATTTTGCTTCTTTATGCATATACGATTGAGACGGTGATTTTGGGAAGCCGTGATGCTCTATGTATATATCGAAAACTTTTGATAATAAATGATGTTTTGCAAAAAAATTCCAAATTGTTTTCATGATTGTGAATATGGTTAATCTTGTTTCATGAAGTATGATGAAATAATTATCTGTTTAAAGAACAAGTCGTAAAAATTAAATAATAATAAATCTATTATCAAAGTAAAGTTGACAAAAATCTCGTTTTGTCAGAATCATGAGGCGTGTGGCCCGTGCAAGGCAACCAAATCCTCTAACCGATGACGAAGAGTTAGATCCGGATGTTCGAAAAGCCCAACATAGATCCCAACCTGGTCCCTTCAAGGGTGAAGGGGAGCAGTTAGGTGAAGTAGTGGAAAAGTGGATTGAGGCAATGGAGGAATACTTTGATGTAACTGGCTACAATGAGAGAAGCAAGATGGCTCTCGCCAGGTTAAAGATTGTGGAAACGGCCAAGGTCGCTTGGAGAAATCACTGTGAGACTAACCGTCTCGACCGGAATACCCAGACCTGGACCGATCTTAAAGCGTACCTCAGAAAGAGGTTTTGTCTTCCTTGAAACTAAGATGAATGAGTTCTTGGAACTAAAGCAGGATAGCAGGACAACTGAAAAGTACCATCAAGCTTTTGCCCTTCTCCTCAAATATTCCCCACAATTGGATGAAAAGCAGCTGATGGTGGCCAGGTTCATTCGAGGAATGAACGAGCCTTTGGACACCTTAGTGAAGAATGCCAAACCTTTCTCAATGGCCGAAGTAGTAAGAATGGCAAAGGACTTTGCTAAAGCCTTTGTTGTTAAGGTCCCGCCAAAGCTTGCACCCTCTAATTTTAAAAGATTCCAAACCCTGGGAAGTACTTCAAACTTTCCTCCCCCAAAGAGGCAACAAGGCCCAAATCAGAATCAGGATAGTGGAAAATTCAGAAGTGAAGGAAGACCCTTCCCATAGAACACTTTCTCAGGAGACCCACCTCTTTCAAGGATCCAGAGGGATGAGCTCAGAAGGTAGAACCGGTGTTTTTTATGCCAAGATTTTGGTCACTAGCTGAAAGACTACTCGGCCGACTCCTGCCAGGTCAAAGGGACAGGGAAGTCAAGGACCGAGAGTGCAGAGACCAGCCCCTTCTTATCAGACAAATCAGGGTCCATCTCGCCCAAATCAGGGAAATCCTAGGAGAACTCCAGCTCAGCCATCTGCCTCTGTCCAGAGTAGCCTCAAAATTCCTTCCCAGAATTGGGGCATCCAAAGAGAAAGAGTTCCACCTCAGACTGCAGCAGCCAGAGCACTCACAATAGCAGAAGTAGTGGAAGAAGAAAGAGGACAGATTTATGCTGCAATTAAAAACCAAGGGCCAAATCGCCAATTCTCCGTCATTCATACTCAGGGTATGCCTTTTAAGCTTTTGATTGATTCAGGCAGTACTCATTCTTTCATTTCCCCTGGATGCTTGCGTAAGCTAGTCTTAGATCAGAAATCAGGGAAACCTATGCAAGTTCAATTGGCAAGTGGAAAGATTCTTTTCACTCACCTTGAGACAGATCGTATTCAGTTCAATCTAGATGGGAATTTAATTGACTGCCAGTTCAGAGTTATACCTTTGGGAGTTTTTGACGGGATCCTTGGAATGGATTGGCTCCATAAAAATAAGCTGACATTCACTGTCATAATGGAACCATTTCCTTCTCTGATCTTCACGGAAACAAAGTTCAAGGAACCGGAATTTCAGGATCCCCAAGCCTGCAGTTAGTAAAAGCTTCTAAGTTACTAAAAGGACTTAGAAAGAAGAAGCGCATTTATCTTGTCAAAATGAATCCGGTAGACTCAAAGTTAAAAGCTAAAGAACCTGAATGGTTAATTGATTATGATGATTTATTCCCAGCAGAGCTAATAGAGATGCCTCCAATTCGGGAAGTAGATCATGTGATAGAATTGACCCCCGGAGCTCAATCAGTAGCCTTGTGCACGTACAAAATGCCAGTTCTTGAAGCCATCGAACTCAAGGAACAGCTTAGACAGCTGTTGGAACAAGGGTTTGTAAGACCCAGTGTTTCACCTTGAGGTGCGCCAGTTCTCTTTCAGAAAAAGAAAGATGGTACGCTAAGACTCTGTGTGGACTACAGAGGTCTCAAATTAAGAATAAGTATTCTATCCCCGGCTTAGACAGCTGTTGGAACAAGGGTTTGTAAGACCCAGTGTTTCACCTTGAGGTGCGCCAGTTCTCTTTCAGAAAAAGAAAGATGGTACGCTAAGACTCTGTGTGGACTACAGAGGTCTCAATCAGCTGACAATTTGGAAAGGCTTTCCCCCTCTCTCATTCTTAAAATCAACCCTTCTTTATCCTAGTTAAGTGATCTAATAGTTGGAATTAAACTTTTCATATTGCTTCTCTTTTAAAAGTGAAAATTGATTAGTTCGAGTGCTTAAAACCAGTTGGGGTTAATTTTTTAAGTAAATTAAAGTAGGAAAAATTAAAAAATGGTCAGCCATACAAAGGAGGTTATGGTGAAATTTTCTAAAATTTTGTGAAATAAGTTTCATCTTTTATTATTCTAAAAGAATAATCCCTATCGTTTGTGTATTCTAAAAGTGTCATTTTCATTCTATGCATAGAAAAATGCATAGTAGAAATATATTTATTCTAAAAGTGTTATTTTCATTAGATTTAAATTCTATGCATAGAAAGATGCATATTGGTTATTTTTTTATTATAAAAGAGTGATTTTCATTAGATATAAATTCTATGCATAGAAAGATGCATATTGGTTATTTTTTTCTTTATTACAAAAGTGTTACTTTGAGCAATATGGATTTTTATGCATAAATAGATGCATAAAAGAATATTTTTTATTATAAAAGTGTTACTTTCATCAAAATGGATTTTTATGCATAAATAGATGCATAAAAGAATTTTTTTATTATAAAAGTGTTACTTTCATCAAAATGGATTTTTATGCATAAATAGATGCATAAAAGAATTTTTTTTATTATAAAAGTGTTACTTTCACTAATATTGATTTTCATGCATAAAAGAATTTTGTTTATAATAAAAAAGTTACTTTCACTAATATTGATTTTTAGGCATAAAATGATGCATAAAAGAATTTTTTATATTATAAAAGTGTTACTTTCATCAAAATGGATTTTTATGCATAAATAGATGCATAAAAGAAATTTTTTATTATAAAAGTGTTACTTTCACTAATATTGATTTTTATGCATAAATAGATGCATAAAAGATTTTTTTTATTATAAAAGTGTTACTTTCACTAATATTGATTTTTATGCATTAAAAAATTTATTATTATAAAAGTGTTACTTTCATCAAAATAAATTTTTATGCATAAATAGATGCATAAAATAATATTTTTATTATAAAAGTGTTACTGTCATCAAAATGTATTTTTATGCATAAATAGATACATAAAAGAATATTTTTTTAATTATAAAAGTGTTACTTTCACTAATATTGATTTTTATGCATAAATAGATGCATAAAAGAATTTTTTTAATTATAAAAGTGTTTCTTTCACTAATATTGATTTTTATGCATAAAAGAATTTTTTTTATAAAAGTGTTACTTTCATCAAAATTGATTTTTTTGCATAAATAGATGCATAAAAGGATTTTCTTTTATTTTAAAGTATTATTTCCGTAAAAGTTAGATTTTATGCATAAATAGATGCATACAGAAATTTTTTATATCAAAATAAGAGTTCACTTTAATCCTATGTTTAAATCCTATGAATATTGGTAATTGAATAAGTAAATACTTTGTGAGAGAGAATTCTACCGTTTCATATTCTCTAGGATGGTAATGAAAAAATTCAGAAAAACTATCAAAGTCAGAATTTTAGATAAATGATTAATTTATTCCTCATAGGAATTCGTGACTAGTTTTAAATTCAGTTAAGCAAAATACTCAATGAATGAAATTTAGTAAAGTAGTAATTGAAATATTAACCTTTGAGAAAGATAGTTCTGGAAGAACCTTTCCAGACTCAAATCCTGAATCAGACTATGACTTTGACGTAACTCCTTCGTCAGTTTCAAGAAAAGACGATGTGACCAGTTCAATAATCTACACTTAAATCACCCACCGAATCAGTAACTAAGTTGAGACCTTTGATTTTGATCTGAGGATCAAGAATTTAGAATTCGAGGAATTTCTACTTGGGAATCCAGACCTATGATCTAGAAGTATTGAGATACGAAATTAACATATACTCATTGTATTCAAAAGAAAATCAAAACTGAAAACTTGCATAGAAACCCTGTTTTCTTAAAGAACTGTCTTACGCCAGAATGCTGGAGAGAGCTTTCGGTATATGTGTTTTTCTAAGGGAAGTTTGGTTTGCAACAGCTGGCGGCGAGGAGTGTTCAAAGGACAGCTCACGCGGCAAAAACTTGCCCAGGTCTTGACCAGCCTGGGTATGGTGTAAAATGGTGTGCTTCCGGTACGATGGACGAGGGCTATAAGGTCCCTCCCACGCCATGTATGTATGTGTCATTTTTTAATATAGAATTCAAGAAGGAAAGAGAGTGCACTTAGAGAAGAGTGAGACAATAAGGCTAGAAACATTAGGAAAGTGTTAGAATAAAAATATTAGCTCCAAAAATCTTAAAAGAAATAAGAACATAAGAATAGTTCTATTAAGAGATAAGCATCCCCAAAAATAGAATTTCGAATTTAGGTGATAAGAGGTCATATTTAGAGTAATTTTACACATTTAGAGTCCATGCATACTAAAAATGTGAAAAGAACAACGCGTTTCTAAAGATGGCACGTTTGTGGCTATATACAGACGTTCTTGCCTATTCTACCCGCGTAAGCTTGTAGACCAGATGTTTTCCCGTTCTTTTGACTGGTTATATGACTATATTCTGAGTTTTTATCAGAGAGTTATGGCCGAAACAATTTGCTGTTTCTGTCAGGGTCTCTACACAGAGAAAACTGTGAGAAGGCAGCAAGTAGCCTCAAGGTAATCCTAGAGTTTGAGATGTATATATCCCTTCATTCTTATCTAATATCTTAGAAAAGAAGCTTAGATTGCTATGGTCTTTCGGAGGAAGAGACCAAAACTCCATAGCTTTTATCTCAGAGAAAGAATAATATGCCATAGTCCTGTAAGAGGGCTATTTTGCCATAGACCTTAGAAAGAGAGAAGAATCACAGTACGAGTAAGAGGAGATGAAGCTTGGGGATGATTGGATGATTTCAATCGTAAGACAAGGTATTAGAAGACTCTATTCTCATATATCAAGTTCTAAAGCTCTTGTTAACAAGCAAAGACAACGATAAACGACAAATTTCTATAAGGTATATACATATTTTGTTTTTCAATTATATATCATTCTTAGGGGTTGAGGTATGGCCCCAGCTTCTCTATTAATTGTTAATAGTGATCTATTTAATTGATTTACTATTTAAAGTTTGTGTTCTTTTAAACAATAGCATATGCCTTAATAAAGAATGTCTCATCGCAATCTCAAGTTAAAATGCTAAAATCCTTGTGAAAAGGATTGTTTTCTTAAGAAGGTAACATGGATTCTAGTCCTATGGTTTAGTTGAGTAAATGGATTGTTATCTTAGTTAAATTAAGGTACAGGTATAACTTCTCTCTGCCTTGACGCTGCCCCGTTCTTGCGCTTGTATAGCCGAACGGCGGAGACGTTAGTAAGGCCCGGAGTTGGTCCATGGTATCCCTCATACCATTGGGAGAATGAGGTTTGCCTATTGAGGCGAGTGATTGTGATGTTGCCTAGTTCTGAGAACCCAGGCTAGTGCGGTGAATTAGCCCACCCTAGTGTGCAGACATCCCTCTGAGGGGTGGGAGGATCGAGCGATGGAGCCTGAGAGGGCGACAGGCCGGCTTGAGTCCTCGCCAGCGCGACCGACGATGAGGTGTATGGTCCCGTAGGGTTTTGCCCAGCATGTAGTGGCTGGAAGGCCGAATTCTAGATCATCGGCAGAATAAAGGAAAAGAATAAGAGAGCCGGTTTGGCTTGTATGGAATTGATTCATGTATCAACTTTTTATATATATATCTTGTCTTTGGCATAATTGTATTGTGTAAAAAGGCTGTTTTAACAAACCTTGTGAAAAGGGCCGTGATTAAGAAACATGTTTATTTATGTCAAACAGTGTGGTAGGATTAATTAGAAAACAAATTGAAGCGTGAGTAGGGTGGAAAGTGGGAGGATAGAATGCCTCGATGGCACCATCCTATGGACGGGTCGACCCGATTAGTCGGGTAGCTTTCCAACAGACCAAGTCCTACGCTAGATAATTAGCTTCTTGGGCAACTCTACTCTAGAAGACTAGGTCAGCGGGGCTGTGCCTTGCATGGATGAGGAAAAAAGCATTGCCTCTAGAAATCAAGTCTAGTAGTTGCCCAATTTATGATAAATTACCCTATGGGTGATTTGACTTTTAGAAGATCACGCTTCCCCTGTGGGATAGGACTAGGTCTTACCTATGAATCGTATCCTTGAATCTCTACATGGTCAAGGTGTCGATAAATAGGAATTTTTCTCTTAGTGGACTATCTTAAGCGTTTTTCCTATTTTTGGAAGGGGGGAACCTTACAAGTGGTATCAGAGCCGATCTTAGTTCCTAGGATTTGTTTTTCAAAGGTTAACTATCAAGGGATTAAAACAAGTGATTGTTTATTATATGAGGACGAATCAATCATCTCTACTAGCCATGGAAGTGATTTGAATATCCTCACATGTTGAGACAATCATGCTATAAAATTTTGCTTGTATCTTGGGGGTGGACACGCAAGATATTTGTACAATAAATTTGAGAAATAAGATTGGGGAGAAAACCTTTTGTGAGGAAAAAACATAGGGTGATCAAATTAAGAAACTAGTGAGAGACTGAATAGAAGGATAGACCGAAACTTTGTTTAGAGAAATTTTCAAGATATATCTCATTAGTTCACGATTATAAATTATTAAGATTATAACTCCATTAAGGTTTGAATTGTTGACGTGTGAATGCCATCCATTGGATGCTTTACACTAGGACAATCATCCAAGATTTTGAACCCATCTCAGACAAACATGGGTCTCGGATGTGTAATTCCTAGAGGATCATGCTCTTAGATGTGTTAATCCCAAGATACTAGATGTGTAATTTTCAGAAAACTAATCATCTTAGATATGTCAATCCTGATAATCTTTGGATGTGTCAATCCCAAGACACCAGATGTGTAATTCTCAAAAAATGAAGATCTCACATATATTCTTTAGATGTGGCGCTATGATAAGTATTTGATAGTTTTGAGCTTTTCATGGATATAATGAAAGAAGCAAGTTCACCCTTGCTCGTCTAAAAATCATAAGAAATGCCAAATTAGTTGAAAGCACTGTTGTCAATCTTACCACTGGAGCTAGAATCAATTTATAAGATGCCATGAAAGTACACCTTCGTGAAAGGTTTTGTCCTCTAGGATTTCGAGAGGATAAAATGAACGAATTTTTGGAGCTAACCCAAGAAGGGAGGACCCTAAAAGAATACCACCAAACTTTTGTTAAACTTCTCCGATTTGCTCCAGAGATGGATGAGGTAACTCTTCTCCATCGATTCATTTGGAAGCTTAATCTACCTTTGAATAACCTCATCAAGTATGTGAAACCATCCTCTATTTCAGAAGCCGTAATTATAGCCAGAGACTGTGATAAAGTTTTTTTATATAGAAGGTGTCGAGAAGGACATGAGTCCTTTCATGTTAATCAAGAAGAGGTCTCCTAATTCAAGAGGAACGTCAAGCCCACCCCTGGTTACAAAGAATCATGAGCTAGAGAAAAAATTAGGTCAAGAAATAGGGATAGCAGGGTTAAAGATAACCGAATTCAACAAGTATTTCTATGAGTAAATAGAAGAGGATTGGTGCAAGATTCATGTGAAGTAATGTGCATGATGAATAGAGGTATTCTACAAGACGATACTAAGATTATGAAATTGCTATCATAGGTTAGATTGCGTAAAGAATTGATTCCCTTATGTTTTTCCATGATAATTTGTTAAGTACCATATTACATGGGGATATAGAATAAGGAATTCGAAGGTTCATAGCATTTGAGAGGTATATGGATGCATGAAATTAGGATAATAAGGCCAATTAACTTTAGAATAATAAAAACCTTTTGGAGGCACAACAAAACGAGCCAAGCACATGAAATAAATGAATCTTTAAGAACAATATTTAGATAAAAGAAGATTTTTACCTAGTGGGGACACCACTTTGAAAGAGATAGGAGGATTTACTTAGATACTACCCCAGCTCGTGAGATGAGGACATCTCGAATATTTTAAGTGGGGGAGATTGTAAAGTCCCTCCCAAGCCATATATGTCTGTGTCTCTTTTAATATAGATTTCAAGAAGGAAAGACAGTGCACTTAGAGAAGAGTGAGACAATAAGGCTAGAAACATTAGGAAAGTGTTAGAATAAAAATATTAGCTCCAAAAATCTTAAAAGAAATAAGAACATAAGAATAGTTCTATTAAGAGATAAGTATCCCCAAAAATAGAATTTCGAATTTGGGTGATAAGAGGTTATATTTAGAGTACTTTTACACATTTAGAGTCCATGCATACTAAAAATTTGGAAAAACAACGCGTTTCTAAAGATGGCGCGTTTGTGGCTATATACAGACGTCTTTGCCTATTCTACCCATGCTGGCTTGTAGACCAGATGCTTTCCCGTTTTTTTGACTGGTTATATGATTATATTCTAAGTTTTTATCAGAGAGTTATGGCCGAAACAATTTGCTGTTTCTGTCAAGATCTCTACACAGAGAAAACTGTGAGAAGATAGCAAGTAGCCTCAAGGTAATCCTAGAGTTTGAGATGTATATATCCCTTCATTCTTATCTAATATCTTAGAAAAGAAGCTTAGATTGCTATGGTCTTTCGGAGGAAGAGACCAAAACTCCATAGCTTTTATCTCAGAGAAAGAATAGTATGCCGTAGTCCTGTAAGAGAAGGCTATTTTGCCATAGACCTTAGAAAGAGAGAAGAATCACAGTACGAGTAAGAGGAGATGAAGCTTGGGGATGATTGGATGATTTCAATCGTAAGACAAGGTATTAGAAGACTCTATTCTCATATATCAAGTTCTAAAGCTCTTGTTAACAAGCAAAGACAACGATAAACGATAAATTTCTATAAGGTATATACATATTTTGTTTTTCAATTATATATCATTCTTAGGGGTTGAGGTATGGCCCCAGCTTCTCTATTAATTGTTAATAGTGATCTATTTGATTGATTTACTATTTAAAGTTTGTATTCTTTTAAACAATAGCATATGCCTTAATAAAGAATGTCTCATCGCAATCTCAAGTTAAATCGCTAAAATCCTTGTGAAAAGGATTGTTTTCTTAAGAAGGTAACATGGATTCTAGTCCTATGGTTTAGTTGAGTAAATGGATTGTTATCTTGGTTAAATTAAGATACAGGTATAACTTCTCCCTGCCTTGAGGCTGCCCCGTTCTTGTGCTTGTATAGCCGGACGGCGGAGACGTTAGTAAGGCCCGGAGTTGGCCCATGGTATCCCTCATACCATTGGGAGAATGAGGTTTGCCTATTGAGGCGAGTGATTGTGATGCTGCCTAGTTCTGAGGGCCTAGGCTAGTGCGGTGAATTAGCCCACCCTAGTGCGCAGACATCCCTCTGAGGGACGGGAGGATCGAGCGATGGAGCTTGAGAGGGCGACATGCCAACTTGAGTCCTCGCCAGCGACCGACGATGAGGTGTATGGTCCCGTAGGGTTTTGCCCAGCATGTAGTGGCTGGAAGGCCGAATTCTAGATCATCGACAGAATAAAGGAAAAGAATAAGAGAGCCGGTTTGGCTTGTATGGAATTGATTCATGTATCAACTTTTTATATATATATCTTGTCTTTGGCATAATTGTATTGTGTAAAAAGGCTATTTTAACAAACCTTGTGAAAAGGGCCGTGATGTTATGCACAGACCCAAGGTTTGGACTATGATGAAACCTTTAGTCGAGTGGCAAAGATGGGCACAGTGAGAGCAGTCATTGCTATGGCTGCAACTAATGGTTGGGAAATGCATCAGATGGATGTCAAAAATGCATTTCTAAATGGAGATCTACAAGAGGAAGTGTATATGGCACAACCAGAAGGGTATGTACACCCAAGATATCCCACTCATGTATGCAAATTGAAAAAGGCATTATATGGTTTGAAGCAAGCACCTCATGCTTGGAGTGATAAGATGAGCAGATATCTTATCTCTCTTGGTTTTCAGATTTCTACAGCAGATTCTTCACTCTATGTGAAGAAGACAGAGCATGGGATTATTTTACTTATCATCTATGTGGATGACTTGATTATCACAGGTGATCATGGTGCAGATGTGATGCATGTCAAGAAAGCTTTGAGTGGGCAATTTGACATGAAAGATCTTGGTGAGTTGAGATACTTCCTTGACATTGAAGTGGTAAAAGATCATGCAGGTACATGGTTAGTACAGCGCCAATATGCATTAGATATGTTGGCAAAGTATGGCATGACAGGGTGTAAGCCTATGAGTACACCTTTGGAGCAAAATGTGAAGTTGCGGGCTGTATGGCGAGGAATTGGATGATCCATCGATGTACAGAAAGATGATTGGTAGTCTCATTTACATGACTATCACACGCCCGGATTTGAGTTATGATGTGGGGCTAGTAAGTCAATTTATGTAGAGTCCCAAAAAACTACATTTGGATGCAATGAGACGTATTATGAGATATGTAAAGACCACTGCACATTATGGTCTACTTTATGAGAGTGGTAAAAGCTTGGATATACATGGCTACACAGATGCTGATTGGGCAAGTAGCTCATATGACAGGAGGTCTACTAGTGGATATGCTTTTACACTTGGAAGTGTCGTGATAAGTTGGAGTAGCAAGAAGCAACCTACAGTTACTTTATCCAATACAGAGGCTGAATACAAGGGTGCAGCCATTGCTACTTGTGAGGCAATATGGTTAAAGAATCTCTTGGCAAATTTGAGTGAGTCTATTGATGGCAAAGTTATCATTCATTGTGACAACATGAGCAGTATACAATTGGCCAAGAATCCAATATTTCATGCAAGAACCAAACACATAGAGATCCATTATCACTTTGTCAGAGAGAAGGTGCTGGATGGTACAATTGATCTACAGTATGTGAAGACTGATGAGCAAGTGGCAGACATCTTTACAAAGCCACTTAGCAAGGAAAAGTTTGAGTACTTCCGTACTATGTTGGGAGTACATTGGGATGAGCTTGAGGAGGAGTGTTGAGAGTCTTGATATCCCAAGCTCATCTACATCTTCATCTATGGCAGTACATCATGAGCTTGAGAGAGACTGTTGAGATTCAAGCTCGATGTCAATGTGAGCCAGCTATGCTATGTGCTGGCATGTTAGGTAGGAACATGTGTAAGACATAAATGACCGTGTCCAGCTGATCATAGTGTGTGGACATTAGCTAGGGTTAGATGTGTGTGGACACAACTTATAATGTGTTTTGTGTGTATTTTGGATTATGGCATTATGCATTGTAGATGAAGGGAGATGGCTTCCCTCTATGGTTAAGGTTTGCAATATACATTAAGGTTTGCTCCTGTGTGTGTGTCTCCTCCCCCTCTACCGTTCTTTCAACATTGTACAATAATTTTGATAATAAGCAATAATCATTTCCTTGTAATAAAATACTCAACCTAGAGCTCGCACAAGCCTGTTAAGACTCAACCTATCGAAATTGATTCATTTCTTAGTTTAACCAACCTAGAGTGAAAACTTATCATTTGTATAATAATTTTGATAATAAGCAATAATCATTTCCTTGGTGTGCCAACTAGAAAGTAAGAGCTCACACAAGCCTGTTAAGACTCAACCTATCGAGATTGATTCATTTCTTAGTTTAACCAACCTAGAGTGAAAACTTATCACTTGTACAATAATTTTGATGATAAGCAATAATCATTTCCTTGTAATATAATACTTGTGGGCTCCTCTTCTTTACTCTTGCTTGTATGCTATTGGATTCATAGCATGTTAGATGGATGCTTGCTTGAATAGGTTTGCTTGTAAGTTTTCCTCGTCCATTGGCTTCTTTTTTTCTCATCTTTTGTAAGAGAATCATCTAGTCAAAAGACTATCTCTATTTTCCTCCATCTAAGTGAATTAAGCTCTCCCTTCATCCATCAAGAAATGAGCATTTCGATGTGACAATAAAGTGAGGATGCTATGGACAATTAACTTGAACACCAAAGTTCAAGCAATTTGCAAAGAAGGAAAGTAAACAAAGCTCTCATTGAAGATTTCCACAAACCCAAAATGCAAACGGAGCCCAAACTTCGAGTTGAGGTGATTGTATTAAATACATGACATAGTTAGCTTTATTAAGACTGTTTTAAAGTTTTTCTTGTATTAAATACATGACATAGTTAGCTTTATTAAGACTGTTTTAAAGTTTTTCTTGTATTTGGTTAGGCCATTTTGGCCTTAAGTGAGGTCAATATGATTCTCTCACACACATATGCCACATAATATAATATAATTAAACTGTCAAAGTAATTGCACTGTACATGTAAGGATGGTGTAAATTCGATGCTACTTGCTCTGCTAAAACTATACATACTGAACTCCCCAAAATCTCGGCTGCCATGAGTGGCTTTTGGAGCCACTACTTGTTTGCAAGCTCCAGCCAGAAGCTCGAAGGGTATGTCTCCATCTCGTTGGCAAGATCAGAACACAGCTGCTCGGCTTTGTCGTCATGGCCAACTGCAAAATTGTGGACCCGGAACGCCAGCTGAAAAACTCTCCACAGCATTTGGAAGCTTGCTCTCAGCTTGTTCATGTCCTTGGCAGACATGTACTCATCCCCTATCGTCATACTTGCCTTTGTCCTCTGGCTTTCCTGCAATTCATACACAAAAAGAACAGCATGGAGTATCCAGAATCGTATCATTATAAAACCTTACATCATAGATCGCTCCTTAGTACCCACTCATGTCGTTAAGCAATTCATCATCAATTGCATCTCAAGCTCGAGTATACTCGGTGGAGCTGACTTTTTTGGGGGTTTACGTTCAGTGTCTATGCAGGCACGCATAATCGCATTTGCTATGTTTGCATGCATGCCCGATGAGAGAATGAGAGAGAGAGATATGAGTCTTGATGCCATAGTCAAGCAAGCAGACTACATGTGATCCACAAGACAGCACCGAACTGCAAGCAATGGGACTTGAACTTAGGATCTTTTGATATGCATGCATATGTGTGTGCATGTCTGTGTGCGCGCACGCATGTGTGTCTAAATAAGAGAGAGAGAGATGAATCTTTTAATGTCAAAGCTCAGCTGGCGGACCACACTTGATCCATAGGGCAGCACTGAAGTGCAGGCAATGGGACTTACGCTGAGATCCCTTGATGTGTGTGTGCGAGAGAGAGAGAGAGAGAGAGAGAGAGAGACGGGGGAAGGGGGGTGCTCAACACAATAACTCTTACACTACTTGAAGCTCACAAACATCATTAGAGAATCTATTTAGCATAACCTCTTTTTAACTCACCTTCAATGCCAATGCTAGAGAGCGAGAAGAAAGGCCAACCACTGCCTCCTTGATATGAGTCATTATCTCAAAGCTGAAGATGATGTTTTGACCATGGAACCTCAAAATGTCCTCATCTTTTGTCCTCTCAATCACCTCTACTTCTGTCTTCACCTGAATTCCAAAAGGCACATCCCAGGTTAGATGTTCTGTGTAGACAATCGATTGTTGTGAAAGTCGGAAAAAGCCAACTCCACACCTTGTCAAAGAAATTTGTGATCTTGTCAAGTTGCTTTGGCATGGAAGGCTCAACAGGCCAGTTCTCAATCTGCTGCACTAAGGAGCTCATTCTCAAGTATAGAGATGCAGCTGCTCTTACAGTTTCAAGCTTTTTAAATGGAAACCCTTCAAATCGTGCCAATACCTGCATGGACAGTGGGTCAAAAAATTATCTATGGTCATGGCAATAACAAATGCCCTGCAAAGAGAGTTCACAATAGATGATGTGGACAAGTATGTATACATATATATATGTGTATATATGTATGTTTATATGTATATATGTGTGCACATATGATGTATGCAAGTTTATGTATGTATACAGTGACCAATTATATGCATGTGTATGTGTGGTATAGATGTATATACACAACATAGACATGCATCATCACCTGAGATTCATCAGTAAGCTGCTCTAACCGAGCCTCAATACTTTCATGAAACCGCAGCAGTTCGTGCATGTCTCGAGTTTCGAACAACTCCAAGCCTGATTTAACTTCCATGATAGAGGTTGCATGTTTTTGTACGTCATCCTCAATTTTCCTAAAGTATGAAGATCTAGAGGCAACAAGACAGGCAAGGTCAGTCATCCAAATCTCTCACCTTGCTGAAGGAAACATTATATTTTAATTATGTGTATGCATGGGAAGATGTTGATGATCAGATATGGGAAGCTTGCCTTCTTGTTATCTCTGCAAGAGTTTCAGCCATGCCATCACGTGTGCCTGCTACAGTTACAGCTATCGTTCGACGCTGTCCTGCTGCCAGGATTGATTTTGCATAAGCCCCTCCACTTGCCTTTCTTTTCATCCCCATATACAGTCTGCTTATGGTAACAGACCTCTTCAGCATGGTGGACTTACTGGTCTGCATTCTTTTGGCTCCCAATGAAGGAGGTGGTGGGGGTGGAGGTGGGGGGACTGTCACCGGAGGCAAAGATACAGATTCCATTGCTGCCAGAGAAGGGCTTTTTTCATTACATGCGACTGATTTCAAAGGCCACCTCTCACTACCTAAACAACCACTGTCCTGTGGTTCGTTTGTAACAGTATCACTCTTGGCCGCTCTAGAAATCGATTCCAAGGGTTTGTTTGCATTGCCACTTGCAGAGTCAACTTGCCTTGCCATGTTATCCTCTTCCTTGACTCTGCTTTTTGCCAAATCATCCACATACTGTGCAGCCCAACATGCATCAAGAGCTTCTGATTGATCTTGATGCTGATGTAAAAGCATCAATGGAGCCTCTTTCTTCTCATAAACCACGGTGGTCCCTGGCCAATGTGATGGGCTGATCCCTATGCTTAGATGATAGCTAGGAATCCGTGCTTTTGCAATGGTTTCAGGTAAAACAGAGTTCGGGGTGTCTCCTCCATTATCCTCTGAAGATGGGGACATTGTTGCTGATTGCAATGGAGAATAAAAGTCTTTTGAAATGTCACAGTTCTCAATGATACCCGAAGATGGTGAACACTCTATATTGGAGTTCCGTGAGTATGATGAAAGGGGGCTGAAAACCTCATCCACAGGCTTAGCTGCACATTTAACATGCCTGTTGATATCCTCCAGTTTTTTGAGAATTTTTTGACCTATATGAAGCATGGACAGTGAAAAACAAGAATTGAGTACCAAGGAAAGCATGAGTAAGTATAAAAGGCAGGAACTATAGACTCCTTAATCAATGCAATATATGAGCTTCAAAACTCTTACTCAGCTGTTCCAGCTTAGAGGTCTCTTCCAAGTACCGCTTGGAATGCCTGCTACTATCCTTTCTCTTATAATGAAATTTGGAGCTGGAGCATTTTTTGGCGAACCCAAAAGAGACAACAGGAGTAGCCAATGTAGGACTGCCTCTTTCTTTAATGAATCTTTCCAAGTCCATGTTTTTATTCTTGGCACCGTTCAACTCCAATTCTGATAAGATAGAAAAAAATAACATCCCAAAAAAAAGTAAAGACTGATGCTTTCTAGTAAGGCATATTTAAACCTGAGAACCAGTGGATATCTACCTTGCAAACCCAATCGAGTAGACATCCCAGAGCAATGAAGATTTTCATAGTTCTTTTCTGTATCCTGCACATGTTTGAAGGCATATCCCTTATATGTACATAAGGGCGGAGACATAGACACATGCATATGTGCATCTATAGACATAGCTATAGCCATAGCCATAGCCATAGCCATAGCCATAGCCAACATAGACATAGACCCATACATACATGCATGCATACATACATAGACATAGCCATACACAACATAGAAATAGTTACATACATATATACATAGCCATGGACAAGTCACCTAGCTAGAGCAAGCCACACACATGCATACATATCTATTTGTAAACGCACACGCGCACACACAAAAATATTCTTTGTACACATACAATTTCATACATTCTCGTGACCATGCTTGTTCACACAATCAAGCAAAGTGAATTATTCTCACATAGCAAGAAAACAAGGTGCATTTCATCAACAGAAAGATCTGCAGACACTTACGAAAGCTGAACATCATGATTGAAACTCTGTGCTGAATGCTTGGACCATAGAAAGAGTGCATGCATTATATCTTGAACACACCTGGGAGGCAAAGGAATTCACCCAGGCATTCTCCATGGCACAAAGAGTTTGATAAAACCGCTGCAGCTGCTGTTCAAAATCAATCCCAGTTTTCTAAGAATGCTTTTCCTAATAACTCCATGACCTATAATACTCGTTTTGAACAAGCCTTGAATAATCGCATGAAGAAAATGCCTTATGTCTGCACATCATCCTTTTAGACGTGTGCAAATGAGGGACTGTTATAGATTATCCCCTGCCCATCGGATAGGCAGGGTTTTGGACAGGTGAGATCCCGCTCCACAAGCAATGGGTGGGGGAGATTATCCCTTTTTCTTGGGCACCCGTGAGTGTGTAAAGCCCCTGAGTTGTGATCTGCCTTTTGACGCAACAAATGGATGTGCTGAAAGGGCACTTGATTGATTACATACTTATTGTTTATGTTTATTCTTAGTATTGCTATGGTGCTTGTACATCATGCGACTACAGGGAGCCCTCACTTGCAATGTGCCAATCACCTACACACCTGCAGACTGCTACAATTCAAACTTATTGGGCATGGATATTTATATCACTGCTGAGCGCACCTGAAATTTGGGTTTCTGTTTACCCTTGGGGACATGAGAGGATGGAATTGAGGCTACTTTTCCCAGGCACAGATTGTGAAGTGCTTCTGTTGTACTAGCAAGCACCTACTCAAAAAAAACCAAACACAAAACATTGCAAAAAATGGATGTTTGAGCACATAAGAACAAATGTTCTATGGCTAAAATTGTATAATTATAAACTTTGCGATAGTCATAAGAGGTTAGCACATAAATATAAATCTTTTGAATGGCAATTACTATTATGTACACAGAAGAGCATGGTTCTGTGCGAGACCTCATCAAGATCTGCAAAGCTGTCACATGGAGGAAGCCTTAACATCTCTCGCAGTGCCGCAACCCTGTGACGGAGCTCCACCAGGACTACAAGCCCTCCAACCCATCCATAGCCACCCAGCCTAGCATTGTCCAGGTCTTGCAAGCGGGCCATGTTCATATTCAGGCGGACTTGGAGGGGTAATTCCTTGGGTGCAAGCGCCTGCCACCACCATGCAATGTAATGCAGCAGGTACTAAGTGGGGGAGCAATCCTAAATTCAACAAAGATCTCTAAGAAAATAGCACAGTAGCTTAAGATGCTTTGAATGCTTGCCAACCTAGCCTGACCTGTAGAGCTCTAGACCCCAAGAGCTCCCTTAACCGATTCTCACTTTTGATGGCCATGTCCTCTAGAGCCATTTTTCGCCTCATGCACTCCTCCAAAGCCTGCGAATAATCCCCCCAAAAAATATGCTAGTTAAAAAGAATTTAATTAACAACTACCACTAAATTTCAAAAATGTTGTTCATTATGGATTTTTTCTGTGCTATCACAAACTTACAATGATAGAAAAGTCAGGGATGCATAAATTTGAAGTTTACAGAATTGAAAATGGGAATTAATTGCATACCCTTTCATATATTTTGTCCACTGCAGATGCTACCATTTGCCGGAGCTCTTCCAGCTTCTGGTACTTGTCTTCACCAATGTCCTGTTAAGACAAACCTCCAAAGCTTAATTTTGAAAATATAAAAGATGCCAAAAACAAAACCAAAAAAAAAAAGAGAATCAAAGAGATTAAGGTTGTTAATTGAAAGGGGAGTAGGAAAAGCGAAAGTCGAGGGCTTATTATTCATAAGGGGAGAAATGCACCTCATGAGGGGTTATTTGATCATAAGGGTAGAAACGCACCTCATAATTATCTGAAATTAGGGGAAATTAAGGGATTATTTAAATCAAATGGGGAAAAATCCATGGGATTAGGGGGGAAACTAGATAAAAGGGGAAAAAGAAGTAACCTCAAGGGGAAAGAGATGAAATTTGAGGCTTCGAGGAGGTGAAGGTTCTATTTATGAAAGCGTGATTAGAAGGCGGATTAAGATGCAAAGCTTAGTAAGGGGAATTGATTGATGATTGTTCATTAAAATTGGACCGATTTATTTTACTCTCACCTGCCATATGGATTGGAGTTCAGCCTGGCGGTCTCCCCGCAGGAAGGATATCTCGTGATCCGAGTACCTCTGCGAATGAAACAGTGATTTGAAGCGAGGCACCCGAGGCCCACATTGCCCTAGCACTGCCGCACACCTGCACAAATATTGGCCTGTCAAACCTCTTTCACTTTTTTTTTATTTTTTCTTTTTTCTTTTGGGGGAGGGGATTAGCACTCACATATGCGCTGCTGTTGTTCTACTTGAGGTGAGACTTTGGCTCCTCTTGCTTTGCAAATCTTCCGCTTCTAGCTTTTTGCTTAGCAAAGAGCAACGTAATTAAACTAATTATGTGATGAGCGCTTTTTGAAAGCCCAGAGTTCTCATCTTGGATTGCAAGCAAAGGGCAGCAAGTTAGAATGCTATTGAAAACCACGTCAAGGGGTGAAGTCAATCGTTGTTGCTAGTATCGTTGTGATTTTGTGCCCCCAAAAGCAAATCAAAACCTACCAGGAAGAGGAAAATCTGAACCCTCACCAGGAAACCAGCCAAGCTTAATCCTTATATTGATGATCCAATTCAGCTAGATTGCCGCTCCAATCTTGCAGAAATGTCAAAACTGAAGCTTCAATCTGGCAGCGAATAAGATAAACTCTACTGGCAAGGAATCAAGGATGAAAAGGTTCGAGTGTATGACGCCAATTATGCATGATAAGAGCCTAAAAGAAGAAGTGATTAAGACGGTTAAGAGCTGCGGATTACAGCTCAATGACAAGCTTAGGCGATGGGAATTTGAATTTAAACTTAAAGGGTGAACCTTCCCTCCAACACTTTACACACAAAACCGACCGGCACTAATAATAGAAGTTAAGGCAATAATATACGTATCTACGACGCTACCAAAATTCACACCGGCCTCGAAAATCGCGCTTTTTCAAAATTAGTAGTGTTTACCCGCCTTGAGAGTGTGCTCTTTTTGCCTCTACAATAAATAAATAAAGCACCAAAATATCCTTTTTTTTTCAATCAGATAATAAAGAATATTCTCTCTCCAAAAAAAAAACAAATTTGTTCTGTTTTTGAAGGCGAGGCACAAGTATACCCTCTTCAAAAGGTCAAACACTTTTGTCACTACAACTATACATCCGCTTATTTCCACTCCCTTGAGGCAATTACCTACCCCTATCCGAGCACTCTCAACCAGATTTGGCCTATGCAGAACAGAGCCTCCTTGTTGTAAACAAGAGCTTTGGGAGGTCTTTCTTTAGGAATCGATATCTCAAATCTACCATAGAAGGAAGGTTGGACACGTTCACTTTTATGCATTGATTCTCTCTCTTTTTTTCATGGTATGCCCTCTAAGAATGAGGGCACCGTGTTCTCTCTCTCACACACTCTTTCACTGTGTAGAGATATCTCTCTCTCTCTCTCTCTCTCTCTCTCTCTCTCTCTCTCTCTCTCTCTCTCTCTCTCTCTCTCTCTCTCTCTCTCTCTCTCTCTCTCTCTCTCTCTCATACCAAGGCTCCCCCCTCTATCCCTAGGCACAGCCCGCCCGCCTAGAGAGGGGGTTAGTCTCTTCGACAAACGGTGTCCTCTACTAGTCCATCATACATGCGCCAAACTCAACGCACTTGAGTCCCAACTTAGCATGCCTCCTCTTTAGCTCATCCCCCCTGCTGTGTAGGTGTCTCCCTTCCTCTCCGGCTCCACATTACTAGTAAAACCAACAAGGAAAGAAGTCGTTGTTCTCAACCGCTCTCTCTACACCAAGAAAACCCCCTCATCACTCACCATAATGACTAGGCCGCCTACCTCCAAGAGGAGATTTTCAAGCTGCAAACGAGAGAACCGGGAGCTTAGAGAATGGCTTCAAGAGGTTGAGCACCGCCTCAACGTCGTGGAATCCCACACGAATACGGAAGTGGCCCAAGCACTAGTCATCCCACACAAATACGGAAGTGGCCCAAGCACTAGTCATCCCCCGTCAAGGCAAAAAGAGGTCGAGCACACCATCAATGAAATGATGGAAGTTCTCAAGGTGAAGTAAAGAGTCAAGTTAAGGATGCCTCATAGGGTGTGGAAGAGCAAGTCAGTATTTAACTAAAGGAGGGAAGCCCTAGCCCTCAAATTGAGGATTGGGGGGTTATCGGAGTAAATTATCTTTCGTAAATATGCATGAGCAGGCCTTCTACACAAACACAGGTAGAGGTAGAGGTAGAGGTAGATCTTCATCTCTCTCTAGAGACCAAGGTGAGGGCCGTTTTGGAAACATAATTCATGGTCAAAAACAATAGGAATTTGATGCATAAACAGGTGGAAGAGGCCACTCTAGGTAGGTGGAACCAGAGCAGCCGAGATAAAGAAATCAGAGTGGAAATACCATGGAGTGCTATTATTGTTTAGCAAACCAAGGCATATCACAAAGGACTACTATAAAAATAGAATAACATTAAAAATAGGAAGTTGAACTATGCATCTTCAAGCAAAAGTGAGCAGCTTTTTATGATGCAACATATGCTTAGTTTCACAACTGTAGATGTATGGAATCTTGGAGATGTATGATATGTTATTCAAGTGCTTCTAACCACATGACAAGTCATGGTGAGTGATTTAGAGATATGCAAAAAATAAAAAAATCAAGGTATGGGAAAATAGGTGATGATATTATACATCCTATTGCGCAAAGTTGGTAAGATGCCATTGCCTATGTAGGATGGTAAAATGAAGTACCTAGCTGATGTAATTCATGTTCCAAATATTACAAAGAACCTAGTTTATGTCGGACAAATGGTTGAGCAAGGTCTACAAGTGAGGTTTAACCCTCCTCATATATGTTATGTAGAAGATTCAATAACCAATGCTGCGTGGGAAACAGTTGCAAAAAACTTATGCACTTACAATAGACCTGCAAACTCCAACACATTGGTATGGTAAACCTGTTGTATGGTAATTGTATATGAAACAATCACACAAACATACAACAATTATAGTAACAAGTTGTCAAACATCTTTACTTGTAGCAACTTACCAAATAGTGCTTACAAAAAAACCTTTTGCACTTATAATAAACGTGCAATCTCCAACATAACAGTACTGTAAACTTATTATATTGTAATTGTATACAATCACACAAACGTACATCCACCAATAGCTTTTTGCGAATCTTAGATTCTCTAAACAGACTATCCTTCAACCAAATTCCAATTGTAAATTTACACTGAACTAAAAAAAATTAGGCATACATAATCAAAATCAACACTTTCACAGAATGCACGGAAAACTTACAAAGCCAAAACAAGGTCCAAATGGGCCTTAAATCCAAATTTTCAAATCATAAATCGGAGCTTGCATAAATTGACTCACCAGTCCAACAACATAGCTCAAATCTGTCCTAGTGATAGTCATGTAAATAAAACTCCCTACAATGCATCTATAGACAGTAGGGTCCACCTAGGTTGTTCTGCTCCAATGGCACAGAGATTAGCTTATAACTTGTCATCCCATACTTGGACATGCATGTTTAAAGCATACTACCCCTACAAAAGTCAAATCCCATCACATGATCTATTACCTCTATGCCCAAGAAGTATCGCAACTCTTTATCAAAATCTTTCATTTCAAACTTTTTCTTAAGGAGCATCTTTACCTCATGAATGTCAACATCACTACTGTGATCATCAAGTCATCATCATAGAGATGACTACTAGCCACAATGCCCCTATTAATCTATCTATTGTAGATAGATTAATGATAAGATACTATCTAATGTGGATTTTGCTACCTAATGTAGATAGCAAAAATCCAATAATGATGAGATACTCTCCTATCTTGCTTAACCATGCTCTAGGTGCATGCTTCTTCAAGCCATATAAGACTCCTCCCAAGTGCAAATTTATATTGGCTTCTTACTCCAAGGAAGTTCAAGCCTACGAAAGGACTTAAAGGATTGGATGGATGGGAAGTTAAAACCGAGAATGGAAGAACAACTTTGAGACTCCTCGAATGAGTCAGATAATGATAAACCCGCTGAGGAAGAGGCAGTTCTCACCAAGCCTTTCCAAAGGTATTGGTGAATAAGCTAGGCCACTACTTTGAAAGTGATCATGTCGTCCTCCCTATAAAATATAAGGACAGCCAAGTCACTGCCATCTTAGATGGAGAGGCTGGAGTCAATATCATTACCGTGCACTGCTGGGAAACCTCTGGAATCCTCTGAACCTGTTTAGATGTGAACTGAGCCACAAACCATAAAAACTGATCACTATGCATCCTATAATGCATTCTTTGTTGACCAATTTGCAACTCCAAAATCTGCAACACATGAATATCTGAATTTTGACAATCTGCCATCATCTGTATTTTAGAATTTGTCATCCACATCTGACAATCCATTTTGCACAAATTCACCTCCATTCTGTCATCAACTTGAAAGCACACATCATTCAACAAAAAATATATTTGAATTGAGAACAACTTTTCCCACATCCATTTTAGAATGCACATCCATCAAACTTAAGCTTAAAATTTCATCAGCCCGCATTTCAGGCATCATATGCTGATCCCCCAAATGTGTCAAACCTGCTTTGTACTCTTTAACAACTTGCTCTTGACAATCCTCATGCTCAATTTGATCCATAAGACCTGTATTTGATTCAGACCAAAAATCAATCCACTTGTTCAAATTCTTTGCAACTGAAACATCTCCTTGCTGAATATCAACCTGTGACATCAAAATATGTCCTTCAAAACATTCAGAGTCAAAATTCTGATTTCCCTGATCATCCGCAATATCACTTGTATTAGTCGAAAAATCCACTTGAATCTGCCAACTATCAAAATTAGTATCTAGAAACTCCTCTGGTATTCCTGCAGCACCTGAAATGTGACCATAACAATTATCTACAACAACCATGCTTTGATGTACAAGAACAGATTTTGCTCTTGTTCTGCCATATTCCTCTGAATTACACCTGCTTTGCTGGAAGTTCCTCCCACTGGTTTTTTGATTGCAAAATCTGTTTATAGGGTTCAAATATCAATTCTGCAATATCTTTTGGCTGCAAATCCTCCTGTGCGGATCTTTCTGGTGGAAATTCTTCTTGAACTGACATATTTGCCAAAAATTCCTCTTCAGCAAATCTGATTTCAGGGAATTCCTCCTGAGTTGATTCTTTATCTGTAATTCCACACACATCATCCATGGAACCTAAAAACAACTGAATCACATCCTCCACTTCATTCATCTTGGTATCTACCTCTTCAATTGCGCTTTGAATGACATGAACAACATCATTGCTATGTATGATCTGCTTCTCCTCAACATTCCTCAGATGCAAGTGACATATGTAACCTAATGTTGAGCAATGAATCTTCCTCTTCCACTCCATGAGCATACTCTAGTGGTAGGTTAGGGGTATCTAGGGACTCTTCTAGGCTCTCTTGGCCAACCTCCTTTTGCACCTCCTTCTCCTCCATCTTTGGTATCCCCACTTGATGGATTTCAATCTCCATGCCAATCCAAATGTCATCATCATCACTTGACTCCCCTTCAAACTCATCCGCATATGCATCTCTCAACTTCTCACATGCTTTTTGTAACTTCCCAATGCTTTTCCTACTGGAACATGACTTTCGCCTGTCTCCTTTGTGATCAGCTAACCATTCATATGCATTCTCTAAGTCATCCTCCTCAAAATCCGCCAACCTTTCAAATGCAGTCTCCATTTCCTCCTAAGATGATGCTTTATGCACTTTATGGATGATTTTATGAAACTTTGTGCATAGGTCAACCATACACCATTTCTTTCCTACATGCATCTCCCTTTGAGCACTCATCAATTGCACACGGACAATCATCCACCTCATGCTTCCTACTCATGCAAATCTTGCACTTCTTCTTCTTCTTCTTTTTACCTCCCATTATGATCACGTCATTAAAATACAACAATCATATTCAGCCCTCAAGAAAGATGCACCACACCAGTCTGAGACCCATTAAATTTGCTAAACGGAGAGCCATGGATGCTATACCGAGATCTGCAAAGTTCATTTAATTGGTTGCTTAAACTGATTGAAATATTTTAAGTTGATGATACTTTAATCATTCTTGAAAGATTTGCCATAAAAAGTTACCCTTTTCAACGTTGTGCATGTTGAATAATAGTCATAATCTGGACTTCTTGTTGCTGCTATGGTGACTTCTGCCCTGTCAATTTCTCCAAATCAGGTTGTTGCTGACAATTTCTCTGCTGTTTGCCAATCAATTTCTCCACAAATCAGATTGTCTGCAAATCAAATTTTGTTCGCAACTCAGATTCTATCTATAACTCAGATTTGTCATTCAGCATCTGACTTCCAAGAAATCATAACTGCCAGTGTAACTGCCATCGTAACTGCTGCTTGGCGTCTTCTTGGCACTCATCCCCCTTACAGAAGAAAGCAAACTCGACCTTGACATTGCATCACAACACCGTGAATGCTCACAAATTTGACTGCTGCTGAGATTTGCATTGACAAATTAGAATCCATCTTCAAATCAAAATCTGCCTTCAAATCAGAATGTTTTTAGCACTCACCATCAAAAGAAGAAAATGAATTCGACCATGACGACTTGCAGAGCGCACAAGGAATGGTGAGGACAATGTAGGAAGCCCAACCCTGGGAGAGTATCTTGTGGAAAACACAAAGAGGAAAAACTTGATCAAGAAAAAGGAAGAGTGTAGTGCGAGAAAGATGATGCCAAACCACCAACTGGGGCCATAGTACAGCCCAGAGCAGCAAAAGCGTCTAGACAAAAGAAGAAAGGGAAGGAAATCTGGACGTAATCCAGACATGAGTACTGATAAGAGAAAGTCAAGGACATGAAAGAGAAGAAAAGAAGAAAGAAAAAAGGATGCATAGAAGTCAAGGCACGTCAGCTGATGAGAAGAAGAACAGTAAAGAATATGACTTGTGGGAGGATCTCAACAAGATGAAATTGAATATCACTCTAGATCAAATGCTGAACCTAGTTCCCAACTACAGACAGAAGTTGATATGCAGGTCATAATACCAAATGAAAAACTGGCAGAGATGCCCTTGCAGGAACCGAAAAACCACGACAGAATGCAGAATGTGGAAACGGTTCAGGACTGTGACATGTCTGTTCTAGAAGTGACCATCAAGATCAGAGGAGAAATAGTGGAAAGGGTTATTGTGGACGGAGGATCTAGAGTGAACATAATATCAGATAGCATGGCCAAAAAGTTGGGTATCACTGATTTGCAGCCAGCCCCATTCCAAATCCGTTGGCTGACCATAGAAGGGTCCAACTAGTCAGAATAGTCAGAGGTGAGCAAATGGAAGTGGCAGGATGCATGTTCGCTGCAATATTTATAGTCCTCAAGATGACGGAGATAACATGTGCATATTCCATGATGTTGGGAAGGCCTTGGGTGGCTATGGAGTGGGTGCAGTTTTATTTGGTTTCTACGCTGAATCAGTGCTTCCTGGTTAAACATGTCTTCTAAAACTGGAATTTGGGTCCAAGGTCATTCTTTTCCGGACGTGACTCCTATCTAGAAACAGAATCAAGAGCCACATCTAGGATCTCATTAGATATAGGAGCTAACCTCAATGCTATCACAACTAACTCCCTTAGCTTAGGTAGATCGGTGGCGCAATGCGCTAGCGTTAGCTTATCGTGTTGGGCATAGTTTGTATTAGTCACGTCTCCTCCAGAGCCAAGTAGGTGGTTTGGAACCACGCAAGCGCTGGGTCTCTCTACCGGACACTGACATCTGTGTTTCTCAATTCACAAAAGTACATAATCTCCTACTTCAAAAGATAAGCTTTACATTTACGGTTTGCTTTATTGACATATTTCTCTTGAGCTTTAGCAAATGGAATCATGTACCTAACTCAAATGCAATTAAAATCTATAGCGAGTTAATCAATGGCTTCAATTCTATGGGCAAGTCTCATAGCCAAAGTAAGTAGAGCTTTACCATACACAATCTCGAAAGGTGAGTGACCAATTGTTGCTACTAAATTAGGTGTATTGTTGTATGTAAACTACAAAGATCAATGTACTTATCCCATAAAGTTGGTCATTGGAAAAATCCAAGATAGTGCTATTGATAATCTTTGTCCATTTTTTTCATATGAAAAGCCGTGGAGGAGTCTAAGTGTGGCAAAGATGGAGAGCAATTTATACCTAGAGCTCTATCTAAAAAATAATGACTTTCAACAAACCCCATGATGCATAAAGATCTGCTTGATATATATGTACATGGCTTATTGAGAGAAGTTAAACTCTTCTTATTACAAGGCAAGAAATAGGCATGCTTACTAAAACCATCCACCATAGTCCAAATCATATCATCCTCATGACTGGATATAATAGGCAACCCCATAATAAAATCCATAGACATATGTTCCCAAGTATCATTAGGGATTGGTAAGGTATGAGAAGTCCTTTAGTCTTAACTTCTTTATATATATTTTTCCTCACAAGCCATCCAGCCACAAACTTTGCTACATCGTATTTAAGATAAGGCCATCAAATCCGTATCGATGAAGGAGACACTTGGTAAGCCCTTGTGCCATGGGAAAGGCATAGGAGTCACTCTTGTCGTGGTGGGGAGTTCACCACACCACCCTCAAGAGCACATAATGCTCAAATTGAGAACCAATATACCATATCTAGCACACATATGCACATACGAGTAAATCACTTACCTCATGATATCTTGAGCTTGGGATTCTTGTAAAAGTAGCACCATCAACATGGAGCACACGAGAGCTCATGCCATTGTCGCCCTAGCTGCACACTCTTCATAGGTCAACCATCTCACAACTTAATACCCCTCTCACTCACTCATAGGTCAACCATCTCACAACTTAATGCCCCTCTCACTCACTCACTCATACACACATAGACAAGTATCTAGAAAGCCCAAAACATGTATAAAGGCAAGTAAGAGGTAAGAGGGAGAGAATAGAGAGCAAGAGCACTCTTTGATTATGCATAAGAGAATACAAGAGAATGAGGGGGTTGGGCTTTCATTTTGCCTTATCTCCTTTGTTTCTAGGGTTTACACCATTTGAGTGACCGATTATCCTCCTCTTCACAGGTTGCCTCTAGTAGATACACCTCCTCAAGTGTACAGGGCAATAGTCTAAGTGCATGCTGAATAATAATGAAAAGAAACTCAAAACATAAGTTCTTGAAACCATACCAAACAAGAGACTCCAAACCATGTGCTTCTTTTCTCCAGAGCTGCAGTTACTAATGCAGCTTGGCTAGTGCTATGAAAGATCACAAATCTCCACATATTCGATGTAGTTACTACTTTAAAATTTTGTAACATCTTTTGAATTTCTTGATAGGTATATGCTCTCTCATCATTTGTAGAACCACTCATATTAAAACCATATGGGATATCAGCAATAACAAGACTGTAATATTTCTTTGGAATGATATTCTAAAGATTATTTACATCCCCACAAATCACTTTATAGGATGTTGCTTTACTTTCCTGTCCAGGAAGAAAAAATTCTTCTAGTTCATCTCCTTCGATTGGAACAGCATTTCATAGAAGGTGTCTTGTTTTCTCTTGAGTGACGAGCTCTTTCAAGGTGCACAAGAAAGTTTTGTGCACACTCTGATTCTTCTTGAAAGAGTGACTTTTTGCCTTTTTTATTTGGAGGCTTCTGTTGTTAGTAGCAAGGTAGTATACAAGAATATAATATTTCTTAAGACATAACAACAATACTAGTATACCATCACATTTGAATACAAAAACAAAAGAATATTACCCAATCTCTAAAGGACAAGAAAAATTTGAATGGAAAATTTTTAGACCTTGTTTGCATGGAAAATTTGAATATAGCCTTGGCTTTGATTTGGTATGTAGGACAGCCCTTTAAGGTTGCTTTGAGTCTTGGAAATGTATGGCTTGAGAGGGTGAAGTGCAGGACCAAAAAATGGGGCAGACCGAAGCCATTAGATCCTTTATTATCCATAGGTCCAACGGGGCAAAATGCTTTAACATGGCTTCATTGTTATTTTAAGTATCATGCAGAAGGTTTAACTTATCTGACAATTTTACAAGGTCAAAGTATTCTCATTGTATATAGATGCTATGACAACTAAACAAGAGCAATATACAAGCTACTCTTATTTTACTAGGCTTTGGAAAACCTTCTTTGCCAACGTGACTATCCCATGAAAAGTTTGAATGGGTGTGTGCACTATGTGCGCAAAGCTAAAAACAAGTAGAAAGGTTGCAAGTGATCCAGATGAGCTAAGGATAGTCAAGGATGCCTTGAGAATTCACAGGGAAGAGCAGGCAAATGAAAGAAGGAAGGCAATGGATCATAGAGGAAAGTGTTTTGCATCTCCAGAAAAGTATCTTGGGCTAGTTATTGATGGAATGGACCAGAAAAAAACTTGCTTGCCTCACTTTGCTAGGCTGCCTAAGGACATTACATAAGACACACTTGTGCAAATGCATTTGGTTGGTTACCTTGTATATAATGCCCAAGTTTACCCAAGGGTTTTTTTCACATATCCAAATATCCATAATGATCCAAATCTAACCGTCACAATCATTCATCATGTGATATCTAATTGGGAAGGTGCATTGCCAAATCATATTATATTTGCAGCTAGATAACACTACAAGAGAGAATAAGAATCAAATAGTTCTTGGATGCCTAAACATGTTGGTTTCCTTAGGTGTGTTTAAGAAAGTGAAAGTTAATTTTCTACTTGTGGGTCACACTCATGACCACATTGATCAGATGTTTAGCACATTTTCAAAAAAATTATCTCGCCACAATGCATTTACTTTGTCGACCATGATGACACTTATAGTAGAGAAAGCTTACACACCAAAGCCAATGGTAGAGCATTTGAAGGAGACAATGGATTTCAAGTATTTGGTTAATGGGCCAAGGATAGAAAAAAGGAGGTGCTTGGAGTAGTTGAATGATCTAAGTTATCAAAACATGCCTTTCTGATTAAACCTATAGAAGAAAGTGGTCAAACTTTATTGTATATGGAAAGATTTTCTCTACTGATGCAGATTGGCTTCCTTTAGGTGGCCTTAAAGTTCTCAAATTTATTCCAGACATGGTTATGCAAGCTTCAAAAATGGCACCCTTGAAAAGCTTAAAGGAAGAAAAGGAGGCAAACAAGGTAGGTCGTGCTATGGACTTTCAAAGGTGCATTGCAGAGAGAAGATCACTAATCAAGAAGGCAAAGCAGTATGCAAGAGAGCAAGATGTAAAATGGTGGGACGACACGTTCTTTGAACAACAAGAAGAAATAGCTAGTTCTTTTCAATGGCCAACTCTTGCTGAAAAAACCACTTATTTTGCAGTACCAATTTCAACAGAGATCAATAAACTTCTTCATGGGGAAGCAAGAGAGATGTACATAGGAGCCAGACGATCGAAGGAAAGGTGAAAAAGAATTCAAGAGATGTGGAGTGGTGATCCACAAAAAATAAAAGAGGGTACCCTTGTTGCTACCCTAGTTGAGGATGATGCTTTAAAACATCTGTTTTGGATTGGCAAGGTAATAGCTATCAACAAAGATGAAATTGGTGAGCATACATTGTCACTAATAGTGCATGAGAACAACTCATGCAAATGCATTTGAGGGAAAGTATAGCTTGGAAATGGTAAATACAACAAAAGGAAAGGGCAAGCGTAAGAGGGGAAAGAACACTGCTAGCACTAGTGTACTACCACTTAATAAGGTAGATATTTTGGTGTATGACTTTACTCTCACAAAAGCAAGCTACTTGAGAAAGTCAACCATTTCTATTTTACAAGAGAAGATCCCTTTCTTCAATAACTCTGAGCTTGGTAGCACATCCTTGGGTGTGCTAACACAACATTAAACCCAAGGAGTCTTAGCTTCAGGTGTACACATAGAAGAAAAAAAAATCTTTGTGGATAGTGATAAAGAGGATGCCTCGTCTACCTCCTTAGGGGGAAGGCACACTAACAAGCGATGGTGGTGATGGTATAGTTAGCAGTGATGATGAGGAGCCATAACTATGCCATGAGTTGTATACATCTAAAAAACAACTCCTTTTTTAGAGTTGTATTAATTACTTTTCTGGATTGAAGATGTCAATGACAAATGGTCTCTATTTTGGTATATTTTTTAATACTTATTGTTAGATTTTAAGTTGTAATCTCAAAAAGTAAGCAAAACTATATCTTTTTTTTCGTTCCATTTTTTGTAAAAATGCGTAGTGTCCTAAATAGTGTCATTACGCATGCATAGACCACTTTCTAAAAAAAGGTAAAAAAATTGGCCTTTTTTTATGGAATCTTTGAAAGATGCTAAATGTTTCTTGTTTTCAGGAAATATTACCTAATTTGCCCGCAATAGCATTGCATGTAATAACAAGATAGTTTGCCCGCAATAGCGTTGCATGTAATAACAAAAGTAATACAAGATAGTTACTCTCTCTCTCTCTCTCTCTCTCTCTCTCTCTCTCTCTCTCTCTCTCTCTTTTGTTTTTGTTCTCGTTCTCATCATCTCTTGTTCTTTTCCTTGTTATATATATATATATGTGTGTGTGTGTGTGTGTGTGTGTGTGTGTGTGCTATTTTGTTGTTTTGTTCGTGCAAGCCATATTCTTGTGTGACTAGATTTTTCAAACGAGCTTCCTCTCTATACGGGCATGAAATTTGTTACAGAGAAAAAATGTGGGGGTAGAAGTTTAGTAAGTCATGTTTTACCCCATTCCTACTTCATGTCATACCTTTGAAGCTCAAAAGGTATTGTAAGTCTTACTTAACCATCCTCTCTAGCGTTTCTCCATAACTATTAGTTGTTTAGAGGCACACCTTTCTATTTTTTGTGGTATGTTTAATCATAGCTTCGAGGGTGGTAAGGCGCTTTCATAAGACTAGATGGGGCTTATGAAATTTTCCTCAATGAATGAGCATTGGAGGTGTC
Source organism: Cibotium barometz (assembly GCF_041138505.1). Taxonomy (NCBI): domain Eukaryota; kingdom Viridiplantae; phylum Streptophyta; class Polypodiopsida; order Cyatheales; family Cibotiaceae; genus Cibotium; species Cibotium barometz. The sequence goes on from NC_141046.1 coordinate 4,881,812, forward strand.
ACTTGTTGTTTGTTGGAAATTCGGGGCCACTGGGAGGTCTCCCATCCCAATAGTGTTCACACCATTGTGTGCTTAACCTCCACCACTCTATTCCCTTCCAAGCCATGCAAATTGGTGGAGGAGGGATGATAATGGCCCTATTCTTCTATTATTTATGTATGATCTCATTATCCCTCGTACTTACATGTGGTATGTAGTAGACGACTAGGCCATGACCTTCCATTATTGTTGCAGCAGCAAGTTGAGTTATGTTTGTGTGTGATGGGTCTCAAGGACATAAATCTCTAATGAGGCTATTGTAATCTTTTGCATAGACATAGAATCCCTTTCTAAGATACTTATTGTCCTTGGGTATCTTTTAGGGATCCAGATTTGCTGGGGTGATGTTGGTGAAGTTTCATTTAAAATTTTCTTCCCCTTATCTAATATTAAACCTTTAGAACTTCTAGGGGTACTTGTTTTTGTTTAGGGATCCAAATCCAATGGTTACCCTTGTAGTAGCCTTAAGCTTTAAGTAAGCATATAGGGATTCATTTTGGGGTACCTAAAAAATGGGAACCTCCTACAACGATTACGTCTTCGAGGATTTCTTGCCGGGTTGATTGAGGTGGCATAGATAGTGAATTTTAAAGAATCCATTGATTAGGGTTGCCAATTTTTAGCCCATTAGGGTGGTTGGTTATTTTAAAAAGGAGGTTTTGGCAATATGGAGGGAAAACTAGGATTCAAGCACTATCACTTTTTTTGGGAGAAGTTTCGTGTAGGTGATGTAGATCTAGTATATGTTAGCATAGAGGATCAAGTAGTTGACATCTTCACAAAGGCATTGGGCATTGAGAAGCTCCACAGGTCTAGGAACCTACTTGGAGTGCAGTGTGTGGAGTTGAGCTCAAGGGGGAGTGCTGACATATGGAGCTTAACTATTGCTACTACGGGCGGACACTGATGACCCGCCTGGGTGATAGCTTTTGCACTTATGCCACTGGCATGGTTGGTGAAATTATGGATGATAAGCTGTGTGATAGCCACTTTGGAGTACTAGAGTTATGGCATAGCTTTAGCGCCAACTCATATTGTCGGTTTCATACTATGGACCGACCATTGTATGTTATTGTAGAGAGTACTTTCCCTTTATGTATGTACTCTTACCTTTTAGTTATATGGTTATAGAGAAGAGAAGAAGATTGAAGAAAATTAAGCCATCCATATCTCTCTTGTGTCTTGCACTCTCTTATGTGTGTGTGTTCGCTTGCAAAAGGAACTCAAGCTCTCACTCTCCCCCATATTCTCTTTACCTTGCTATGTTTAGAATTAGCTCGCGTATCTAGGGAATCTGAGTCTTCATCATAAAGACTAGTTATTGTGGTATTCCTAAGTTTTTCTTTTCCATTCCTCTTACTTTCCCATTCTTAACCAACATCTTTCTCCTATGTCCCTTCTTCTTTTTAGACCCTCCTACTACTGAGGCAATGGATCGTTGTTCAAGTACATGGGTAAGAACTTGTAGTCGGGTGATGGAATTTAAGGGTGTAAGATTAGGTTTTTTAAAGAATTTCCTTTGCATTTGGTCACTCACTCCAATCATGTTTAGTGGTATAATTATGGGTCCCATTTGTAGATTTATTCCACAGGTTTGTTGGAGTACTTTAATCTTGCTTAGACAGAAGTTTGAGATGAAGGATCTGGGGGAGCTCAGATATTTCTTGGCCATTGAGGTGATTAGGTCACCACATGGTATTGGATTACTGCAGAGACAGTATGGCTTGGACATGTTGTCCAAGTATGGTATGACAGGCTGTAAGCCTATCTCAATGCCATTGGATCAGAATGGCAAGTTGAGTGCAGATTCAGGAGAGATTTTGGAGGATCCTACTATGTATAGGTGCGTAGTAGTAGGAAGCTTGATCTACATGACGATCACCAAGCCAGATTTGAACTATGCTGTTGGGTTGGTGAGTCAGTTTATGCAGGTTCCTCGGAAGCTACATTTGGATGCATTGAGACGCATACTAAGATATGTGAGGTCTACTTTGCATTGTGGACTATTTTATGAAATTGGGACAGAGATATGTGTACATGGGTACACATATGCTGATTGGGCTGGTAGTCTCTCAGATAGAAGATCTACTAGCAGCTTCATGTTTTCTTTGGGGAGTGCTGATGTGACTTGGAGCAGAAAGAAGCAGCCTACGGTTGCTCTATCCAGTACTACAGAGGCCGAGTATAGAGGTGCTACTATGGCAGCATGTGAGGTAGCTTGGTTGAGAAAGCTACTTCCAGATTTGTGTCTATCAGTGGATAGACAAGTTGCCATTTTTTGTGACAACATTAGCAGTATCAGGAACCCAGTTTTTCATGCTTGCACAAAGCATATAGAGGTCGAATACCATTTTGTCAGAGAGAAGGTTTTGGCAGGAGACATTGACCTTCTTTATGTCAGCACACCGGATCAGGTCCGCTGACATCTTCACCAAAGCATTGGGTACAGAGAAGCTCCGCAGATTCAGAGCTTCACTTGGTGTACATGAGATGGAGTTGAGCTCGAGGGGGAGTGTTGAGATATCGAGCTCATCTAGTGAGGCGGTGGACACTGATGACCCGCATGGGGGGATAGGCCCCACACTTACACCACTGGCATGGTTGGTGAGATCATGGGTGATATACGGCCAGTGGGATGATAGGCTGTGTGACAGCCATTCTAGAGACTGGCATAGTTATAGCGCCAGCTCATTTAGTTGGGTTCACACTATAGAGAACCCTAGTATGTATTTGGTTGAGTACCTTTTCATATGGTGTGTACTCTTATCTTTGTATATGGTGTGTTGAGTGTTGTGTGAAGAAGAAGAAGATTTTCAGCCTCTCACCTTGTGTGTTCTCTTTTAGGGTTTTGTGAGTGTGTGTGCTTGCAAGAGCTCAAGCTCTCTTCTCCCCTGCATCTTTCACACTCCACCCCATCTTTGTTTGTGATGCCCTTGTATGTTCCCCTAGTCAGCTTGGGGGCATTTGTGAGCCCTACATAGGCTGGTCTAGGTGGGGGTGCTGTAAGGCTGAGCTGTACCCTTTCTGGCTAGCCCTCATTGTCCAAGACCAGTGTGCATGTTGGCATCATATGTCTTAGCAAAATACAGACTGTTGTATAAGTTTCGCCCCCATGGCTCCAGAGTGGGCAAGCCTCCCAGGCCCAGCTGCTCTAGCTATATTACGACAGCAGGGTCGGCTGCTACTACTGCCCTCTAGCATGGCCTAGTGATGAAGTAGAGGAGCTTGTGCTCCACCTTATGGTTGTTCTTCATCAATGAGTGTATGATGTGGCTATTCACCTGCTTCATGAGATGTGACAGCCGTGTGGAGTGGTAGGCATACTCTTCAAATCTGCCCCCTTCCGGGTGCTTTCTCCTGAGGGTGGGGTGGCGTTGGACCTCCAGGTAGGAGTCCGAGGTGTCAACCATGGTGGAGAAAAGGTGTGAGAATGTGAAAGCTCAAGAGAAGAAACTGAAAGAGTTTGGTTATAAGGAGAGCTGAAAATGAGGAAATGAGGGGGTTGGATCCATATTTATACTTTTCCAAAAGGACATGGCTCTGGCATCTGGGATGGTACGGGCATGACATCTTGAGCGAACGGCTATAGCATCCTAAGTGAACGACCGTGAGACAGGGGTTGCAGCAAGCATACCAAGCTTGGCTGAGAAGGGAATGGTGGCCATGGCATTTTTTAGTCTGCATAGACTTCATTATCTTCACATTCACATGTCCAATTCTTTTATGCCAAATGTCTGTGTCTGCAACAATTCCTGAACCATTTGCAAACATCGCAGCACTCACTTCAGGCATGTTTACATTCAATGTAAACATTTTGCCCACTCTGTTGCCTTTTGCAACCAACCTGTCTTTAAAGTCTTCAACATAACAACCATCAGGGTTAAACCAAACCTGCAAACCCTGCTCAATCATCTGGCCAATTGAAACCAGATTCTTTGTTATATTCGGAACATGAAGTACATCTGCAAGGTACTTCACTTTGCCATCCTGCTGTATAGACAATGGCACATCTCGAACATGGGCAATTGGATGAGCAGTGTCATCCCCTGTTTCCACAAAACCTGGTCTTTCAAGGTTTTTCATCTCCTTAAACCACTCCCCATGACTTGTCATGTGGTTCGAAGCACCTGAATCAACATACCATACATCATCTTTATATACTGCTTCAACATTTTCAGACATGGCATTAACGACATGCTGCATAGCAAACAACCTTTCATTATCCTCATTGTTTTTGCTCGAGGATGCAGAGTTGTTTTGCTGCAATTTCCCATTTTGCATGTCAGCCTCCTTATAACAATCTGCCTGCACATGTCCAGGCTTACCACAATAAAAGCATCCACGTGTATCATTATACTGGCTTTGCTAATTTCCACGACCTCTTTGACTCCCCCTCTCTGAATTGGCCTCTTCCACCTGTGTTGTTGTTGTTGTGAATTCTGGGACTGTTGTTGTTGTTGCTCTGCTGGCCATAATTCTGATTACCTGTTCGGCCACCTCCTTGGCCGCGTCCACGGCCTCCTCTACCTCGTCCTCTTCCTGAACTTGTGTAGAAGGCCTGTTGCTCCGAACTGTTTTTGTTTTGTAAAGACTGTTGGTCTTCACCCAAGCTCTTCTCTTCTATAATCAATATAGACACCAAATCTGTGAAATTGGGAATGTTTTCCCGAGTCTGAATAGACGTCTTGAATGCCTTGTATTGTGGCCTGAGACCACGTAGACAGACTTCCACCTTATCATCATCATCTACTGAAACGCCAATAGATGCAAGGGATTCCACAATACCCTTGATCTTCAATGCATAGTCATTCACAGACATACTCTTTTTCTCCACAGTATGAAGTTCATTCTTCAACTGTATCTTTCGTGCCTTGGTATTCATTTCATAGAGTTTTACCAAGGTGTCCCACGCCTCCTTGGGGGACTTGGCATCCTGTACGTGCCCAATCATGGTGTCCTGTATGTGCCCAATCATGGTGTCCTGTATACTGATAGAGAGCCAATACATAACTTTTCTGGCTCCTTGGTTTCAATCCTTGAACTCTTTCACATCTGCAGCAGTCGGATTGATCTCCGGTATCTCCGGTGCCTCTTCATGCTCACCTTCTATGTAGTCCCAGCAACCCTTTCCCATCAGGAAATTTGTCAACCTGAACCTCCAAGCATGGAAGTTGTTCTTGTCAAGCTTCTCAGCAACAATCTGGTTTATGATGTCCGCTTGTGGACTCCTTTCTTTTTCCATCAAATTTCGTACTGGTGGTCTTGAAAGAGGCTTTAAATGTGCCCTCATGAAGTTCTCAGGAATGTGTTCCCTTGAAATTTTCTTCAAAGCCCATAGCACTCCTACAACGTTTCTTGAACGAGGTATGGACCATAGCATATAACAAATTGTGTAAGGGTACATCATCTAGACCTTCCAAGAATCTCCCTATAAGTCTTTCATCAGAGAACTTGTCTCTGGCAATACAGCGAGAATGGAGATATCTGACTCTATTGATATAATCTCGGATGATTTCACCATCCCTTTGTCTGACATTGTGTAATGGCTTGACTGGACTCCATATGGTGCCTTGGCAAGAATATCCTGCCTTGAAGGCCTCTTTCAAGGCTTCAAAGGTGGCCTTATCCTTAGCTTTCAAGGACCTAAACCATTGGCCTGCATTACCGCTTTACCACCATCGAGGGTGAGGATGAAGGCACTCACCTTAACCTAATCTTCCATGTGGCCAATTGCAAATTTGATTAAACATCTCCAAATACGGGATGGGATCTCCAGTCCCATCAAATTTAGTGATCAGCTTTGAGATTTTTTATCCCGCCTCTAACCTTGGTGTAGGTGCAAGTTACACTGGTGCTGGTGGGGGCATGATGCCTGCAGCCACCCCCTCCCTATTTTCATGGCTAATCTTAACATTTATGAGGTTAGCCCTACCATGGCTGGAGTGATTGTAGGTTGAGGAACATTGGAGGAGGAGCAGGACCAAGAGGATAATATACCATTGGGAGGCCCTTGCCTTATAGGTGGGTTAGATTGTGCCCCTTGTGGTCCCATGTGGTACCCAGGGTATGCTCCATGTGGCGGGTACTATTGATATACAGGCGGGGGGACTGGGCTAATGTGAAGGACCTGGGTAGACCCTTTCTCTTTTGGTACAAAGTTTTTGGTCCTTGAGAAGATGGACTTGTCCCTGGGTTTTGTATAGGTCTTTGGGCCTTGTAAGAATCAGCCACTCTTGAAACATGCACGGCTCTCCAGACTAGTGGTTTAGTCTAGGTCTATTAGCTTTCACTCTGCCCTACTTTTGCTCTAGGATCTAGAGACGGCGTGGGCTCACTTTCTTGTGGATGGTCCGTACGTCTCACCCCAGGTTGTGGTTCTTCCAACTGTGTGTTTCCAAGGATAAAATCATGGAGCCTCGAAGTAAGGCTTCTCTGTGAATATGTGGGAGAGGTAGGAGCATACTCTTGGATAGGTGGTTTGTCCATGCATTGAGGTTCAGGATCTCCAATCTTGAGGTCAGGAGTTTCTTATCCCATATACTGGGGTGGTCTTCGCTTTCACTGGTGCTGCTAAAGACAAGCACCGTTTAACTCCACGCGCGGTATTATAATCAATGGGTCCGACCTTATATAAGCAAGGGAGCTTTGGGAGAGTTCACTTCGTCAAAAAGAGGGTTATTTCACACCAATTTACCTGAGTGCAGGCGCATGGAAATGTGAAACTACTATGCAGAACCCCCCTGTGAAAAGTCTTTTTTATAGTATAGTCGTACGCTTTGGGATGGTACAGGCATACACTTTCAAAAGCTGAAGGTAACGGGCGTATGCTTCTCAGGGAGAAAATGGCACAGACGTTCGCTCTTTGAAGGACACGGGAGTGGCTTCACAAGGAAATGGGTGTGCGCTTTGGAATGGAGAAGGTATAGGCGTGGTAGTTGTTGGAACGGGCATCGGGCCGAGAAGGGAACAGGCGTGGCAAGTTTTCCACAAGCGTACACTTCAGGTAAAATAACTAGTATGAGCGTTCACTTCGGATAGGACAAGTGGTATGAGCATGGCACAAGTGGAATGGCCGTACACTTTTTGAATCAGGTGCAAAAGAGAATGGCAACACAGGCATGGCAAAACTGACACGGCCGTGGAAAACACAATGAATGCTCTAGAATGGGCATACCCTTCAGGAAGGAACGGTCATTGGTAAATCTGAGATTTGGGCAGTGGTGGAGGAGAAGGGAACGAGCATGGCAGATGTGCCACAGTCGTGGCCTATAAAGGGAATGGCCGTTCAGTTCTCAGAACTGCCAGCAAAATGTCATTTTTGCTTGGTTTTTCCCTCAGATTCCTGCTAATTCAGGGATCTTTCCACTAAATTTTTTATGTTTTTGATTCAATAGAGAGCTAGAGCTAGTCTCAAGCTATCTATTGATGCCTATAATGCCTAATGAAAACTAACTAATTAAGATTAATTTGTTGATTAAGTTAAGGTGCAAACTTGATAAAAAAGAAACAAAAAATCAAAGAGTTACATGAATGTCAAGGATAATGTTGAGCACTTACTTGCTTCTCTCGCGCTCAGTGAAGATCTCAATGCTCCAATTCTAGATCAACCTTCAATGCTCCATGGCAGCACAAACAAAACAAGCACAAAATCAAGCAACCAACCAATGGATTTACACTCCAACCAAGCCAAACAAGGCCTCTAGCAAATGAACAAAGCAGAGGACCCTAAGCTACCCCGGCAATAGCGCCAAAGATGTTAAACCTAACACGCTACCTTGCACACAACAGAGAGAGAGAAGAGAAGAGAGACAACATGCAAGGGTTGAGTCCAGAGAGTTGCACTTAGATAATCCTAATGAGGGTTAAAGCCTCAATGTGAAGCCGTGTTATGGGCTACCACACCTCTAAGAGGGAACTCTACACATTCACCTAATGGATGAGCAATAGAACACAACCGTCGTGGGGTACTTACCAATGCTTCGATCTCAAGTCCCTTGAGGCCTCCAAGCTCACTTGTCTAGCTCCAAACTCCAAGCTCCACCTCCACACTGTCACCGTGGAGTTGCTCATGCCATCACATAGACCAATCACACTCTATCATACAAGCATAAGTACACAAGCATGAAAAAGGCACAATGCTAGAATGCTCTCACTCCTCTCTCTCTCTCTCTCAAGTCACAAAGGGAGAGCTCTCAATGGCACAAAGGGGATTGTGTCCTTTTCATTATGAGAAAATTCCTTATGTACAATTGGCCCTTATTCACACTTGGGTGCCCAAAACTTACTTACTAGTCCTTGGGTGGCCAATATTCACACTTGGGCGCCCAAAACTTACTTACTAGTCCTTGGGTGGCCAATATCTCATAATGTACAACCTTTATAGTGCCATTGCATGACACTTATTATTAATGTCCTCAATTGAGGATCATGTTAATCCAAATGGGATTAACATTCCCCCTTGATGTAGGTTCTATCCTTAGAACCTGTTTTACCGAGGTCAAAAGTCCTGGTCACCGAACTCATGTCGGTAGAAATTTCGTCTGAACTGGAGCTTCCGTAGAGTGCCCGAAAGGCTAAATGTGACTTCCAAAAGCCAGTGTCTACCATGTCTTCAAATGTAACCTGCATGTAGGCTAGAAGACATCTTAATCGGTGGTAGTACAGCATCATTCTTCTGTCTGAAGGCCCTTAATTCATATTGAACTTCAGGTGTTGTGCTTCAAAGCCGTCATAGGTTTCTTTTGGTTGGTCTATTAGTACCACCAACAATTTCATAAACCTGAGACTTGCCACAATGGCCGAATTGGGTATCCTTCTCCATGCTCTGATCCATGTTAGCATTTGTTGTCTTTGTTCTTGAATATTGCCAAATGTTGCTGGTGTGAATATAGGGAAGTTATAACAAACATGGGAGTCCCTATTTTTGGCCTCTTGGAATTCCAGCGGCATCCACCTTCTCTTGATAGGCATATACAATGGATCTACTCTCATTGTTGGTGGTGCACTCATGTATATTGTGCTATATTCTGGAACTAACAAAAACTCCTTCCTCCATGTAGGCTAGATTCCAAAATCTGTTAGTTGTGGTTGTTCTTCATTAGTGATGATGGTGGCGTAACCACCTCTAGTATGCACAAGATGTCTCTTTCTCCATCTTCTATAATAGTAGCTGATCGTGAATGTGACAATGCGAATTTCTAGCAAGTCAGCTAAATGAGGGTTGGCGAGCCTTGTGTGTTTTGCAACATTTGCCCACAATGTACCCTCTCCAGCCAAAGGGAGTAATTCTTCTAATTCAGGACATGGGGCACGGAGAGGGTATGGTACATAATGTTGCCTTGTTGGTGTGACCATAGAGTATGCTTCTAGCATGATCTGGTGGGTAGGGTTGAATGGAGCAATCTGCATGAGTACTTTGAACATGAGTTTTGGCTTTAAAGTGGATTGCCTGCTCGAATAAACTCCTCGTACTCTGCAGCAGCTGTCAAAGAATCCAAGACATTTTGTTCAGTGTAAGGTGCAATATTATCATGTGGAGTGAGATCACGTACCTCCTAAGGTTGCCGTGTGGTGGAGATGGGTTAGGTGCCAATACCTCCTCGTCGGGGGCAAGAGTGTTAGTGGGAAAATCTAACTCTAGAGGAGAGAAAGAAGAGTAGATACAGTCAGCTTGGGAAGAGTTAGTAGGTGGCGCTCTAGGATAGGGATTGAGAAACTCACTCGTGTCTCTATATTAGAATATACACGGTAAGTGGATTTTGAAACTGAAGAGGGACCTTCTTCTTGACCTTGACCAATGCTAGGGGGTGGGTGGCTAGGCTTATGAGCTTTAAAAAAGTTTTATATTTCAGGAATTTCTTCATTATCAATATCCGGGTAGTTGATGTGAGTGGCATCAAAATTATATTTTACATTGGTGACCATAGCTTCTAAATGCTTGTGGATATTAGTATAGAGTTTAAGGATGCCGACGACAGGGTGATATAATGTGGACTCACAGAGATTCAAATGTTGGTGAGTATTGTACACTTCCAGCCACCCATGACTAATTACCCATTGATAAGTATTTGCAACCACCTCGTATAGTTGGTTGGCGTCTCTGGTATGCCATCTAGATAAACAGATCGAGTTTGTCGATATTGTTGTCCAGGATTTTGGAATTTTGGAGCACGCAACACCAACTACGGAGGTTTAGCACTATAGGATGCAAGGGGTAGAAGAATATGTCTTGAGGTTTAGCACTATAGGATGCAAGGGGTAGAAGAATATGTCTTGAGGTTAATACAAGGTCCCCCCTCCAAATGCCCATGATGATGATTGGGTCAGCATCTCTATCAGTATTTTGTTTAATTAGGGTTAATCACCTAGGCCAATATCTTCAGCTAAGTTTATATCTTACTAAAGTAATGAGGGTGTTAGTGTAGATAAAAATAAAGTAAGAGTGTGAGGAGGGGCCCGAGGAGTGACTGGCAGTTGGCCCAACTCCGAGGAGCACTCAAGGAGGATACGCATATCATATGTCGGCTCTGGGCGTAGACTCCTTTCTTGTGCCGCCCTAGAAGCTGACGTGCTAGATCCTACAGGCGAGAGTCGGCATTGCTGAGGTGATTTGAGATGGTCGTTTCCTAAATCATTCTTTCAGCATCCATCTCTTCAAATCTCCTGGTTGCATCTTCTTGTGCTTGCCAGGCAGTGGCTTCCCTTTGTTGTGCTTTAGTAATCTGCTTGAGCCTTTGTGCATCCAATCTTTGAGTGTCTTGTAGTTGCACTGTAAGCTGTGATATGGCTTCTTGATTCTCCAATTCATTTTTTTGTGTTTCTGCTTGGTTTGCACTGATGGTTTCATTGAGGGCCTTAATCATTTCTGCATGTGCTTTGTTTGCTTATTTTCTTTCCTATTGTAGACTTTGCACTCTTTCTTGCTTTGCCTTGAGTTGGGCTATTAGGAGCTCGATTTGTTGGTGAAGCACATCTTCATTAGCCTTTGCACTGTCTTGGCACTCCTTGATTTGTCGGGCATGCAAAGTTGTGAGGTTCTGTGTGTGGGCGATCTCTTTTAAAGTTGATCCTTTGCTTGATGAGGCTACAGAAAAAGCATGTAGAGCAATGTCCCTCATAATGCAAATAAAGCTTGTAGATAGGTACAACAGGATGGGCCTAAACAGGATCGCAAAAGCTTATGAGGAAAAGGAGGAGGACTGGGCCTTCTATATGCATAAAGAGATGGAAAACTACTTGAAAGCCCATCAATCAAAGATCAACAATCCTTACCTTCTCACTCAGGTACTTAACCATGTAGCAAAGAGGCCTCTGAAAGAGCCTGAACTAGAGGAGAACATGTAGCTAGCGCTCATCCCTGACCAACCTAAAGAAGCTACTGGTGGCAGGTTAGAAGAGGGGCAAGCGGTATTAATGGAAACACAGGATCTCATCAAGAAAATAAAAAAAGACTGCAATAAGAAAACAGACAAAAAGATGAGAGGAATACTTGTGGATGTAGCAGCAGAATCACAACAACTGGAAGCAACAGTAGCAATAGAAATATGCACATACCAAGAGGCCCTTCAAGAAAAGATACTTGGCCATATTGTGCAAGAACCATAGCAACAACTCACCCCTCTAGCAAGCCCCGCACAACATATCTTTAAAGACCTATTTCCTCTCAAAGATTCACGTCTAGCAGATACACCAACAGAGGCAACTGAGGAACCAAGGAATAAAGCTAAAGAGGAACGAGTAGTAGAAGAAGTAACAATCATACCACAAGAACTGGAGTGTCAAGTAAGAGACAACAAATGCTAGAACCTTCTAGTCCAAGCAAAAGGAGAAAGTTGGACGATTAGCAATTGCCCTAGCTAGCCTCCTTCCAAGACATGGATTCTCAACAAGTCATCCAGGAAACCATGGAAGGCCTCGAAGCGCTCCTTCACGATCCACTTAAAGAACTAGAAGCCGAGTCTAGTACAAACTGGGAATAAGAGCAAAAGGTATGGTGTTGCCACCTATTAACAACACACATGTTACATGACAGGAATGCCACCCACTGGAAGTAGCTGAAAGATGCAAATACACAAGTGCAAAGTGTAAAAGCAAATCTTGAGGTAGCAGAGTCAACTCATAGGGAGGTTATCACGAAGAGCTTAAAGGCTGCAAAGGAATAGGAACAGAGGTACAATTCCTTGGAAAGTAATAACCTCGTCTTAAGCCAGACAATTGTACAGAAGATTAACGAAAATACCAACTTAAACCCCACATGACCCATAAACCTTTGCACTCCCTTATAGTTGGTGGGCGGTGGTAGCTCCAAGATCAGTTTGACCTTGCTGTCATCAGTGGATATACCATTCTTTGAGACTATGTGTCCCAATATCACACCATGCTTGACCCAAAATTGGCACTTCAAAGGGTTTAGTGATATAAAATATAATCGGCAACGTTCAAACACTTTCCTCAAGCAGGCCAGATGATCTTCCCATCGAGAATGTGCACATAGATCATCAATGAACACCTCCAACCACTTTTGCAAGTAGTCCTTAAAAGCTATACACATCAACCGTTGAAAGGTTACAGGGGCATTTGTGAGACCGAACAGCATAACCTTGTAAGCAAATGTCCCCCACATTGTGTTGAAGGTTGTCTTATGTTGGTCTTCTGGTGCTATGGACACCTGATTGTACCCAGAAAACCCATCCAAGAAGCTGTATGCTTCCCTCCCAGCCACTCTTTTCAAAACATGTTCGGTATAAGGTAATGGTGGGTAATGGTCCTTTCGAGTGGCCACATTTACTTTTTTAAGATCGACACATACTCTCAGTTTCCCATTCTTTTTAGGCACTATCACAATAGGTGACAACCAATCCGTATGTTTGATCTCATAAATAAATTCTGCATCAATGAGCTTATCAATTTCCTCCTTTACAATTGCTCTGCATACTTAGGATTCATATGGTATGGTTTCTGCTTTGGCTAGTCTTGAGCCTTCCATGATTGGAATCGTATGTTGTACTACCTCCGATGGTACCCCTTTATTTCCTTGTAATTCCAGGCAAAACAATCCTTATATTCCTTGAGGAGAACAATGAGCTCTTCTTCCTCTGTAGAAGTCAAATCTTTAGCAATGTATACGGGCATGCTTCTTCCCCCGATCTCGCAATATCAACCTCCTTGACTTCTACCGGGCCATTGTATGATGCCGACAGCCCCTCCTCTTTTACCCTAGTAGCTGTCAACCAGACCACTCTTCGATCATCCACCGTATAGTTCTTGAAATAGTCGGGTACTGAAAGCAAATTTGGTTTGTCCTCATTGTCATTTTTGGCTTTTGCCATGATCTTCTTGGCCTCATGCTTTGCCTCTGCTAGGGCCTTGTTCGTTTTCGGCGCCCTGCTTTTGTAAGCTTGGGTGCATCTATTTCTTGAAGGGTGGTTCTCTCTTTGTGCCTCCCTTCTAATGATATTTTACTCAACTCCTCGCCCCAGTCCTTTGAGAATTCATCATGTACCTTTGTAGCCTCAAGGTATCTTAACCATTGGGCATCCGTAGGTTTGCTTCATAATAGGGCGTTTCGTCAAGCTAGGTACCGTTTCGGTCTCCGCCATCGTCTAAGGCGGTGAGCACTGGTACGGCTTTGTGCCACAGTACCTTCTGTACTTGATGTCTCCCCTCCTGATTCCTCATCCATGGTCTGCCAATTAACCATGAAGATAGAAGTCGTGGGGACGGTCCCAGATTCCATATATTGGGTTCCCTTGGGTTGCATTACATCAATGGTCGTCAACACATGCATCCAATTTTTGCTGAAGTCCGAGGAAGGTAGTGCTGCATACATTCTCATTTCCTCCTCATCCTTGGTTTCCCCCTCTGTAGGTTGGCATATCTGTATGGATGTGGTTTGCTCCGTTTTGTGACCGAATCATTACCCAACAATTACCCTTCCATGGGGTGTGCTTTCCATGCTCTTAGATCAATCTTCAAGATTTGTGAGTCCCTGCATACATACACATGATCCAAAGCCCAATCGTGCACCAATTTGGATTCCCTCATGAAAGGTCATCCCAATATTATGTCATATGTATCAGGTTGGAGTAGGGAAGTCCATGACCACAAATGTATGATGATAGTGAAACGTAAAAAGTTTGAATTTAATATTCTCCAAGAGCCCAATGGGTCTCGAAGATGTTCCATCAGCCATTTTGACGATTAGATCTACTTTTTTGAGATTGCTTTAGAATATTCTTATAGCTTTGAATGGCTATCTTTTACACACACACACACACACACACACACACACCCACACCCACCCAGACACACAAACTTATAGTGATGTAGGGGGGGGGTGTGTGTGTGTGTGCACGTGCGCGCATGTGTGTGTGTGTGTAGGTGTGTGTGTGTGTGTGTGTGTGTGTGTGAAAGATAGCCATGTCTGCAGGCTAAGTGGATAGAGAAGAAGAATGATGAAGATGATGAGAGGGAAAGTTTATTTTGTGTGCTAAATGTTCTAGCAAAGAAGAAAACTTGAAAGAAAGTATGATGAATTTTAGTACTCTTTTGTATCTCTCTCTCTCTCTCTCTCTCTCTCTCTCTCACACACACACACACACACACACACACACACACACATACATACATACATACATACACACACACACGTGTGTGTGTGTGTGTGTGTATGTGTGTGTGTGTGTGTGTGTGTGTGTGAATGTTAGGAAAATTTATGAAGACTTTTCACATGATGCCATTGAAGACTAATGCTCTAACCACATGAACTTGGATAAAATTTTCTTCCTTCAAATTTTTGGGTGAACATATGAAGTAAGGCAACATAGTTTTCTTTTGATCCACTCCATCAATGACCAAACCCAAGTACTTCTTCTTTTTTTGTAAGCATTTTTTCCTATGTTTTGCTACCCAGCATTCTTGACATAAAACATTCATTTACAAACAGTCATAAAATACAATTTCTATATTGAACTCTCGTCTTTCTACATTATCCCTCCACAATCCACTTTACTTAATCCACATTCCATTCAATGTGTATTCATTTTCATCCATTTACTCATATCGACGACACATTATTTTCCATACACATTCACGTTCATTATTCTACATACACATCCATGCATACATCCATTTTCACATCCTCATTCATACATCCACATCCACATACATAACCATACATCTACATCTCCATGCATACATCCACATCCATAATCACATTCACATCCATACATCTACATCTACATGTATACATCCGTTTTCACATTCTTACATCCACATACATTCATCCATTTCTACATTTCCATTCATATAGCCTCATACGCCTTCACATCTATTCTTTTACATTACATCCATTCTAGCCCTATCACAACCCATATACATCTTATCTCATCTCATACACTTCTTATCTCATCCCATACACATCTTATCACATCTTAACTCATCTTATCACATCCTAACTCATCTCATATGCATCTTGTCTTATCACATACACTTCTTACCTCATCCCATACACATCTTATCACATCTTAACTCATCTTATCACATCCTAACTCATCCCATAGGTCTCTTATCACATCTTAACTCATCTTATCACATCCTAACTCATCCCATAGGTCTCTTATCACATCTAACTCATCTTAGCACATCCTAACTCATCCCATAGGTCTCTTATCACATCTTATCACATCCTAACTCATCCCATAGGTCTCTTATCACATCTAACTCATCTTATCACATCCTAACTCATCCCATAGGTCTCTTATCACATCTTAACTCATCTTATCACATCCTAACTCATCTTATCACATCATAACTCTTCTCATATACATCTTATCACATCTTATACATCTCTTATCGCATCCTATCTGTTCCCATATCTATTTATAGAATATAAGGGAATTCTTATATTTGATATAAAATTTCTTTACGCATCTAATTATGCATAAATTCCATTTAAGGATACTAACACTTTCGAAATAAAAATCAATCTTTTATGCATCTTTCTATGCATAAATTCATTTTAAATAAGAATGACACTTTGAATTAAAATTCAATCTTTTATGCATCTTCCTATGCATAAATTCATTTTAGATGAGAATGACACTTTTGAATTAAAATGACACTTTTGAATTTTAGATGAGAATGACACTTTTGAATTAAAATCAATCTTTTATGCATCTTCTTATGCATAAATTCAATTTAGATGAGAATGACACTTTTGAATTAAAATCAATCTTTTATGCATATTCTTATGCATAAATTCAATTTAGTAGGAATTACACTTTTAGAATAAAAGAATTTCTCTTATGCATCTAATTTATGCATAAAATCTATTTATGATGAAAATCACACTTTTAGTATAAAAATATCTTTTATGCATAACTCTATGCATGAAATTCAATTATGATAAAACTAACATTTTTACAATATAATAATCATCTTTTATGCATACCTCTTTGCAAGAATTTCAAATGTGATAAAAGTAACACTTTTATAATAAAATAATCATTTAAAAAAACATTTTTATAATAAAATAATTATTTTTTTTCATATCCCTATGCATGAAATTCGATATGCTAAAAGTAACACTTTTGATATAAAAATTTATTCATTTTGCATACTTCTATGCATGAAAATAAAAATGATAAAAGTAACACTTTTGATATAAAAATTTATCCATTATGCATACTTCTATGCATGAAAATAAAAATGATAAAAGTAACACTTTTGATATAAAAATTTATCCATTATGCATACTTCTATGCCTGTAAATAAAAAATGATAAAAGTAACACTTTTGATATAAAAATTTATCCATTATGCATACTTCTATGCATGAAAATAAAAATGATAAAAGTAACACTTTTGATATAAAAATTTATCCATTATGCATAATATAAAAATTCAATTTCTCTATGATTACAATGAAATTCTTTCAATTAATCTAGGATGATAATTCCTAGAATATGGTAGGAAGTTCTCTTTTTATGCTTTGAATGAAATTATTTTATGCGTAATTTTTATAAAAATTTTACCATAGCTCCGCTGCTATGACTGATAAATCTCAAATTTTCTAAGGGATAAAGCTTATCATTAAGGAAATAATTAGAATGGTCTCTAATTGGATCATCAATCCATAATGGATTGAATCATCAATATACATAAACAAAAAGCATAGAAAAAACCATTAATTTGGCCTCAAGCATAGCTTAATCTTGGATTAAGGAAAAGCTTTATGAAAAGCTTCATTTGGATTGAGAATGGGTCATGAGTATGACCATTTCTTGAGTGAGAGAGAGAAATTACATAAAAACCATTAGAATTAAGCATAAATGGAAATTTATGTAATTCTTAACTATCATTAATCAATTAACTTCAATAGCATTCATCAAATTATGTAACTCTTCACTAACATTCATCAATTAACTTCAATAGCATTCAAAAACCATTCCAATTAAGCTTCTCAAGCTTGAGAGGGGTTGAGAAGAGAGAAACATTGAGGAATTATAGAAAAGATCAAAATTCACCATTTACCTTACAAATTGCTTGATTCTTTGTTCACAGTAGAGGCCCCCAACCAATCAATTGGTTAAGTATGTTGATGGAGCCACTAATGGGGATTGAAGAAAGAGGGAAGCTCCAAAAACTAGTGAATTATTAATGAATTCACAGTTCTTGGCTTAGGTGGAGTAGAGTAACGATGCATAAACAATATATTTTTTTTCAACAAGAGGGAGGCTTCTATTTATAGGAAAAAGTGAGCTCCTAACCAAACAAACTGATTCTAGAATTTTCCAACTCAGTTTGGTCAATTTTTGACCATTTTTAGGTCAGTTAAGCTAACTTTTTGGAACTAGACTTGAATGAGGAGAGAGGAGAGATGAAATATCTCAATTTTTATGAGTTTTAAAACTCATTCAAGCATGTGAAATATGCACCTCCTTTAAAGAACTCCCCTTCCTTACATATGTGTCAAAATGAAATCATTATATCCAAAATATCTCATATTTTTAATATTGCTCATAGTTTTTTACTAATAAACCTTGTACATTCTCAACTCTTCATCTTGTGTGAGCATTTACTCATTTTTGGATACCCAAAATATCTCATATTTTTAATATTGCTCATAGTTTTTTACTAATAAACCTTGTACATTTTCAACTCTTCATCTTATGTGAAATATGCACCTCCTTTAAAGAACTCCCCTTCCTTACATATGTGTCAAAATGGAATCATTATACCTAAAATATCTCATATTTTTAATATTGCTCATAGTTTTTTTACTAATAAACCTTGTACATTCTCAACTCTTCATCTTATGTGAGCATTTACTCATTTTTGGGTATCTTCTTTTACAAATTGGATTTATCTCCTCCCTACACATGGATTGATGCTATTGGCCCATAGGAACCTTAATTGGACCATAATCCAAAAATTTCTGAAAATCTAGACCCTTAGGCTAAGGTCCTTTATACCCATTTCCAATTAATTCCAATTGCACATTGGAAAGTTCTTTTGAATTTCTGTTTCAAGGAAACTTATTTTAATAAGATGAGATAATTTTCTATCCAAAAATATTAAAAATCTAAATATTCTCTGTCTAGAATATTTTCTCTCTCTAGGTTAAAACAGTTAGAAACAAGGTCTTTTATATTTCTGAAGAGGGATTGATTATAGGGGAAGATGCTGGACATTTTGAGAGGCTGGGGAGGAATCTTACATTCTCTCCCGCTTGAAAAACGCGAGATGCCCTCATCTCGCAAACTGGGGTAATTTCGCAAGATGCACAAATATGAGACTGAGAGAAAATTTTTAATTAAGATTAACCACCAAGAAAAGTATCAAAGAGAGCAAGACTCAAGACAAGAACAAAGATTTCAACTTTATTCATTCTTGGAACATATACAGTAAAGATAGAAGAACTCTTTACACTTCCATAAGCTCGTCCATCATATGATCACAAAAGCAGCACTCACAAGCTGCGCGCACGTATAAGGTAACTCATCCATGGGAATAATTCTGTTGGTTATTGCCGCACCTATCTCAGTGGTATGAGGTGATCTAATAAAAGGACCTCTGAGAGGCAAGCCAAAAACGGGGTAAAGGCATATCTTTTGATGAGGAAGAAAACACGCCAGTAAGAAGACCCGCTCAGAAAACCCAAGATGTCTTGATCTCATGACGCAGTAGTATCGGGGACCCAAACCCAAGGCTTCAATAACCATGGCCAAGCGGACATTGTTACAAAAGTGCTGTTGACCCCAAGGTGTTACCCTAGTTATGTCTTGATAGGTCCGCCATTTGGTCTGAGCTACAGAAGTTCCCAAGTGAGGAAAAGGTGAGCGCTCATACTGTTTTTTATAAAATCCTTCTTCACAGACTCGCTTGCGTCTTGAAGGTGAGAAATCATCATGGATAAAACTAATTCCTGTTGCCAAGCCATGAAGGAGATTAAGAAGAAGGGAGATCGGTGGAAGTAAGATTACTGTGAGCGATAAGTAAAAGTTACGACTTATATAAAGGAAGGAGTTAGCGTAATCTAGAAGCCAATGGTATCTTGCCAACTGAAGTTTTTCCGTCTTTCCATGATTTGGGTTTGGCACATATTTCTATAGAAGGCATTAAGAACTTTGAGATGAGGAGATAAAAGAAGTTCGTAGGCTAAGTCACTTACTTTCTTTGGTCTACAATATCTGGGGAATAACTACTTATACTCCCCTAGAGATAAAGAAATTCTTTTGGTCCGTATTCAAATGAAGACTATAACTGCTTCTTTGAATTCTCTGACTGTCCTCTTCTTATCTGTATATTGTCTCTGTCGATCCTGGGCAGCGTTTATATCTTTATGAATAGCCTGCATCTGTTGCTCTAAGTCGCCAAGCATTTGACTGGTCATCTCGACCCTAATCAATGGGTCGGACCTAGTTAATGGAGTTAAGCAATCTTGTCCGAGACGGACCCTGATTAGATTGGTATGAAGGAATTGGTCTCTGAATTTGGGTTCTAGACTTCCCTGAGCCCTTTTCATGGTAGGAGTCGGGCAATCTTTTAACTAATGGTCAAAACCTTGGCATCCAAAACACTGGTTCTCACTTCTGAACTCATCGTTCTGAATCTTTAAAACAGGTGGGCTCCTGAGAAGGTATTCTGGGTAAAGTGTCTTCCCTTTTTAAACAGAATCTTTCTTTTATTTAGAGAAGGAATAATTATAAGATCAGAAAAGGAGATTCTTACTCCTATATACCTCGAAGGTTGGGGGGAGGAATCTTACAAATTTCTACCCCACTTAAAAAGGTGCGAGATGTCCTCATCTCGCAAAGTAGAGGACAACTCTTTTTCCAATTTATTCTGGGTTCCTTATATTCTGGTCAACCCAACAGAATACTGGGATAAATATTCCTTATATAGAACTCATCATCAAATAATAATTCATTTAGATCATATCATTCATACGATAATGGTGCATTAGACCGAAAAATTTCCTTCTGAACATTCCTCCACGGGAATTTCAGTTAAGTTCGTTCTCAATTTATCATCCCTTAACTTGATCTACCGTGACAAGTGTTAACAGTAGCAATTTGACAGCACAATCCACTAATCTCAGAGTGATTTGCTGAATTCATTATCATCATTCTAGTTATGAATATCATCACAGGGACTCGTCCCAATCATCCACATTGTGGTTTCGCTCAGATTATTACATTTCAATCCATTTTCAGGGATCATCATTTTTCAATCAGAATCCAAATCAACTCATCAGTTCTCAAACAGAATTAAAAAATCATATCAACCACATTCGAAATCATCATCTGGATAGCATAAATGCTTATAATTTCAAGTCTTGGATTTACTCGTATATACTGCCGGTAAAGAGCTGCAGTTATACCCTCGGTATATACGGATAGTCACTCATGAAACTCGAAACTATAAGGTAAATACCATCATGTCTAGGCCTCAAGCAAGTCAGAGTTCCATACAATTGCGGTACTTCCAATTGAAGACCCAATTACTAATTTACGAATTTCAATTTGAATTAATAATTTGTATGAATTATATCACACAACTACAACCTTTTTGTGCGTCTTGATAAACTTTTGACATAATTGGCTCCTCAGTTGATCTTATTGGAGATCTATGACATAAGTCTGATAAATAGATTTTTCTTTATCCGATCGTCCGTAAATAATCAAAATAAAAAAAACATTTGTATATTTATATACAAGTGGCAATAAGTACATAGAGTGGCTCGGCTCCAAAATTCAAAATCTCCTCGAGAGACGCATAAGACAACGGTACTGGGCCATAGTCATGCCCTGCTATATAATTTCTCTAATTGCGAAGGGAGCTATTATTTTCTCCTTAGGGATAAATCGACTAAAGAGTCTATAAACTCGGCAAGCAAGTCTGAAATTTTGAGGCGTTGAATGATATAGAATGACACCACGCGTCATTTTCAGCTTTATCAAAATCATGGTCAATGAGAGGTTCTACCTCAGCATTGCTTGTCGGTTGCAAGAGGCGTGGATATATAGCCCTGCAAACCACTTATGCTATTGTCTCTCCACTAGGTTAGGAAAATATAATTCCTCGAAATGGCGTGCGAGTCTTGCTCGGCTTGTTCGAGTTGAAGCGGAAGAGATGAGATGCTCGAAGGTAAATGCAATCATATCTTGAGACTGGGTGAGGTCGGGAATACCAGATAAATGGGGAACTTCCATCTATGAAAACGATTTCTTTGATTAAAATTTCTTCATTAAAGAAGCTTACGGAATAAAAATACATTATGAAAATGCTGTTTCTGAATTCTTATTACCAGTTTCAGATAAGAATTTAATTATCTTTATTAGCTTTCAATTTCGCTCTGATACCAACTGTGAGATCCCGGTCTCCACCGCGCAACGGATTCGGGGTACTAGCAGCGAAAGTAGCACATTGGGCGCGGGGCAGGGGTCTCACACGTGGGGCCTCCCCCACGGATATCCGGACAAGAGACTAATCCGTCGGTTTATCCAAAACCGAAATCGAAAAAAACTTCCTTTACCCGAAAAGCACGGGCGATTCCACCAGGATAACTCTTTACTCTAACGTAGTCAAGATCATTACTGATCAAACTGATCCGACTGTACCTCTAACGGTACTTGGTCAGATCAAGGAAGAAACTTGCACTTGGATCATTGGGATCAACGCTTTTTTCCCCATCAAGAGACATAGCCGTTGATTCCTATCCATAGAACAATTACTATCCGGGATTTACTTCATCTATCGTAATAATAGAATTTAAATCTCGATTTACGGATCCATCAGTCCAGCCTAACCCCATCCAGTCCCATGGGTTAGCCAATCTCCCAACCACTGTAGTGATGGGATCCAATTAGGAATTTGGTTAGGTTTTGTCCCGGGTACCAAGGAAAAGAGTTCTAAGGCCCCCTAGCCGGAAGTTCATGCAAACATAAAACTAGTCACACCACTTACACACCTAGTATGAAATTGCCTTTTTCTTAGAATCAGCTAACTTTAAAACAATCCTTTAATGAAACCATTATGTCACTGATGACAATCCTCAGTCTCTGGTTGAATCCTTATTTCCAGTCATTCATTCATCGGTATACTTATGGCATCATTGGCAACCAGAACGCTCACCACCTGTTCGCTCAGGGGCCTTTTCCATAGTTCCTAGCTCATAGTAACCGACAATATATTCATATAATAGAATGGAATCTCCGTGGAAGATCAGCAAGATCAACTCACAGATCCATATAAAAGAGCCATGGACTCATCCGTTTTGAGGACCAGCAAGGTCAATCAACCAGATCCATGCCCGGTTTTAGAAAACAACTCTTACTCCTTGTTCTAATATCTTCCATGATGCACGTGTGGGTATCTGCGGTGACCCAGAGCCCGAGCACCGTATGGTCAGCACCCTCTAGGATCCTTCACAGGTGACCTAGCGCTTCACTCATAGGCTGCTTCCTTGGTCCCTAATCCACCGTACCGGAAGCTCACCATTTAAATCGAACCGAGGCTGGTCAAGACCTCGGCCGACCTTGCTACGCGAGACGTCCTCCATTGACTCTTCGTCAGCAGTTGCAACTTTATCAGTTAGGTTTCCATGACCTTAATCCACAAGACGGTCAAAATGCTTCCCCAGCATTCTTGACATAAAACAGTCATTTACAAACAGTCATAAAATACAGTTTCTATATTGAACTCTCGTCTTTCTACATTATCCCTCCACAATCCACTTTACTTAATCCACATTCCATTCAATGTGTATTCATTTTCATCCATTTACTCATATCGACGACACATTATTTTCCATACACATTCACGTTCATTATTCTACATACACATCCATGCATACATCCATTTTCACATCCTCATTCATACATCCACATCCACATACATAACCATACATCTACATCTCCATGCATACATCCACATCCATAATCACATTCACATCCATACATCTATATCTACATGTATACATCCGTTTTCACATTCTTACATCCACATACATTCATCCATTTCTACATTTCCATTCATATAGCCTCATACGCCTTCACATCTATTCTTTTACATCACATCCATTCTAGCTCTATCACAACCCATATACATCTTATCTCATCTCATACACTTCTTATCTCATCCCATACACATCTTATCACATCTTAACTCATCTTATCACATCCTAACTCATCTCATATGCATCTTGTCTCATCACATACACTTCTTACCTCATCCCATACACATCTTATCACATCTTAACTCATCTTATCACATCCTAACTCATCCCATAGGTCTCTTATCACATCTTAACTCATCTTATCACATCCTAACTCATCCCATAGGTCTCTTATCACATCTAACTCATCTTATCACATCCTAACTCATCCCACAGGTCTCTTATCACATCTTAACTCATCTTATCACATCCTAACTCATCTTATCACATTATAACTCTTCTCATATACATCTTATCACATCTTATCACATCCTATACATCTCTTATCGCATCCTATCGCTTCCCATATCTATTTATAGAATATAAGGGAATTCTTATATTTGATATAAAATTTCTTTACGCATCTAATTATGCAAAAATTCCATTTAAGGATACTAACACTTTCGAAATAAAAATCAATCTTTTATGCATCTTTCTATGCATAAATTCATTTTAGATGAGAATGACACTTTTGAATTAAAATTCAATCTTTTATGCATCTTCCTATGCATAAATTCATTTTCGATGAGAATGACACTTTTGAATTAAAATCAATCTTTTATGCATCTTCTTATGCATAAATTCAATTTAGATGAGAATGACACTTTTGAATTAAAATCAATCTTTTATGCATCTTCTTATGCATAAATTCAATTTAGTAGGAATTACACTTTTAGAATAAAAGAATTTCTCTTATGCATCTAATTTATGCATAAAATCTATTTATGATGAAAATCACACTTTTAGTATAAAAATATTTTTTATGCATAACTCTATGCATGAAATTCAATTATGATAAAAGTAACATTTTTACAATATAATAATCATCTTTTATGCATACCTCTATGCAAGAATTTCAAATGTGATAAAAGTAACACTTTTATAATAAAATAATCATTAAAAAAATAGTTTTATAATAAAATAATCATTTTTTTTTCATATCCCTATGCATGAAATTCGATATGCTAAAAGTAACACTTTTGATATAAAAATTTATCCATTTTGCATACTTCTATGCATGAAAATAAAAATGATAAAAGTAACACTTTTGATATAAAAATTTATCCATTATGCATACTTCTATGCGTGAAAATAAAAATGATAAAAGTAACACTTTTGATATAAAAATTTATCCATTATTCATACTTCTATGCGTGTAAATAAAAAATGATAAAAGTAACACTTTTGATACAAAAATTTATCCATTATGCATACTTTTATGCATGAAAATAAAAATGATAAAAGTAACACTTTTGATATAAAAACTTATCCATTATGCATAATATAAAAATTCAATTTCTCCATGATTACAATGAAATTCTTTCAATCAATCTAGGATGATAATTCCTAGAATATGGTAGGAAGTCCTCTTTTTATGCTTTGAATGAAATTATTTTATGCGTAATTTTTATAAAAATTTTGCCATAGCTCCGCTGCTATGACTGATAAATCTCAATTTTTCTAAGGGATAAAGCTTATCATTAAGGAAATAATTAGAATGGTCTCTAATTGATCATCAATCCATAATGGATTGAATCATCAATATACATAAACTAAAAGCATAGAAAAAAACCATTAATTTGACCTCAAGCATAGCTTAATCTTGGATTAAGGAAAAGCTTTATGAAAAGCTTCATTTGGATTGAGAATGGGTTATGAGTATGACCATTTCTTGAGTGAGAGAGAGAAATTACATAAAAACCATTAGAATTAAGCATAAATAGAAATTTATGTAATTCTTAACTATCATTAATCAATTAACTTCAATAGCATTCATCAAATTATGTAACTCTTCACTAACATTCATCAATCAACTTCAATAGCATTCAAAAACTATTCCAATTAAGCTTCTTAAGCTTGAGAGGGGTTGAGAAGAGAGAAACATTGAGGAATTATAGAAAAGATCAAAATTCACCATTTACCTTACAAATTGCTTGATTCTTTGTTCACGGTAGAGGCCCCCAACCAATCAATTGGTTAAGTATGTTGATGGAGCCACTAATGGGGATTGAAGAAAGAGGGAAGCTCCAAAAACTAGTGAATTATTAATGAATTCACAGTTCTTGGCTTAGGTGGAGTAGAGTAACGATGCATAAACAATATATTTTTTTTCAACAAGGGGGAGGCTTCTATTTATAGGAAAAAGTGAGCTCCTAACCAAACAAACTGATTCTAGAATTTTCCAACTCAGTTTGGTCAATTTTTGACCATTTTTAGGTCAGTTAAGCTAACTTTTTGGAACTAGACTTGAATGAGGAGAGAGGAGAGATGAAATATCTCAATTTTTATGAGTTTTAAAACTCATTCAAGCATGTGAAATATGCACCTCCTTTAAAGAACTCCCCTTCCTTACATATGTGTCAAAATGAAATCATTATATCCAAAATATCTCATATTTTTAATATTGCTCATAGTTTTTTACTAATAAACCTTGTACATTTTCAACTCTTCATCTTGTGTGAGCATTTACTCATTTTTGGATACCCAAAATATCTCATATTTTTAATATTGCTCATAGTTTTTTACTAATAAACCTTGTACATTTTCAACTCTTCATCTTATGTGAAATATGCACCTCCTTTAAAGAACTCCCCTTCCTTACATATGTGTCAAAATGGAATCATTATACCTAAAATATCTCATATTTTTAATATTGCTCATAGTTTTTTTACTAATAAACCTTGTACATTCTCAACTCTTCATCTTATGTGAGCATTTACTCATTTTTGGGTATCTTCTTTTACAAATTGGATTTATCTCCTCCCTACACATGGATTGATGCTATTGGCCCATAGGAACCTTAATTGGACCATAATCCAAAAATTTCTGAAAATCTAGACCCTTAGGCTAAGGTCCTTTATACCCATTTCCAATTAATTCCAATTGCACATTGGAAAGTTCTTTTGAATTTCTGTTTCAAGGAAACTTATTTTAATAAGATGAGATAATTTTCTATCCAAAAATATTAAAAATCTAAATATTCTCTGTCTAGAATATTTTCTCTCTCTAGGTTAAAACAGTTAGAAACAAGGTCTTTTATATTTCTGAAGAGGGATTGATTATAGGGGAAGATGCTGGACATTTTGAGAGGCTGGGGAGGAATCTTACATTCTCTCCCGCTTGAAAAACGTGAGATGCCCTCATCTCGCAAACTGGGGTAATTTCGCAAGATGCACAAATATGAGACTGAGAGAAAATTTTTAATTAAGATTAACCACCAAGAAAAGTATCAAAGAGAGCAAGACTCAAGACAAGAACAAAGATTTCAACTTTATTCATTCTTGGAACATATACAGTAAAGATAGAAGAACTCTTTACACTTCCATAAGCTCGTCCATCATATGATCACAAAAGCAGCACTCACAAGCTGCGCGCACGTATAAGGTAACTCATCCATGGGAATAATTCTGTTGGTTATTGCCGCACCTATCTCAGTGGTATGAGGTGATCTAACAAAAGGACCTCTGAGAGGCAAGCCAAAAACGGGGTAAAGGCATATCTTTTGATGAGGAAGAAAATACGCCAGTAAGAAGACCCGCTCAGAAAACCCAAGATGTCTTGATCTCATGACGCAGTAGTATCGGGGACCCAAACCCAAGGCTTCAATAACCATGGCCAAGCGGACATTGTTACAAAAGTGCTGCTGACCCCAAGGTGTTACCCTAGTTATGTCTTGATAGGTCCGCCATTTGGTCTGAGCTACAGAAGTTCCCAAGTGAGGAAAAGGTGAGCGCTCATACTGTTTTTTATAAAATCCTTCTTCACAGACTCGCTTGCGTCTTGAAGGTGAGAAATCATCATGGATAAAACTAATTCCTGTTGCCAAGCCATGAAGGAGATTAAGAAGAAGGGAGATCGGTGGAAGTAAGATTACTGTGAGCGATAAGTAAAAGTTACGACTTATATAAAGGAAGGAGTTAGCGTAATCTAGAAGCCAATGGTATCTTGCCAACTGAAGTTTTTCCGTCTTTCCATGATTTGGGTTTGGCACATATTTCTATAGAAGGCATTAAGAACTTTGAGATGAGGAGATAAAAGAAGTTCGTAGGCTAAGTCACTTACTTTCTTTGGTCTACAATATCTGGGGAATAACTACTTATACTCCCCTAGAGATAAAGAAATTCTTTTGGTCCGTATTCAAATGAAGACTATAACTGCTTCTTTGAATTCTCTGACTGTCCTCTTCTTATCTGTATATTGTCTCTGTCGATCCTGGGCAGCGTTTATATCTTTATGAATAGCCTGCATCTGTTGCTCTAAGTCGCCAAGCATTTGACTGGTCATCTCGACCCTAATCAATGGGTCGGACCTAGTTAATGGAGTTAAGCAATCTTGTCCGAGACGGACCCTGATTAGATTGGTATGAAGGAATTGGTCTCTGAATTTGGGTTCTAGACTTCCCTGAGCCCTTTTCATGGTAGGAGTCGGGCAATCTTTTAACTAATGGTCAAAACCTTGGCATCCAAAACACTGGTTCTCACTTCTGAACTCATCGTTCTGAATCTTTAAAACAGGTGGGCTCCTGAGAAGGTATTCTGGGTAAAGTGTCTTCCCTTTTTAAACAGAATCTTTCTTTTATTTAGAGAAGGAATAATTATAAGATCAGAAAAGGAGATTCTTACTCCTATATACCTCGAAGGTTGGGGGGAGGAATCTTACAAATTTCTACCCCACTTAAAAAGGTGCGAGATGTCCTCATCTCGCAAAGTAGAGGACAACTCTTTTTCCAATTTATTCTGGGTTCCTTATATTCTGGTCAACCCAACAGAATACTGGGATAAATATTCCTTATATAGAACTCATCATCAAATAATAATTCATTTAGATCATATCATTCATACGGTAATGGTGCATTAGACCGAAAAATTTCCTTCTGAACATTCCTCCACGGGAATTTCAGTTAAGTTCGTTCTCAATTTATCATCCCTTAACTTGATCTACCGTGACAAGTGTTAACAGTAGCAATTTGACAGCACAATCCACTAATCTCAGAGTGATTTGCTGAATTCATTATCATCATTCTAGTTATGAATATCATCACAGGGACTCGTCCCAATCATCCACATTGTGGTTTCGCTCAGATTATTACATTTCAATCCATTTTCAGGGATCATCATTTTTCAATCAGAATCCAAATCAACTCATCAGTTCTCAAACAGAATTAAAAAATCATATCAACCACATTCGAAATCATCATCTGGATAGCATAAATGCTTATAATTTCAAGTCTTGGATTTACTCGTATATACTGCCGGTAAAGAGCTGCAGTTATACCCTCGGTATATACGGATAGTCACTCATGAAACTCGAAACTATAAGGTAAATACCATCATGTCTAGGCCTCAAGCAAGTCAGAGTTCCATACAATTGCGGTACTTCCAATTGAAGACCCAATTACTAATTTACGAATTTCAATTTGAATTAATAATTTGTATGAATTATATCACACAACTACAACCTTTTTGTGCGTCTTGATAAACTTTTGACATAATTGGCTCCTCAGTTGATCTTATTGGAGATCTATGACATAAGTCTGATAAATAGATTTTTCTTTATCCGATCATCCGTAAACAATCAAAATAAAAAAAACATTTGTATATTTATATACAAGTGGCAATAAGTACATAGAGTGGCTCGGCTCCAAAATTCAAAATCTCCTCGAGAGACGCATAAGACAACGGTACTGGGCCATAGTCATGCCCTGCTATATAATTTCTCTAATTGCGAAGGGAGCTATTATTTTCTCCTTAGGGATAAATCGACTAAAGAGTCTATAAACTCGGCAAGCAAGTCTGAAATTTTGAGGCGTTGAATGATATAGAATGACACCACGCGTCATTTTCAGCTTTATCAAAATCATGGCCAATGAGAGGTTCTACCTCAGCATTGCTTGTCGGTTGCAAGAGGCGTGGATATATAGCCCTGCAAACCACTTATGCTATTGTCTCTCCACTAGGTTAGGAAAATATAATTCCTCAAAATGGCGTGCGAGTCTTGCTCGGCTTGTTCGAGTTGAAGCGGAAGAGATGAGATGCTCGAAGGCAAATGCAATCATATCTTGAGACTGGGTGAGGTCGGGAATACCAGATAAATGGGGAACTTCCATCTATGAAAACGATTTCTTTGATTAAAATTTCTTCATTAAAGAAGCTTACGGAATAAAAATACATTATGAAAATGCTGTTTCTGAATTCTTATTACCAGTTTCAGATAAGAATTTAATTATCTTTATTAGCTTTCAATTTCGCTCTGATACCAACTGTGAGATCCCGGTCTCCACCGCGCAACGGATTCGGGGTACTAGCAGCGAAAGTAGCACATTGGGCGCGGGGCAGGGGTCTCACACTTGGGGCCTCCCCCACGGATATCCGGACAAGAGACTAATCCGTCGGTTTATCCAAAACCGAAATTGAAAAAAACTTCCTTTACCCGAAAAGCACGGGCGATTCCACCAGGATAACTCTTTACTCTAACGTAGTCAAGATCATTACTGATCAAACTGATCCGACTGTACCTCTAACGGTACTTGGTCAGATCAAGGAAGAAACTTGCACTTGGATCATTGGGATCAACGCTTTTTTCCCCATCAAGAGACATAGCCGTTGATTCCTATCCATAGAACAATTACTATCCGGGATTTACTTCATCTATCGTAATAATAGAATTTAAATCTCGATTTACGGATCCATCAGTCCAGCCTAACCCCATCCAGTCCCATGGGTTAGCCAATCTCCCAACCACTGTAGTGAGGGGATCCAATTAGGAATTTGGTTAGGTTTTGTCCCGGGTACCAAGGAAAAGAGTTCTAAGGTCCCCTAGCCGGAAGTTCATGCAAACATAAAACTAGTCACACCACTTACACACCTAGTATGAAATTGCCTTTTTCTTAGAATCAGCTAACTTTAAAACAATCCTTTAATGAAACCATTATGTCACTGATGACAATCCTCAGTCTCTGGTTGAATCCTTATTTCCAGTCATTCATTCATCGGTATACTTATGGCATCATTGGCAACCAGAACGCTCACCACCTGTTCGCTCAGGGGCCTTTTCCATAGTTCCTAGCTCATAGTAACCGACAATATATTCATATAATAGAATGGAATCTCCGTGGAAGATCAACAAGATCAACCCACAGATCCATATAAAAGAGCCATGGACTCATCCGTTTTGAGGACCAGCAAGGTCAATCAACCAGATCCATGCCCGGTTTTAGAAAACAACTCTTACTCCTTGTTCTAATATCTTCCATGATGCACGTGTGGGTATCTTCGGTGACCCAGAGCCCGAGCACCGTATGGTCAGCACCCTCTAGGATCCTTCACAGGTGACCTAGCGCTTCACTCATAGGCTGCTTCCTTGGTCCCTAATCCACCGTACCGGAAGCTCACCATTTAAATCGAACCGAGGCTGGTCAAGACCTCGGCCAACCTTGCTACGCGAGACGTCCTCCATTGACTCTTCGTCAGCAGTTGCAACTTTATCAGTTAGGTTTCCATGACCTTAATCCACAAGACGGTCAAAATGCTTCCCCAGCATTCTTGACATAAAACAGTCATTTACAAACAGTCATAAAATACAGTTTCTATATTGAACTCTCGTCTTTCTACATTATCCCTCCACAATCCACTTTACTTAATCCACATTCCATTCAATGTGTATTCATTTTCATCCATTTACTCATATCGACGACACATTATTTTCCATACACATTCACGTTCATTATTCTACATACACATCCATGCATACATCCATTTTCACATCCTCATTCATACATCCACATCCAGATACATAACCATACATCTACATCTCCATGCATACATCCACATCCATAATCACATTCACATCCATACATCTATATCTACATGTATACATCCGTTTTCACATTCTTACATCCACATACATTCATCCATTTCTACATTTCCATTCATATAGCCTCATACGCCTTCACATCTATTCTTTTACATCACATCCATTCTAGCTCTATCACAACCCATATACATCTTATCTCATCTCATACACTTCTTATCTCATCCCATACACATCTTATCACATCTTAACTCATCTTATCACATCCTAACTCATCTCATATGCATCTTGTCTCATCACATACAC
The DNA here is from genome assembly GCF_041138505.1 of Cibotium barometz. Lineage (NCBI taxonomy): Eukaryota > Viridiplantae > Streptophyta > Polypodiopsida > Cyatheales > Cibotiaceae > Cibotium > Cibotium barometz. The sequence continues at coordinate 4,913,684 of NC_141046.1, forward strand.
TTCTTACCTCATCCCATACACATCTTATCACATCTTAACTCATCTTATCACATCCTAACTCATCCCATAGGTCTCTTATCACATCTTAACTCATCTTATCACATCCTAACTCATCCCATAGGTCTCTTATCACATCTAACTCATCTTATCACATCCTAACTCATCCCACAGGTCTCTTATCACATCTTAACTCATCTTATCACATCCTAACTCATCTTATCACATTATAACTCTTCTCATATACATCTTATCACATCTTATCACATCCTATACATCTCTTATCGCATCCTATCGCTTCCCATATCTATTTATAGAATATAAGGGAATTCTTATATTTGATATAAAATTTCTTTACGCATCTAATTATGCAAAAATTCCATTTAAGGATACTAACACTTTCGAAATAAAAATCAATCTTTTATGCATCTTTCTATGCATAAATTCATTTTAGATGAGAATGACACTTTTGAATTAAAATTCAATCTTTTATGCATCTTCCTATGCATAAATTCATTTTCGATGAGAATGACACTTTTGAATTAAAATCAATCTTTTATGCATCTTCTTATGCATAAATTCAATTTAGATGAGAATGACACTTTTGAATTAAAATCAATCTTTTATGCATCTTCTTATGCATAAATTCAATTTAGTAGGAATTACACTTTTAGAATAAAAGAATTTCTCTTATGCATCTAATTTATGCATAAAATCTATTTATGATGAAAATCACACTTTTAGTATAAAAATATTTTTTATGCATAACTCTATGCATGAAATTCAATTATGATAAAAGTAACATTTTTACAATATAATAATCATCTTTTATGCATACCTCTATGCAAGAATTTCAAAGGTGATAAAAGTAACACTTTTACAATAAAATAATCATTAAAAAAAATAGTTTTATAATAAAATAATCATTTTTTTTCATATCCCTATGCATGAAATTCGATATGCTAAAAGTAACACTTTTGATATAAAAATTTATCCATTTTGCATACTTCTATGCATGAAAATAAAAATGATAAAAGTAACACTTTTGATATAAAAATTTATCCATTATGCATACTTCTATGCGTGAAAATAAAAATGATAAAAGTAACACTTTTGATATAAAAATTTATCCATTATTCATACTTCTATGCGTGTAAATAAAAAATGATAAAAGTAACACTTTTGATACAAAAATTTATCCATTATGCATACTTTTATGCATGAAAATAAAAATGATAAAAGTAACACTTTTGATATAAAAATTTATCCATTATGCATAATATAAAAATTCAATTTCTCCATGATTACAATGAAATTCTTTCAATCAATCTAGGATGATAATTCCTAGAATATGGTAGGAAGTCCTCTTTTTATGCTTTGAATGAAATTATTTTATGCGTAATTTTTATAAAAATTTTGCCATAGCTCCGCTGCTATGACTGATAAATCTCAATTTTTCTAAGGGATAAAGCTTATCATTAAGGAAATAATTAGAATGGTCTCTAATTGATCATCAATCCATAATGGATTGAATCATCAATATACATAAACTAAAAGCATAGAAAAAAACCATTAATTTGACCTCAAGTATAGCTTAATCTTGGATTAAGGAAAAGCTTTATGAAAAGCTTCATTTGGATTGAGAATGGGTTATGAGTATGACCATTTCTTGAGTGAGAGAGAGAAATTACATAAAAACCATTAGAATTAAGCATAAATGGAAATTTATGTAATTCTTAACTATCATTAATCAATTAACTTCAATAGCATTCATCAAATTATGTAACTCTTCACTAACATTCATCAATCAACTTCAATAGCATTCAAAAACTATTCTAATTAAGCTTCTCAAGCTTGAGAGGGGTTGAGAAGAGAGAAACATTGAGGAATTATAGAAAAGATCAAAATTCACCATTTACCTTACAAATTGCTTGATTCTTTGTTCACGGTGGAGGCCCCCAACCAATCAATTGGTTAAGTATGTTGATGGAGCCACTAATGGGGATTGAAGAAAGAGGGAAGCTCCAAAAACTAGTGAATTATTAATGAATTCACAGTTCTTGGCTTAGGTGGAGTAGAGTAACGATGCATAAACAATATATTTTTTTTCAACAAGGGGGAGGCTTCTATTTATAGGAAAAAGTGAGCTCCTAACCAAACAAACTGATTCTAGAATTTTCCAACTCAGTTTGGTCAATTTTTGACCATTTTTAGGTCAGTTAAGCTAACTTTTTGGAACTAGACTTGAATGAGGAGAGAGGAGAGATGAAATATCTCAATTTTTATGAGTTTTAAAACTCATTCAAGCATGTGAAATATGCACCTCCTTTAAAGAACTCCCCTTCCTTACATATGTGTCAAAATGAAATCATTATATCCAAAATATCTCATATTTTTAATATTGCTCATAGTTTTTTACTAATAAACCTTGTACATTTTCAACTCTTCATCTTGTGTGAGCATTTACTCATTTTTGGATACCCAAAATATCTCATATTTTTAATATTGCTCATAGTTTTTTACTAATAAACCTTGTACATTTTCAACTCTTCATCTTATGTGAAATATGCACCTCCTTTAAAGAACTCCCCTTCCTTACATATGTGTCAAAATGGAATCATTATACCTAAAATATCTCATATTTTTAATATTGCTCATAGTTTTTTTACTAATAAACCTTGTACATTCTCAACTCTTCATCTTATGTGAGCATTTACTCATTTTTGGGTATCTTCTTTTACAAATTGGATTTATCTCCTCCCTACACATGGATTGATGCTATTGGCCCATAGGAACCTTAATTGGACCATAATCCAAAAATTTCTGAAAATCTAGACCCTTAGGCTAAGGTCCTTTATACCCATTTCCAATTAATTCCAATTGCACATTGGAAAGTTCTTTTGAATTTCTGTTTCAAGGAAACTTATTTTAATAAGATGAGATAATTTTCTATCCAAAAATATTAAAAATCTAAATATTCTCTGTCTAGAATATTTTCTCTCTCTAGGTTAAAACAGTTAGAAACAAGGTCTTTTATATTTCTGAAGAGGGATTGATTATAGGGGAAGATGCTGGACATTTTGAGAGGCTGGGGAGGAATCTTACATTCTCTCCCGCTTGAAAAACGCGAGATGCCCTCATCTCGCAAACTGGGGTAATTTCGCAAGATGCACAAATATGAGACTGAGAGAAAATTTTTAATTAAGATTAACCACCAAGAAAAGTATCAAAGAGAGCAAGACTCAAGACAAGAACAAAGATTTCAACTTTATTCATTCTTGGAACATATACAGTAAAGATAGAAGAACTCTTTACACTTCCATAAGCTCGTCCATCATATGATCACAAAAGCAGCACTCACAAGCTACGCGCACGTATAAGGTAACTCATCCATGGGAATAATTCTGTTGGTTATTGCCGCACCTATCTCAGTGGTATGAGGTGATCTAACAAAAGGACCTCTGAGAGGCAAGCCAAAAACGGGGTAAAGGCATATCTTTTGATGAGGAAGAAAACACGCCAGTAAGAAGACCCGCTTAGAAAACCCAAGATGTCTTGATGTCATGACGCAGTAGTATCGGGGACCCAAACCCAAGGCTTCAATAACCATGGCCAAGCGGACATTGTTACAAAAGTGCTGTTGACCCCAAGGTGTTACCCTAGTTATGTCTTGATAGGTCCGCCATTTGGTCTGAGCTACAGAAGTTCCCAAGTGAGGAAAAGGTGAGCGCTCATACTGTTTTTTATAAAATCCTTCTTCACAGACTCGCTTGCGTCTTGAAGGTGAGAAATCATCATGGATAAAACTAATTCCTGTTGCCAAGCCATGAAGGAGATTAAGAAGAAGGGAGATCGGTGGAAGTAAGATTACTGTGAGCGATAAGTAAAAGTTACGACTTATATAAAGGAAGGAGTTAGCGTAATCTAGAAGCCAATGGTATCTTGCCAACTGAAGTTTTTCCGTCTTTCCATGATTTGGGTTTGGCACATATTTCTATAGAAGGCATTAAGAACTTTGAGATGAGGAGATAAAAGAAGTTCGTAGGCTAAGTCACTTACTTTCTTTGGTCTACAATATCTGGGGAATAACTACTTATACTCCCCTAGAGATAAAGAAATTCTTTTGGTCCGTATTCAAATGAAGACTATAACTGCTTCTTTGAATTCTCTGACTGTCCTCTTCTTATCTGTATATTGTCTCTGTCGATCCTGGGCAGCGTTTATATCTTTATGAATAGCCTGCATCTGTTGCTCTAAGTCGCCAAGCATTTGACTGGTCATCTCGACCCTAATCAATGGGTCGGACCTAGTTAATGGAGTTAAGCAATCTTGTCCGAGACGGACCCTGATTAGATTGGTATGAAGGAATTGGTCTCTGAATTTGGGTTCTAGACTTCCCTGAGCCCTTTTCATGGTAGGAGTCGGGCAATCTTTTAACTAATGGTCAAAACCTTGGCATCCAAAACACTGGTTCTCACTTCTGAACTCATCGTTCTGAATCTTTAAAACAGGTGGGCTCCTGAGAAGGTATTCTGGGTAAAGTGTCTTCCCTTTTTAAACAGAATCTTTCTTTTATTTAGAGAAGGAATAATTATAAGATCAGAAAAGGAGATTCTTACTCCTATATACCTCGAAGGTTGGGGGGAGGAATCTTACAAATTTCTACCCCACTTAAAAAGGTGCGAGATGTCCTCATCTCGCAAAGTAGAGGACAACTCTTTTTCCAATTTATTCTGGGTTCCTTATATTCTGGTCAACCCAACAGAATACTGGGATAAATATTCCTTATATAGAACTCATCATTAAATAATAATTCATTTAGATCATATCATTCATACGATAATGGTGCATTAGACCGAAAAATTTCCTTCTGAACATTCCTCCACGGGAATTTCAGTTAAGTAAGTTCTCAATTTATCATCCCTTAACTTGATCTACCGTGACAAGTGTTAACAGTAGCAATTTGACAGCACAATCCACTAATCTTAGAGTGATTTGCTGAATTCATTATCATCATTCTAGTTATGAATATCATCACAGGGACTCGTCCCAATCATCCACATTGTGGTTTCGCTCAGATTATTACATTTCAATCCATTTTCAGGGATCATCATTTTTCAATCAGAATCCAAATCAACTCATCAGTTCTCAAACAGAATTAAAAAATCATATCAACCACATTCGAAATCATCATCTGGATAGCATAAATGCTTATAATTTCAAGTCTTGGATTTACTCGTATATACTGCCGATAAAGAGCTGCAGTTATACCCTCGGTATATACGGATAGTCACTCATGAAACTCGAAACTATAAGGTAAATACCATCATGTCTAGGCCTCAAGCAAGTCAGAGTTCCATACAATTGCGGTACTTCCAATTGAAGACCCAATTACTAATTTACGAATTTCAATTTGAATTAATAATTTGTATGAATTATATCACACAATTACAACCTTTTTGTGCGTCTTGATAAACTTTTGACATAATTGGCTCCTCAGTTGATCTTATTGGAGATCTATGACATAAGTCTGATAAATAGATTTTTCTTTATCCGATCGTCCGTAAACAATCAAAATAAAAAAAACATTTGTATATTTATATACAAGTGGCAATAAGTACATAGAGTGGCTCGGCTCCAAAATTCAAAATCTCCTCGAGAGACGCATAAGACAACGGTACTGGGCCATAGTCATGCCCTGCTATATAATTTCTCTAATTGCGAAGGGAGCTATTATTTTCTCCTTAGGGATAAATCGACTAAAGAGTCTATAAACTCGGCAAGCAAGTCTGAAATTTTGAGGCGTTGAATGATATAGAATGACACCACGCGTCATTTTCAGCTTTATCAAAATCATGGCCAATGAGAGGTTCTACCTCAGCATTGCTTGTCGGTTGCAAGAGGCGTGGATATATAGCCCTGCAAACCACTTATGCTATTGTCTCTCCACTAGGTTAGGAAAATATAATTCCTCGAAATGGCGTGCGAGTCTTGCTCGGCTTGTTCGAGTTGAAGCGGAAGAGATGAGATGCTCGAAGGCAAATGCAATCATATCTTGAGACTGGGTGAGGTCGGGAATACCAGATAAATGGGGAACTTCCATCTATGAAAACAATTTCTTTGATTAAAATTTCTTCATTAAAGAAGCTTACGGAATAAAAATACATTATGAAAATGCTGTTTCTGAATTCTTATTACCAGTTTCAGATAAGAATTTAATTATCTTTATTAGCTTTCAATTTCGCTCTGATACCAACTGTGAGATCCCGGTCTCCACCGCGCAACGGATTCGGGTACTAGCAGCGAAAGTAGCACATTGGGCGCGGGGCAGGGGTCTCACACTTGGGGCCTCCCCCACGGATATCCGGACAAGAGACTAATCCGTCGGTTTATCCAAAACCGAAATCGGAAAAAACTTCCTTTACCCGAAAAGCACGGGCGATTCCACCAGGATAACTCTTTACTCTAACGTAGTCAAGATCATTACTGATCAAACTGATCCGACTGTACCTCTAACGGTACTTGGTCAGATCAAGGAAGAAACTTGCACTTGGATCATTGGGATCAACGCTTTTTTCCCCATCAAGAGACATAGCCGTTGATTCCTATCCATAGAACAATTACTATCCGGGATTTACTTCATCTATCGTAATAATAGAATTTAAATCTCGATTTACGGATCCATCAGTCCAGCCTAACCCCATCCAGTCCCATGGGTTAGCCAATCTCCCAACCACTGTAGTGATGGGATCCAATTAGGAATTTGGTTAGGTTTTGTCCCGGGTACCAAGGAAAAGAGTTCTAAGGCCCCCTAGCCGGAAGTTCATGCAAACATAAAACTAGTCACACCACTTACACACCTAGTATGAAATTGCCTTTTTCTTAGAATCAGCTAACTTTAAAACAATCCTTTAATGAAACCATTATGTCACTGATGACAATCCTCAGTCTCTGGTTGAATCCTTATTTCCAGTCATTCATTCATCGGTATACTTATGGCATCATTGGCAACCAGAACGCTCACCACCTGTTCGCTCAGGGGCCTTTTCCATAGTTCCTAGCTCATAGTAACCGACAATATATTCATATAATAGAATGGAATCTCCGTGGAAGATCAGCAAGATCAACCCACAGATCCATATAAAAGAGCCATGGACTCATCCGTTTTGAGGACCAGCAAGGTCAATCAACCAGATCCATGCCCGGTTTTAGAAAACAACTCTTACTCCTTGTTCTAATATCTTCCATGATGCACGTGTGGGTATCTTCAGTGACCCAGAGCCCGAGCACCGTATGGTCAGCACCCTCTAGGATCCTTCACAGGTGACCTAGCGCTTCACTCATAGGCTGCTTCCTTGGTCCCTAATCCACCGTACTGGAAGCTCACCATTTAAATCGAACCGAGGCTGGTCAAGACCTCGGCCGACCTTGCTACGCGAGACGTCCTCCATTGACTCTTCGTCAGCAGTTGTAACTTTATCAGTTAGGTTTCCATGACCTTAATCCACAAGACGGTCAAAATGCTTCCCCAGCATTCTTGACATAAAACAGTCATTTACAAACAGTCATAAAATACAGTTTCTATATTGAACTCTCGTCTTTCTACATTATCCCTCCACAATCCACTTTACTTAATCCACATTCCATTCAATGTGTATTCATTTTCATCCATTTACTCATATCGACGACACATTATTTTCCATACACATTCACGTTCATTATTCTACATACACATCCATGCATACATCCATTTTCACATCCTCATTCATACATCCACATCCACATACATAACCATACATCTACATCTCCATGCATACATCCACATCCATAATCACATTCACATCCATACATCTATATCTACATGTATACATCTATATCTACATGTATACATCCGTTTTCACATTCTTACATCCACATACATTCATCCATTTCTACATTTCCATTCATATAGCCTCATACGCCTTCACATCTATTCTTTTACATCACATCCATTCTAGCTCTATCACAACCCATATACATCTTATCTCATCTCATACACTTCTTATCTCATCCCATACACATCTTATCACATCTTAACTCATCTTATCACATCCTAACTCATCTCATATGCATCTTGTCTCATCACATACACTTCTTACCTCATCCCATACACATCTTATCACATCTTAACTCATCTTATCACATCCTAACTCATCCCATAGGTCTCTTATCACATCTTAACTCATCTTATCACATCCTAACTCATCCCATAGGTCTCTTATCACATCTAACTCATCTTATCACATCCTAACTCATCCCATAGGTCTCTTATCACATCTTAACTCATCTTATCACATCCTAACTCATCTTATCACATTATAACTCTTCTCATATACATCTTATCACATCTTATCACATCCTATACATCTCTTATCGCATCCTATCGCTTCCCATATCTATTTATAGAATATAAGGGAATTCTTATATTTGATATAAAATTTCTTTACGCATCTAATTATGCAAAAATTCCATTTAAGGATACTAACACTTTCGAAATAAAAATCAATCTTTTATGCATCTTTCTATGCATAAATTCATTTTAGATGAGAATGACACTTTTGAATTAAAATTCAATCTTTTATGCATCTTCCTATGCATAAATTCATTTTCGATGAGAATGACACTTTTGAATTAAAATCAATCTTTTATGCATCTTCTTATGCATAAATTCAATTTAGATGAGAATGACACTTTTGAATTAAAATCAATCTTTTATGCATCTTCTTATGCATAAATTCAATTTAGTAGGAATTACACTTTTAGAATAAAAGAATTTCTCTTATGCATCTAATTTATGCATAAAATCTATTTATGATGAAAATCACACTTTTAGTATAAAAATATTTTTTATGCATAACTCTATGCATGAAATTCAATTATGATAAAAGTAACATTTTTACAATATAATAATCATCTTTTATGCATACCTCTATGCAAGAATTTCAAATGTGATAAAAGTAACACTTTTACAATAAAATAATCATTAAAAAAATAGTTTTATAATAAAATAATCATTTTTTTTTCATATCCCTATGCATGAAATTCGATATGCTAAAAGTAACACTTTTGATATAAAAATTTATCCATTTTGCATACTTCTATGCATGAAAATAAAAATGATAAAAGTAACACTTTTGATATAAAAATTTATCCATTATGCATACTTCTATGCGTGAAAATAAAAATGATAAAAGTAACACTTTTGATATAAAAATTTATCCATTATTCATACTTCTATGCGTGTAAATAAAAAATGATAAAAGTAACACTTTTGATACAAAAATTTATCCATTATGCATACTTTTATGCATGAAAATAAAAATGATAAAAGTAACACTTTTGATATAAAAACTTATCCATTATGCATAATATAAAAATTCAATTTCTCCATGATTACAATGAAATTCTTTCAATCAATCTAGGATGATAATTCCTAGAATATGGTAGGAAGTCCTCTTTTTATGCTTTGAATGAAATTATTTTATGCGTAATTTTTATAAAAATTTTGCCATAGCTCCGCTGCTATGACTGATAAATCTCAATTTTTCTAAGGGATAAAGCTTATCATTAAGGAAATAATTAGAATGGTCTCTAATTGATCATCAATCCATAATGGATTGAATCATCAATATACATAAACTAAAAGCATAGAAAAAAACCATTAATTTGACCTCAAGCATAGCTTAATCTTGCATTAAGGAAAAGCTTTATGAAAAGCTTCATTTGGATTGAGAATGGGTTATGAGTATGACCATTTCTTGAGTGAGAGAGAGAAATTACATAAAAACCATTAGAATTAAGCATAAATGGAAATTTATGTAATTCTTAACTATCATTAATCAATTAACTTCAATAGCATTCATCAAATTATGTAACTCTTCACTAACATTCATCAATCAACTTCAATAGCATTCAAAAACTATTCCAATTAAGCTTCTCAAGCTTGAGAGGGGTTGAGAAGAGAGAAACATTGAGGAATTATAGAAAAGATCAAAATTCACCATTTACCTTACAAATTGCTTGATTCTTTGTTCACGGTAGAGGCCCCCAACCAATCAATTGGTTAAGTATGTTGATGGAGCCACTAATGGGGATTGAAGAAAGAGGGAAGCTCCAAAAACTAGTGAATTATTAATGAATTCACAGTTCTTGGCTTAGGTGGAGTAGAGTAACGATGCATAAACAATATATTTTTTTTCAACAAGGGGGAGGCTTCTATTTATAGGAAAAAGTGAGCTCCTAACCAAACAAACTGATTCTAGAATTTTCCAACTCAGTTTGGTCAATTTTTGACCATTTTTAGGTCAGTTAAGCTAACTTTTTGGAACTAGACTTGAATGAGGAGAGAGGAGAGATGAAATATCTCAATTTTTATGAGTTTTAAAACTCATTCAAGCATGTGAAATATGCACCTCCTTTAAAGAACTCCCCTTCCTTACATATGTGTCAAAATGAAATCATTATATCCAAAATATCTCATATTTTTAATATTGCTCATAGTTTTTTACTAATAAACCTTGTACATTTTCAACTCTTCATCTTGTGTGAGCATTTACTCATTTTTGGATACCCAAAATATCTCATATTTTTAATATTGCTCATAGTTTTTTACTAATAAACCTTGTACATTTTCAACTCTTCATCTTATGTGAAATATGCACCTCCTTTAAAGAACTCCCCTTCCTTACATATGTGTCAAAATGGAATCATTATACCTAAAATATCTCATATTTTTAATATTGCTCATAGTTTTTTTACTAATAAACCTTGTACATTCTCAACTCTTCATCTTATGTGAGCATTTACTCATTTTTGGGTATCTTCTTTTACAAATTGGATTTATCTCCTCCCTACACATGGATTGATGCTATTGGCCCATAGGAACCTTAATTGGACCATAATCCAAAAATTTCTGAAAATCTAGACCCTTAGGCTAAGGTCCTTTATACCCATTTCCAATTAATTCCAATTGCACATTGGAAAGTTCTTTTGAATTTCTGTTTCAAGGAAACTTATTTTAATAAGATGAGATAATTTTCTATCCAAAAATATTAAAAATCTAAATATTCTCTGTCTAGAATATTTTCTCTCTCTAGGTTAAAACAGTTAGAAACAAGGTCTTTTATATTTCTGAAGAGGGATTGATTATAGGGGAAGATGCTGGACATTTTGAGAGGCTGGGGAGGAATCTTACATTCTCTCCCGCTTGAAAAACGCGAGATGCCCTCATCTCGCAAACTGGGGTAATTTCGCAAGATGCACAAATATGAGACTGAGAGAAAATTTTTAATTAAGATTAACCACCAAGAAAAGTATCAAAGAGAGCAAGACTCAAGACAAGAACAAAGATTTCAACTTTATTCATTCTTGGAACATATACAGTAAAGATAGAAGAACTCTTTACACTTCCATAAGCTCGTCCATCATATGATCACAAAAGCAGCACTCACAAGCTGCGCGCACGTATAAGGTAACTCATCCATGGGAATAATTCTGTTGGTTATTGCCGCACCTATCTCAGTGGTATGAGGTGATCTAACAAAAGGACCTCTGAGAGGCAAGCCAAAAACGGGGTAAAGGCATATCTTTTGATGAGGAAGAAAACACGCCAGTAAGAAGACCCGCTCAGAAAACCCAAGATGTCTTGATCTCATGACGCAGTAGTATCGGGGACCCAAACCCAAGGCTTCAATAACCATGGCCAGGCGGACATTGTTACGAAAGTGCTGCTGACCCCAAGGTGCTGCATTGTTACGTAAGTGCTGCTGACCCCAAGGTGTTACCCTAGTTATGTCTTGATAGGTCCGCCATTTGGTCTGAGCTACAGAAGTTCCCAAGTGAGGAAAAAGTGAGCGCTCATGCTGTTCTATAAAATCCTTCTTCACAGACTCGCTTGCATCTTGAAGGTGAGAAATCATCATGGATAAAACTAATTCCTGTTGCCAAGCCATGAAGGAGATTAAGAAGAAGGGAGATCGGTGGAAGTAAGATTACTGTGAGCGATAAGTAAAAGTTACGACTTATATAAAGGAAGGAGTTAGCATAATCTAGAAGCCAACGGTATCTTGCCAACTGAAGTTTTTTCGTCTTTCCATGATTTGGGTTTGGCACATATTTCTATAGAAGGCATTAAGAACTTTGAGATGAGGAGATAAAAGAAGTTCGTAGGCTAAGTCACTTACTTTCTTTGGTCTACAATATCTGGGGGATAACTACTTATACTCCCCTAGAGATAAAGAAATTCTTTTGGTCCGTATTCAAATGAAGACTATAACTGCTTCTTTGAATTCTTTGACTGTCCTCTTCTTATCTGTATATTGTCTCTGTCGATCCTGGGCAGCATTTATATCTTTATGAATAGCCTGCATCTGTTGCTCTAAGTCGCCAAGCATTTGACTGGTCATCTCAACCCTAATCAATGGGTCGGACCTATTTAATGGAGTTAAGCAATCTTGTCCGAGAGACGGACCCTGATTAGATTGGTATGAAGGAATTGGTCTCTGAATTTGGGTTCTAGACTTCCCTGATCCCTTTTCATGGTAGGAGTCGGGCAATCTTTTAACTAATGGTCAAAACCTTGGCATCCAAAACACTGGTTCTCACTTCTGAACTCATCGTTCTGAATCTTTAAAACAGGTGGGCTCCTAAAAAGGTATTCTGGGTAAAGTGTCTTCCCTTTTTAAACAGAATCTTTCTTTTATTTAGAGAAGGAATAATTATAAGATCAGAAAAGGAGATTCTTACTCCTATATACCTCGAAGGAATAATTATAAGATCAGAAAAGGAGATTCTTACTCCTATATACCTCGAAGGTTGGGGGGAGGAATCTTACAAACTTCTGCCCCGCTTAAAAAGGTGCGAGATGTCCTCATCTCGCAAAGTAGAGGACAACTCTTTTTCCAATTTATTCTGGGTTCCTTATATTCTGGTCAACCCAACAGAATACTGGGATAAATATTCCTTATATAGAACTCATCATTAAATAATAATTCATTTAGATCATATCAATCATACGATAATGGTCCATTAGACCGAAAAAATTCCTTCTGAACATTCCTCCACGGGAATTTCAGTTAAGTAAGTTCTCAATTTATCATCCCTTAACTTGATCTACCGTGACAAGTGTTAACAGTAGCAATTTGACAGCACAATCCACTAATCTCATAGTGATTTGCTGAATTCATTATCATCATTCTAGTTATGAATATCATCACAGGGACTCGTCCCAATCATCCACATTGTGGTTTCGCTCAGATTATTACATTTCAATCCATTTTCAGGGATCATCATTTTTCAATCAGAATCCAAATCAACTCATCAGTTCTCAAACAGAATTAAAAAATCATATCAACCACATTCGAAATCATCATCTGGATAGCATAAATGCTTATAATTTCAAGTCTTGGATTTACTCGTATATACTGCCGGTAAAGAGCTATAGTTATACCCTCGGTATATACGGATAGTCATGAAACTCGAAACTATAAGGTAAATACCAACATGTCTAGGCCTCAAGCAAGTCAGGGTTCCATACAATTGTGGTACTTCCAATTGAAGACCCAATTACTAATTTACAAATTTCAATTTGAATTAATAATTTGTATGAATTATATCACACAATTATAACCTTTTTGTGCGTCTTGATAAACTTTTGACATAATTGGCTCCTCAGTTGATCTTATTGGAGATCTATGACATAAGTCTGATAAACAGATTTTTCTTTATCCGATTGTCCGTAAACAATCAAAATAAAAAAAACATTTGTATATTTATATACAAGTGGCAATAAGTACATAGAGTGGCTCGGCTCCAAAATTCAAAATCTCCTCGAGAGACGCATAAGACAACGGTACTGGGCTGCCCTGCTATATAATTTCTCTAATTGCGAAGGGAGCTATTATTTTCTCCTTAGGGATAAATCGACTAAAGAGTCTATAAACTCGATAAGAAAGTCTGAAATTTTGAGGCGTTGAATGATATAGAATGACACCACGCGTCATTTTTAGCTTTATCAAAATCATGGCCAATGAGAGGTTCTGCCTCAGCATTGCTTGTCGGTTACAAGAGGCGTGGATATATAGCCCTGCAAACCACTTATGCTGTTGTCTCTCCACTAGGTTAGGAAAATATAATTCCTTGAAATGGCATGCGAGTCTTGCTCGGCTTGTTCGAGTTGAAGCGGAAGAGATGAGATGCTCGAAGGCAAATGCAATCATATCTTGAGACTGGGTGAGGTTGGGAATACCAGATAAATGGGAAACTTCCATCTATAAAAACAATTTCTTTGATTAAAATTACTTCATTAAAGAAGCTTACGGAATGAAAATACATTATGAAAATGCTGTTTCTGAATTCTTATTACCAGTTTCAGATAAGAATTTAATTATCTTTATTAGCTTTCAATTTCGCTCTGATACCAACTGTGAGATCCCGGTCTCCACCACGCAACGGATTCGGGGTACTAGCAGCGGAAGTAGCACATTGGGCGCGGGACAGGGGTCTCACACTTGGGGCCTCGCCCACGGATATCCGGACAAGAGACTAATCCGTCGGTTTATCCAAAACCGAAATCGAAAAAAACTTCCTTTACCCGGAAAGCACGGGCGATTCCACCAGGATAACTCTTTACTCTAACGTAGTCAAGATCATTACTGATCAAACTGATCCGACTGTACCTCTAACAGTACTTGGTCAGATCAAGGAAGAAACTTGCACTTGGATCATTGGGATCAACGCTTTTTTCCCCATCAAGAGGCACAGCCGTTGATTCCTATCCATAGAACAATTACTATCCGGGATTTACTTCATCTATCGTAATAATAGAATTTAAATCTCGATTTACGGATCCATCAGTCCAGCCTAACCCCATCCAGTCCCATAGGTTAGCCAACCTCCCAACCACTGTAGTGATGGGATTCAATTAGGAATTTGGTTAGGTTTTGTCTCAGGTACCAAGGAAAAGAGTTCCAAGGCCCCCTAGCCGGAAGTTTATGCAAACATAAAACTAGTCACACCACTTACACACCCAGTATGAAATTGCCTTTTTCTTAGCATCAGCTAACTTTAAAACAATCCTTTAATGAAACCATTATGTCACTGATGACAATCCTCAGTCTCTGGTTGAATCCTTATTTCCAGTCATTCATTCATCGGTATACTTATGGCATCATTGGCAACCAGAACGCTCACCACCTGTTCGCTCAGGGGCCTTTTCCATAGTTCCTAGCTCATAGTAACCGGCAATATATTCATATAATAGAATGGAATCTCTGTGGAAGATCAGCAAGATCAACCCACAGATCCATATAAAAGAGCCATGGACTCATCCGTTGAGGACCAGCAAGGTCAATCAACCAGATCCATGCCCGATTTTAGAAAACAACTCTTACTCCTTGTTCTAATATCTTCCACGACGCACGTGTGGGTATCTTCGGCGACCCAGAGCCGGAGCACCGTATGGTCAGCACCCTGTAGGATCCTTCGCAGGTGACCTAGCGCTTCACTCATAGGCCGCTTCCTTGGTCCCTAATCCACCGTACCGGAAGCTCACCATTTAAATCGAACTGAGGCTGGTCAAGACCTCGGCCGACCTTGCTACGCGAGACGTCCTCCATTGACTCTTCGTCAGCACAGTTGTAACTTTATCAGTTAGGTTTCCATGACCTTAATTCACAAGATGGTCAAAATGCTTCCCCAGCATTCTTGACATAAAACAGTCATTTACAAACAGTCATAAAATATAGTTTCTATATTGAACTCTCGTCTTTCTACATTATCCCTCCATAATCCACTTTACTTAATCCATATTCCATTCAATGTGTATTCATTTTCATCCATTTATTCATATCGACGACACATTATTTTCCATACACATTCACGTTCATTATTCTACATACACATCCATGCATACATCCATTTTCACATCCTCATTCATACATCCACATCCACATACATAACCATATATCCACATCTCCATGCATACATCCACATCCATAATCACATTCATCCATACATCTACATCTACATGTATACATCCGTTTTCACATTCTTACATCCACATACATTCATCCATTTCTACATTTCCATTCATATAGCCTCATACGCCTTCACATCTATTCTTTTACATCACATCCATTCTAGCCCTATCACAACCCATATACATCTTATCTCATCTCATACACTTCTTATCTCATCCCATACACATCTTATCACATCTTAACTCATCTTATCACATCCTAACTCATCTCATATGCATCTTGTCTCATCACATACACTTCTTACCTCATCAGATACACATCTTATCACATCTTAACTCATCTTATCACATCCTAACTCATCCCATAGGTCTCTTATCACATCTAACTCATCTTATCACATCCTAACTCATCCCATAGGCCTCTTATCACATCTTAACTCATCTTATCACATCCTAACTCATCCCATAGGTTTCTTATCACATCTAACTCATCTTATCACATCCTAACTCATCTTATCACATCATAACTCTTCTCATATACATCTTATCACATCTTATCACATCCTATACATCTCTTATCGCATCCTATCCCTTCCCATATCTATTTATAGAATATAAGAGAATTCTTATATTTGATATAAAATTTCTTTACGCATTTAATTATGCATAAATTCCATTTAAGGATACTAACACTTTCGAAATAAAAATCAATCTTTTATGCATCTTTCTATGCATAAATTCATTTTAAATGAGAATGACACTTTTGAATTAAAATTCAATCTTTTATGCATCTTCCTATGCATAAATTCATTTTAGATGAGAATGACACTTTTGAATTAAAATCAATCTTTTATGCATCTTCTTATGCATAAATTCAATTTAGATGAGAATGACACTTTTGAATTAAAATCAATCTTTTATGCATCTTCTTATGCATAAATTCAATTTAGTAGGAATTACACTTTTAGAATAAAAGAATTTCTCTTATGCATCTAATTTATGCATAAAATCTATTTATGATGAAAATCACACTTTTAGTATAAAAATATCTTTTATGCATAACTCTATGCATGAAATTCAATTATGATAAAAGTAACATTTTTACAATATAATAATCATCTTTTATGCATACCTCTATGCAAGAATTTCAAATGTGATAAAAGTAACACTTTTACAATAAAATAATCATTAAAAAAAACATTTTTATAATAAAATAATCATTTTTTTCATATCCCTATGCATGAAATTCGATATGCTAAAAGTAACACTTTTGATATAAAAATTTATCCATTTTGCATACTTCTATGCATGAAAATAAAAATGATAAAAGTAACACTTTTGATATAAAAATTTATCCATCATGCATACTTCTATGCATGAAAATAAAAATGATAAAAGTAACACTTTTGATATAAAAATTTATCTATTATGCATACTTCTATGCGTGTAAATAAAAAATGATAAAAGTAACACTTTTGATATAAAAATTTATCCATTATGCATACTTCTATGCATGAAAATAAAAATGATAAAAGTAACACTTTTGATATAAAAATTTATCCATTATGCATAATATAAAAATTCAATTTCTCCATGATTACAATGAAATTCTTTCAATTAATCTAGGATGATAATTCCTAGAATATGGTAGGAAGTCCTCTTTTTATGCTTTGAATGAAATTATTTTATGCGTAATTTTTATAAAAATTTTGCCATAGCTCCGCTGCTATGATGACTGATAAATCTCAATTTTTCTAAGGGATAAAGCTTATCATTAAGAAAATAATTAGAATGGTCTCTAATTGGATCATCAATCCATAATGGATTTAATCATCAATATACATAAACTAAAAGCATAGAAAAAAACCATTAATTTGGCCTCAAGCATAGCTTCATCTTATGAAAAGCTTCATTTGGATTGAGAATGGGTCATGAGTATGACCATTTCTTGAGTGAGAGAGAGAAATTACATAAAAACCATTAGAATTAAGCATAAATAAAAATTTATGTAATTCTTAACTATCATTAATCAATTAACTTCAATAACATTCATCAAATTATGTAACTCTTCACTAACATTCATCAATTAACTTTAATAGCATTCAAAAATCATTCCAATTAAGCTTCTCAAGCTTGAGAGGGGTTGAGAAGAGAGAAACATTGAGGAATTATAGAAAAGATCAAAATTCACCATTAGAGGCCCCCAACCAATCAATTGGTTAAGTATGTTGATGGAGCCACTAATGGGGATTGAAGAAAGAGGGAAGCTCCAAAAACTAGTGAATTATTAATGAATTCACAGTTCTTGGCTTAGGTGGAGTAGAGTAACGATGCATAAACACTATATTTTTTTTCAACAAGGGGGAGGCTTCTATTTATAGGAAAAAGTGAGCTCCTAACCAAACAAACTGATTCTAGAATTTTCCAACTCAATTTGGTCAATTTTTGACCATTTTTAGGTCAGTTAAGCTAACTTTTTGGAACTAGACTTGAATGAGGAGAGAGGAGAGATGAAATATCTCAATTTTTATGAGTTTTAAAACTCATTCAAGCATGTGAAATATGCACCTCCTTTAAAGAACTCCCCTTCCTTACATATGTGTCAAAATGGAATCATTATACCCAAAATATCTCATATTTTTAATATTGCTCATAGTTTTTTACTAATAAACCTTGTACATTTTCAACTCTTCATCTTGTGTGAGCATTTACTCATTTTTGGATACCCAAAATATCTCATATTTTTAATATTGCTCATAGTTTTTTACTAATAAACCTTGTACATTTTCAACTCTTCATCTTATGTGAAATATGCACCTCCTTTAAAGAACTCCCCTTCCTTACACATGTGTCAAAATGGAATCATTATACCTAAAATATCTCATATTTTTAATATTGCTCATAGTTTTTTTACTAATAAACCTTGTACATTTTCAACTCTTTATCTTATGTGAGCATTTACTCATTTTTGGGTATCTTCTTTTACAAATTGGATTTATCTCCTCCCTACACATGGATTGATGCTATTGGCCCATAGGAACCTTAATTGGACCATAATCCAAAAATTTCTGAAAATCTAGACCCTTAGGCTAAGGTCCTTTATACCCATTTCCAATTAATTCCAATTGCACATTGGAAAGTTCTTTTGAATTTTTGTTTCAGGGGAACTTATTTTAATAAGATGAGATAATTTTCTATCCAAAAATATTAAAAATTTGAATATTCTCTTTCTAGAATATTTTCTCTCTCTAGGTTAAAACAGTTAGAAACAAGGTCTTTTATATTTCTGAAGAGGGATTGATTATAGGGGAAGATGCTGGACATTTTGAGAGGCTGGGGAGGAATCTTACATTTCTCCTAGTTGAGCTTGAGCTCGTGTTAGGACATTGAGCGGTGTGATCTTCCCAGATTGTACACTAATGGTACGGATGGTGGCCTGATTAGCCATAGAGGCAGAGCCATTTGCTCGTAGGGAAAATCTTTGATCAAATGATCAATTCCACATTTAGTACAGGTGAGCACTGGCATGTCATTGGGCATGGTCGCCACTTGTTGTGGTTGGTGTGTATGATTCATATTCTTGTTTGGGCATTCAGCTACTCGATGTGGCCCACCGCAACCATAGCATTGTAAAGGTTCTCTTCTCATATTTGAGTTTATTTCCTTGCCCTTCCACTGTACCGTGGTTTGAAACACAAGTACTAGCATGTTATTCTATAGGACATAATATTCTGGCATGACCTCAGCCATGTCCTCGTAGTATTCCCCACTAAGTTCTATTTCCCACACCATGTCAACATCTTTTGATGGCTCTTCAATCACTACTTGATTGATCTTCGTCTCTGTGGTGGTTGTGGCGGTAGAACTGGTGGTGGTAAGGGTGAAGCGTCTTGTACCCGGAACATTCCTCTAGGTAAGTAAGAAGAGTTGGGTTGTCCAGTAGTGGCAGTGATCTGCATAGGTGGTTCCAGCAAAGTCAATGGGGCTCTATTTACTAGTAGCTATGCCACATTTTGAAACCTTGGATATCT
The DNA here is from genome assembly GCF_041138505.1 of Cibotium barometz. NCBI lineage: Eukaryota > Viridiplantae > Streptophyta > Polypodiopsida > Cyatheales > Cibotiaceae > Cibotium > Cibotium barometz. The sequence goes on from NC_141046.1 coordinate 4,933,727, forward strand.
ACACATTGACGTGCCATGATTTCTCAATTTTACACAATGAGCACAATAAAGTAATGGCCTTGCCCTTAACTATGGACATTCAGTGGTGGTATGATTTAATCTGCACATGGAGCACCACACCAATTCCCTGCGGGGGTAAAGGTGACTATGCCCATGTCCAGATGTCTCTCTTCCCTCCCTGACCTTTAATTTTTCTAAATGGCATTGCTGAGCTCATCTACAGTCATGTTTCGGACTTGCTTACTTCGAGCTCCAATTTCTTGGTGACTCGATGTTGAGATATCGAGCTCTAGTGAGGCGATGGACACTGATGACCCGCCTGGGGGATAGGCCCCACACTTACACCACTGGCATGGTTGGTGAGATCTTGGGTGATATGCGGCCAGTGGGATGACAGGCTGTGTGACAGCCATTCTAGAGACTGGCATAGTTATAGCGCCAGCTCATTTAGTCGGGTTCACACTATAGAGAGCCTGTGTATGTATTGGTTGAGTACCTTTCATATTATGTGTACTCTTATCTTTGTATATGGTGTGTTGAGTGTTGAGTAGAGAAGAAGAAGATTTTCAGCCTCTTACCTTGTGTGTTCTCTATTAGGGTTTTGTGAGTGTGTGTGTGTGCTTGCAAGAGCTCAAGCTCTCTTCCCCCCTGCATCTTTTCATGGTATCAGAGCCTGGTTCGTGCTAAGGGCTGAGCTGCAAGCAAGAGAACCACAAGAAGCGGTACGAGGGTAAGAGCTACAACTACTCTTCCCTATTGTGTTGGTGACTACACCCTTGTCGGGAGCTCTACGGGAGGCACCGGCAAACGATCTCCGATTGAGGAGCTTTCTTCGCGGGAGTGAAGCTACAGGGCAACTATACAATTCTTCGGACTGACATTTTCGGGCCGAAAACGCGTTTCGGGCGCGTCTGGACCTCCGTTTTTCAGAAAGCAGGCGATTTCGAGCACTGCGGGTAAGTCACCGATTCTCTGCAGAACTCTGTTTTAAGAACTGCAGGAAGACAGATTGACTGTGCAGACACTGTGGGTGCTGCAAAGAGGTCTACAGTTGCCATTGGGTGTATGTATGTGCATTGAAGTCACTGGTTGTGACATTTGAGAGTACTACAGTACCGCTGTGCAGAAAATACAGCATTTGTGCAGAAAAACCAGAGTGCAGTTTCTGGTAAAATTGTGTGTTTGGCAAGATGTCTAATGATGGCATAACACAGATTGTGGCTGAGAAGCTGGACAAGAATAACTTCCATGCTTGGAGGTTCAGGCTGACTAATTTCCTGATGGGAAAAGGCTATTGGGACTACATTGAAGGTGAGCATGAAGAGGCACCGGAGATACCGGATATAAATCCGACTGCTGCAGATGTGAAAGAGTTTAAAGACTGGAACCAAGGAGCCAGGAAGGTTATGTATTGGCTATCCATTAGCATACAGGACACCATGATTGGGCACATTCAGGATGCCAAGTCCCCCAAGGAGGCGTGGGACACCTTGGTAAAGCTCTATGAAACAAATACCAAGGCACGTAAGATACAGTTGAAGAATGAACTTCATACTGTCGAGAAAAAGAGCATGTCTGTGAATGACTATGCGTTGAAGATAAAGGGCATTGTGGAATCCCTTGCATCTATTGGTGTATCAGTAGATGATGATGACAAGGTGGAAGTCTGTTTACGTGGTCTCGGGCCACAATACAAGGCGTTTAAGACGTCTATTCAGACTCGGGAAAACATTCCCAACTTTACAGATTTGGTGTCTATGCTGATTATCGAAGAGAAGAACTTGGGTGAAGACCAACAGTCTTCACAAAGCAAAAACAGTTCAGAGCAACAGGCCTTCTACACGAGTTCAGGAAGAGGACGAGGTAGAGGAGGCCGTGGACGCGGTCAAGGAGGTGGCCGAACAGGTAATCAGAATTATGGCCAGCAGCAGCAGCAACAACAACAGTCCCAGAATCAACAACAACAACAACAACACGCAGGTGGAAGAGGCAAATTCAGAGGCAGGGGGAGTCAAAGAGGCCGTGGAAATTGGCAAAGGCAGTACAATGATGCACGTGAATGCTATTATTGTGGTAAGCCTGGACATGTGCAGGCAGAATGTTATAAAAAGCAGGCTGACATGCAAAATGGGAAAGTGCAGCAAAACAACTATGCATCCTCAAGTAGAAATAATGAGGACAATGAAAGGTTGTTTGTTATGCAGCATGTTGTAAATGCCATGTCTGAAAATGTTGATGCAGCACAAAAAGATAATGTATGGTATGTGGACTCAGGCGCTTCGAACCACATGACGAGTCATGGGGAGTGGTTCAAGGAGATGAAGAACCCGGAAAGACCAGGTTTTGTGGAAACAGGGGATGACACTGCTCATCCAATTGCCCACGTTGGAGATGTGCCATTATCTATGCAGGATGGCAAAGTGAAGTACCTTGCAGATGTACTTCATGTACCGAACATAACAAAGAATCTGGTTTCAGTTGGCCAGATGATTGAGCAGGGTTTGCAGGTTCGGTTTAACCCTGATGGATGTTATGTTGAAGATTTTAAAGACAAGTGCAGGTTGGTTGCAAAAGGCAACAGAGTGGGCAGAATGTTTACGTTGGATGTAGACATGCCTGAAATGAGTGCTGCGATGTTTGCAAATGGTTCAGGAGTTGTTGCAGACACAGACATATGGCATAAAAGGATTGGTCATGTGAATGTGCAGAGATTGAAGTCTATGCAGACAAAAGGAATTGTGACAGGGCTGCCAAAATTTAAAGTGGAAGGTATGCAGAAAATATGTGAAGCATGCCAATTTGGGAAGCAAACAAAGCATGTGTTTCCACGTAACAGATATGTGAGCAGAAATGCACTAGATGTTGTGCATTCAGATGTATGGGGTCCTATGAAGACTGTGTCTATGGGAGGCTGCAGGTACTATGTCACTTTCATTGATGACCACACAAGGAAAGTGTGGGTATATTTCATGAAAGAGAAGAGTGAGGTGTTCACTCACTTTCAGAATTTCAGAGTTTTGGTTGAAAAGCAAACAGGAAAATATGTCAAGTGCCTAAGGTCAGATGGAGGGGGAGAATACTTCTCCAATGAGTTCTCTGAATTTTTGAAGAAGAATGGTATTCGGAGACAGTTCACATGCAGATATACTCCGCAGCAAAATGGAGTTGCTGAGCGGAAAAACAGGCACATTGCTGAGATTGCGCGAGCATTGATGGAAGAGAAGAATATGCCGCATTGCTATTGGGCTGAGGCTGTTTCTACAGCAGTATACATCATGAACAGGACTCCAACTGCAGCCATACATGATGTAACTCCAGAGGAGAAGTTTACTGGCAGAAAACCAGATTTGTCTCATCTGAAAGTTTTTGGATGCATTGCATATGTGCATGTGCCAGATGAGCTGAGAACTAAGCTGGATCCGAAAGCTGAAAAATGTGTGTTTATTGGATATTCCCTTGAGCAAAAGGGATACAGGTGTTATAACCCTGCTACACGTGAGTTGAGGGTAAGCAGGGATGTTGTCTTTGATGAGATGAGCAGTTGGTATGCTGCTGAAAAAGAAGCTATTGGGGCTGATGTGAGTGGAAGTGTGGTTGCACAGAATGCAGGTCAGCAATCACAGTCTTTGAGTGGACCAGGAGAGTCCTCATCTAGTGGGTCTATTGATAGACCATGGAGTGGCAGGCTGCGTCATAATACCAGCCCTGCAAATGTGATTAGTACATCACGTAAAGGAAAAGAGAAAGTGGTTGAGCCCCTTGGTATGCCTGACATTTCTGCAGGGCATTCTCATGTTGATGGAGAGTCTAGTGGCTCAGATATGAGTCTTGATGAGGAGCTTGGGATCCCAGCTATGAGAACACCTGGTGTAAAGAAGGCTATGGAAGCCATGAATGAGAAGCTGCGAAGATCAGGGAGAGTGAAGAACCCTGTGCAGAGATTTACATATGATGGTTATGTGGCACATCATTATGCATATATGGCAAAAGTTGTGCAGGTCGTAGAGCCCACATGCATTGATGAGGCTGTTGGAAATGTGTGTTGGGAGAAAGCTATGGATGAGGAGATGGATGCACTATATGGAAATGAAACTTGGGATTTAGTGCAATTGCCTGAAGGCAAGAAAGCCATTGGATGCAAGTGGGTGTACAAAGTTAAACATAACAGTGATGGAAGCATAAACAGGTACAAGGCTAGATTGGTAGCCAAAGGATATGCGCAGACATATGGGATTGATTATGAGGAAACTTTCAGCCCAGTTGCCAAGATGGCAACAGTGAGAGTTGTGATAGCAGTGGCTGCGTCAAAGCAATGGTCTTTACATCAGATGGATGTAAAGAATGCATTCTTGCATGGGGATTTGCAAGAAGAGGTGTATATGTTGCAGCCACCTGGTTATGAGGATGTGAGTCACCCCGAGCATGTTTGCAGGTTGAAGAAAGCCTTGTATGGCTTAAAGCAAGCACCAAGAGCATGGTCTGACAAGATTTCTGAATATCTTGTCACTATTGGCTTTCATGTAGCCAATGCAGATTTCTCATTGTACGTGAGACATGGTGATAGAGGGGTTGCGCTTGTTGTCATCTATGTAGATGACTTGATCATTACGGGGGACCATGATGCAGAGATCTTTGATGTAAAGATCTTGCTTAGACAGAAGTTTGAGATGAAGGATCTGGGGGAGCTCAGATATTTCTTGGGCATTGAGGTGATTAGGTCACCACATGGTATTGGATTACTGCAGCGACAGTATGGCTTGGACATGTTGTCCAAGTATGGTATGACAGGCTGTAAGCCTATTTCTGTGCCATTGGATCAGAATGGCAAGTTGAGTGCAGATTCAGGAGAGATCTTGGAGGATCCTACTATGTACAGGAGCATAGTAGGAAGTTTGATCTATATGACGATCACCAGACCAGATTTGAGCTATGCTGTTGGGTTGGTGAGTCAGTTTATGCAGGTTCCACGGAAACCGCATTTGGATGCTGTCAGACGCATACTGAGGTATGTGAAGTCTACTTTACATTGTGGACTATTCTATGAGACTGGGACAGAGATATGTACATGGGTACACAGATGCTGATTGGGCTGGTAGTATCTCAGATAGGAGATCTACTAGTGGCTTCATGTTTTCTTTGGGGAGTGCTGCTGTGACTTGGAGCAGCAAGAAGCAACCTACGGTTGCTCTATCGAGTACAGAGGCCGAGTACAGAGGAGCTGCTATGGCAGCATGTGAGGTAGCTTGGTTGAGAAAGCTACTTGCAGATTTGGGTCTATCAGTGGATAGACAAGTTGTCATTTTCTGTGACAACATTAGCAGTATACAGTTGGCCAGGAACCCAGTCTTTCATGCTCGTACGAAGCACATAGAGGTCCACTACCACTTCGTCAGAGAGAAGGTCTTGGCAGGAGACCTTGACCTTGTTTATATCAGCACAGAGGATCAGGTAGCTGACATCTTCACCAAAGCATTGGGTACAGAGAAGCTCCGCAGATTCAGGGCTTCGCTTGGTGTACATGAGATGGAGTTGAGCTCGAGGGGGAGTGTTGAGATATCGAGCTCTAGTGAGGCGGTGGACACTGATGACCCGCCTGGGGGATAGGCCCCACACTTACACCACTGGCATGGTTGGTGAGATCTTGGGTGATATGCGGCCAGTGGGATGACAGGCTATGTGATAGCCATTCTAGAGACTGGCATAGTTATAGCGCCAGCTCATTTAGTCGGGTTCACACTATAGAGAGCCTGTGTATGTATTGGTTGAGTACCTTTCATATTATGTGTACTCTTATCTTTGTATATGGTGTGTTGAGTGTTGAGTAGAGAAGAAGAAGATTTTCAGCCTCTTACCTTGTGTGTTCTCTATTAGGGTTTTGTGAGTGTGTGTGTGTGCTTGCAAGAGCTCAAGCTCTCTTCCCCCCTGCATCTTTTCACTCGAGACATGCGAAGTCGTGGTTGTTGTAAATGTTCTTACGTCTTCGGGTTGTGGCAATTCTAACATATTATCTTCATATTCGATTTCCAATTTGCAGCATGCATCAAGAGTAGCTGGCCGGTCTAGTACCAGGTAATCATGCATTTTATGGTCTCTAACCCCTCTCTGGAAACAAGGCAACAATTGAGCAGTCAACCTTTCCCAAAGTTTGCACCTTGAATTTAAGTGCTTCAGACGAGAGACGTAGTCTCTCATCGACTCATCTTCCATTTGTTTGATGTTATGTGGTTGTGCCACACAGGGCTCCATCTGTCGCCACCATTGCAGGCAAAACTGGGCACAAAAACATTCTTTAACCTTGTGAATTTTACCTTATCCTCAGGCTTAAGGGTTTGGAACCACTGATGAGCTTTTCCCAGCAAGAAGGAATGTATCATGGTCACATCACTGACTGGTCCGCAGGTTTCATATGTGGATTCAAAAATCTCTACATGTTGGATAGGATCCCCGTCCCCAGAGAACTTTTGGACAAATATGGGGTTTCATCTAGGAAGGTCGGGGTTCTAGAGTAGAGCTTAGTTCCCTGACCATCCCCCGACCCATCTCTGCTGCCATATTTAACAAATCTGCACTGCATTAAGATCCATGGTTGGATCATTTCTAGGCCTCTGGGGAATCGCTCCTCCCCCCTTCCTAGACCCCGTCCCCTACCTGTATTGGCTCTTCTAGGTATCTTAGGTTCATGGACTGGTCCATGAACCTGAGATACCAAGGTACCACAACTGGATTGGTCTAGTTGTGGTACCTTGGTGGAATTTCCCATTAGTCGCCTCTGTGCGTCTTTGTGTAATTAAGAGTTCCATGTCTTGTAAAAATGTAGGGTTATTGATCATTAGCTCAATATCCTTCTTGGTTTAGAGACGGTCCTCTACTTCTACAGCCAATTTAGCTAGATTACCCTCTTCTTCTCTGGTTGTAAACCCTTCCTCCATTCTGGATTCCTCGTTTGATGGGTTCCAAGCTTGGAATTTCTCCCTCACTTCTACTTGTAGCAATTTCAGGTTCTTTTCCTCGTGATTGGAGTGGGTTAACACTTCCCGTCTCCTTTCTCTCAGCTCTTGCCCTACGAGTATCAAGCTCTTGTTTCCTTAAGCTCAATTCTCGGAGTTATCATTTTACCTCACTTCGTTGGAGGTCTAATTCCACTTCCTCGGTGGTGGGAAAGAATATTTGACCCATCCTAGCTGCACTTCCCACATCTCGTCTAATTTGAGGGGTGCCAGTATTTGACAGCCTAGAATTCAACGCTTGAAATGGCACTTCTTGTCTTGGACCGAGTCCAGCGCTAGTTGATGGACCCATGCCCGCAGATTGCACTTCTTCATCATAACTAGTTTCGAGACCAAAAAATCCTTGGGCAATATCAATGATCCCACTGGACTTGGTTGGGGAGTGTGGCTTATCTTCTTCCCCAAACCCAGCCTATCTCACCCTCTCTTCCATGGATTCTTCACTACTAGTTTCAGCGATGGTCAGGTTTCTCAAAACACTCAAGTGTGTGCTTGTAGAATGTCCTGATCCCACACTTCTTTGGCAGGAAGTTCCTGGGTGATTTAATGTACTATCGTCAGGCGTAAGATTGTCTCCAATGAGTTTTCCATAACTTAAGTGCATGTATGTATGATTTGATAAGCTATTAATCAACCCAAATTGATTTAATTTCTGATTTTGTTGCTCTGTTCCAGAGGCGTGAAATAGTAGAGAATGTTTCACATCGTGAAACTGCAGGAAATGGTTCACATCGTGAATGGTTTTCTTGCGCTTTCACACGTGCTCAAAAGTTTTCCTCCTTAGGGTTAAATTCCTTCCTTTAGTCAAATTCCCTTTCGTAGCAACCTCTATAGCCTTGGTATTGTCAATCCGTTGGTTTGGCCTACACGAATGTCGTGAAACAGTAAGTGTTTCATGCCATGAATCGCTTCAAAAATGGCTCACGCCGAAAGGTTTACTGCACTTTCACGTACTCAAAATTTTGGCGGATTGCACCGTGTCAGAGATGTCAGAATAAGGGTTTCTATTTTTGGAATGTAATCCCATGATTTCAATGATAATTTTGGCACTGATTACGTGAGTGATTTGCGGCGTGAAACTGCAGAGAAATGGTTCACGACATGAACAACTTTTTCTACACTTTCACATGGAATTTCTCGCGTCGGCAATCTGTGGTTTTGGGTGTATAATACTTATCTAAATGATGAAAATTTGATTGTGCCACTCCTAAGAATTGAAATGCAAGTTTCTGGCTCAATCAATGGTCCTTTATGTTTTTGATTTTTATGAATAAAATTTTAAAAAAAAGAAAACAACACACAACCTGCTCCTTCACGTTGGTGTTTTTAGTGATGCTAACTTCAAAATTATCAAAAGTAACCATTCAATGATGGTAGGTGCTAAACCTACCAACTCCAACATTACCTGCCAACAATGGCTAAGGATGTGCTGAACCCTAAATCTAACATTACATAGTGTGGCCACCAATTCTAACATTACAATGCTATGTTACATGTTGGCCCACCACCAACGATGATTGGTGCTAGTTAAACTCCAATGTTACATGTTGGTTGCTATGCTGTTGAACCTACCAACTTGCATTGCTTTTGCCAAGGTTTCTTACAAGCTTAGTAGGTTGGTCCATCTAATGTGATGGCCAAAGTGTGCGAAAGCTTATCATATGGACACTCTCTTTTCCTCTGTCTGTATTTCTATATCTCTCTCTCACACTTTGTCATGTATACATCAGTTCTTCTCTCTCTAATGCACTAAGACAATGAAAAATATAACTTCATTTCTCAAAGTATTGGGCCTAATTTTTTACATATATGTAGACCAACCATCCTAACAAAGGTCTTGCAATGTCGTGTGGGAGCTCCAAAGCAAGTTATAGAGATACTAGTGTTTTATAATGGGGATCTTCCCTTAGAATTCCTATCAACATTAGGTCAGGTACCTCATTGGATGCAATGGAAGCACGGTATGATGATCACCTACTATGGGCAAAAGACACAACTATAAATGTGTCTTTTAATGGCACCATGAGGATAAATTATTATGTTGGGGAGCTCCAATGCTTGAGTGATACTTGTCCACACATTGTTGGAATAGGGAGGAGGGACGGTGATGCTCTAACCTCTCCGGGGAAACACCTTTGTTTCTTCCATACTCTTTGAGTTTCAGCTCCCATTGCATAGTATTCATTATTGCCTTTGCATTCTGGTAGTGAATTGTGTGGAAAATGAAGGGATAAGGTGTGTGTGGTCGAGAAAAAAGATATGGTTTTGAAGCTGTGAATGTTGTGGTGCAGTAGTTTAGGAAAGGATTCATTGGTTGAGAATTAGTATATGATGTTCAATCATAATTGGTAGGTAATGTTGGAGTTGGTAGGTTCATCACCTTCCATCATTGAAGTTCATCTAGCATGGTTGAGAATGAGCACATAATGTTGGAGTTGGTAGGTTCAGTGCTGACTCATATGATTGTTGCAAAGAATTGCTTTTTGCTTTTTTTAACAAAAAAAATAAGTGAGGGCTGGAGTTGCTAGTTCAACGTTGGGCTCATACCATTATTTGAAAGTATTGCTTTTTGCTTCTTCTTCTTCTTTTTAATAGTGAAAGAGGGCAATAACATCGGCGCTATTGTTATCCATCCCCCCTTTTTTACTAGAAAAACCTTACATGCTCTCTAGGGTTTAACGTTGGCTCATACGATTATTTTTTAAGCATTGCTTTTTGCTTTCTTAAAAAACATGAAGGAGGGCAATAGCAATGGTGCTATTTCTATCCCTCCCCCTTTTTAGTCATATGATTATTTCAAAGCATTGCTTTTTTCTTTTTTTTAAAAGAAATAAGTGAAGGTTAGAGTTGCTAGGTTCAGCATTGGCTCATACGATTATTTTAAAGCATTTCTTTTTGTTTTTTTAAATAAAAAAGTGGAGGAGGGTAATAGTGCCAGCGCTATAGCTTTCCCTCCCCCCTTTTTTACTAAAAAAAACTTTGCACACTCCTCAGGTTCAATGATTGCTCATACGATTATTTTTAAGCATTGCTTTTTGCTTCTTCTTTTTTAATGGAGGAGGAAAATGGCGTCAGCACTATTACTATCCCTCTCCCCTTGTTTACTAAAAAATCGCACACACTCCTCTCTCTCTCTCTCTCTCTCTCTCTCCCCTCCCTCTTTCTCCTCCTCCTCCTCGTTCCTTACACTCTCTCCCTCTATCCCCTCTCCCCCTTCTCTCTCTCTCTCTCTCTCTCTCTCTCTCTCTCTCTCTCTCTCTCTCTCTCTCTCTCTCTCTCTCTCTCTCTTCCTTCCTTACCCTCTCTCCCTAACTCTATGAGGATTTGTGATGTACTATCATGAATTCGCTTAGCACAAATTTGATTACATCATTGATGAAGTGGATCCCTCTATCGCTCGTCGCTAGTTTGAGTGGACACCCAAACCTAGTAATTATATTTTCATAAAGGAATTTGGCTATTGCCCTAGCATCAAACTGTGTGGTATCATGGGCTTCAACCCATTTAGTACATTATTTTGTGGCCACAACAATGATAAATCACACTTGAGTCCCTCTAGATATTAGACTAAACAGTCCAACAGGGCTTGCTCAAGGATATTGATATATTCAAATTCTTGAGGACAATACCTCATGATCCCATTTTGGCCTACTTGTACAATAATTGCCCCGTAATTAGTTGGTAAAGGAGCTATCTTTTTTATAAGGCATCATGTTATATCTCAATTGAGGGGTCTCTTCTGAGGAAAACCACTAACCAGATAATGGGCCATCTCTTTGGCACCTCGGGGCATTAGGTAGTTCATCCTCCACTCTGCCCACGAAGGTTCTTCATTGGGGATGCACAATAAGTGATCGACATGCAAATGCTACAAGCCTTTCTGTATGACTATCATGAAATTAAACTCAAGAAGGATCAGCAACCATTGGGTTATCCTTCACGAAGCACAAGGCCTATTGATGACCAAATAGAGAAGTGCTTGATGGTCTACAAAAAATATGAATTTGTTTGCCAATAGATAATGGAAGTACTTCTTTATAGCATAGACCATTGAAAGTCCTTCCCTTTATGTGGTGGTGTAATTTTGTTTAGCATCATTCAATTGGCTAGCAAAGCTAACAAGGAACTCGATGTTATGCTCGCATGATTATGCCAAAATGTAGCCGATTGTGAAAGTCAAGGCATCTACATGAAAAATAATATCCCAGTTATTAGGAGATCTTAGGATTTTCTAAGGTTTTCTTGAGAGTTTCATAGGCTTTTTGACAGTCATCCATCCACTCAAAGATGAAAAGTAGCCTATATCAGGGTCTTACTATGTTGGTGTATAGGATTATATATCTTCTATAGTATTTAACATGTCCCATGAAATGATGCACACCTTTAAAGTTAGTGGGCAGTGGAAGATTAAGAATCAACTTCACCTTGTTGTGTCATCAATATAGATGCTATGTTTAGAAATAATGTGGCCAAGTATTACTCCATGCCTCACCCAGATCGACATAAGATGATAAGTAGCCTATACAAGGATCTTGCTACATACATGATTATAAATCTTCTATAGTATTTGACATGTCCCATGTAATATTGGACACCCTAGAAGTTAGTGGGTGGTGGAAGCTTTAGAATCAGCTTCACCTTGCTATCATTAGTAGAGATTCCATGTTTAGAAACAATGTGGCCATGTATTACTCCATGCTTGAGAATTGACATTTGAGTGGGTTAAGGAAAATTATATACAATAATCGGCAACTTTCCAATATCTTCCTCAAGCACCAAAGATGTATTTTCCATTTGGAATTGACGCAAAGGTCATCCAATGAAAAACTTAAGGAACTCCCTGATGTTATGAGACTGACAGGTAACACTAAAAGGTAAAACTAGGAAAGATTAGTTATATGTAAAAGGTTGCATATAAATAAGGTTCAAGGGATTTCAAATAGGAAATACCTAAGAAATGGTTAATATGAATTAAAGTTAAAGTAAAAAGAGATGTAGATGGTGCACAATGGAAGCCCAAGGGACACAGGGGTAGTTAAAGAGGCATTGGACAAGGAAAAGGCTATGTCTAGCCAATGAAAGGTCAAGGGGCTGAATTTGGAAGGTCGTGCACCACTTAGGCCTATATAACCATGAGGTAAGGGAATATTTGGGATATGGTTGGGTGGAGAATCAAAGTTCTATTCTTACAAGTCCTCAAGCTATTGATGCAAGGAGCATTACATTGGTATCAGAGCTAAGTACTTTTTTTTTCCATGTTTCCATTGAGCTACTCATTGCTAATTCTAATATGTACTCCTTAATCTCTTCTCTATTCATTTTCATAAGTTAATCCTTAATCTCTTCTCTATTCATTTCCATAATCAAATTTTCAGATTTCAGAGCAAACTTGGTTTGTATACATCTCAGTAGGTTTCTTGCATATTGGTGTCACATTTTCATAGAGCAGATGGCCAAATAAACCTACAGGAGCTCAAGATGATTTTAAACAAGATCTCAAGGACTTGTCAAAATGCAGATAGGTAGAAATGCAGAAAGGCAACAACAACAAGACCTTTTGTCTCAAATAAGGGTGGTGGATGATTTTAAACAAGATCTCAAGGACTTGTCAAAATGCAGACAGGCAGAAATGTTGACCAAGAACTAGAAAGGAAACTAGAATAGAGGGTAGGGCAACAAAAGGTCTTGTTGTTGTTGCCTTTCCACCACCCTTAGGTTCCTATTCCGTGTGTTATAGTAACACATCTCTACAGAGTGATTGTCCCTTCCATAGATGGTGCACACTTGTCATGTGCCTTTTAATTAGCACTCTTCTTTCGTGTACCCTTGATTATTGCACCTCGTGCACTAGACATCTGGTCTGAGTCTGGATCTTGCATGTCCTCCGGCAATCCTGGCTAGGGTGGCCCTTAGTTCTTCCTAAACTTTCTCTGCCTGCTTCCTGCCTTTCTTTTTCTAGGGCTTCTACTCTTCGGGCATCCGACTCCTGACTCTGAGGTATCTTCTCCGAAATTCGATTCTAAGGTTTCTTGCTCTTGTCCTTCTTTTTCTTCTTCTTGAAGTCTTTGCTTGTTTGCTTTAAGACTCCTTCATCTCTTGTAGCTCCTGCCACCACTTGTTCGAAGGTCAAAGATTCCAGGCTATATGAGGATACTACTTTCTAGAGCTTCTCCCTCAGTCCTCTCACAAACCACTCGCTTAGTGTGGCTGGAGTGGGATGGTTAGCTGGTCTAGGTGCATCAGCATTGCTTTGAATTTGGTCGCATAGTTCTCTGTTGGGCCTCTTTTTATGTGTCATCCTTTGCAGCTTTTCTAATACCTCTGTTATAGTCTTGTCTTTCCTGAATCTTTTCAAGAAATCCTTCTTCATCTCTTCAAATATCTGGAAGTGTTCCATACCGTACTAGTAGGCATACTAGCTAGTGGCTTTGCCACCCAATGTTGTGGCAAAATATTCTTTCTTTGCCCCAAAACGGAGCTCTGTTTGCCTAGAACGTGGTTTCAAAAGTGAAGATGTGGGCATCTGGATTCTCCTCACTCTTGCCTTTGAATTTCGAGTACTTGAGGGACATCCAGCCCGCCCCACAACTACCAGTTCTTCCCCTTCCTAAGCTTCCTGCCTGCTCTTGTTTGGTGGTTCCTGTGAGACGAACTTCTTCCTGATTCCTTGGTGGTTCCGAAATCAGTCTCACCCTACTATGGAATCCCATCTAGTTCCTAATTTTCTTCTTCCTGATTCCTTGGTGGTTCCGAAATTAGTCTCTCCTACTATGGAATCCCATCTAGTTCTTAATTTTCTTCTTCATGATTCCTTATTTGTTTTGGAATCACTCTTTCTAGCTATTATGGACTCCCGTTTGCTAATCTTCTTGGTCGACACGGTGGGACGGTGCAGTGGTACTTCCTTTTCTATAGCTTCAAGTTGTCTACGACGGTACCACATTTCCCTATTTGAGCTTCCTTTATTATAATCATTGTGCTATTATAATTCTCTAGTTAGCATTCCTAACACTAGTTAGTGTGTGCCTTCTTTATGGGCTTCTTTTGCCTTTTAAGCTTTTCATGCAAACCAATGCTCTGTTGATACTATAAGTAAAACGTGGCAAGAGGGTGCGGTTGAGCTCCTTTTAAGAAAACACACATACACAAGAGTAAACAAGTACACAAGAGAGATGGATGGCTGAATTTTCTTATATTCTCTTATCTTCTCTACAACCATAACATAAAGATAGGAGTACATACTATAAGGAAAAGTACAAAGGCCGATCCATACTTTGAACCCAACTACATGAGCTGAAATTATAATTATGCCATAGGTGGGTGCAAGATAAGGTGGACCACTTTTTTAAGAGAATGCAGGGGGGACAGGGAGAGCTTGAGTTCCTTGTAAGCAAACACACACACACACACACACACAAGAGAGAGATGGATGGCTAAATTTTCTTATATCTTCTTCTCTTCTCTACAACCATATAACTAAAAAGATAAGAGTACATACTATAAGGGAAAGTACTATCCTACAATAACATACAATGGTCAATCCATAGTGTGAACTCGACTGTATGAGATAGTGCTATAACTATGCCATAACTCTAGTACTCCAAAGAGGCTATCACACAGCTTGTCATCCACTGGGTGGCATATCAACCATAATCTAACCAACCATGCCAGTGGCATAAGTGTAGAAGCTATCACCCAACCAGGTCATTAATGTCAACGACACTAGTTGAGCTTCATACCTCAACACTCCCCTCCAATTCAACTCCACACACTGCACTCTAAGTAATCTCTCAAACCTGTGGAGCTTCTCTATGTCCAATGCCTTTGCGAAGATGACAGCCACCTGATACTCTATGCTAACATGTACCAAATCTACATCACCTACTATAGAACCTTCTCCCTCACAAAGTGATAAACCTCAATGTGCTTAGTTCTAGCATGGTATACCGGGTTATTAGCCAATTATATGCTACTCAGGTTGTCATAATAAATGACAATTGCCTTATCCCACGAGCTCACCCATATCACCAAGTAGCTTCTGAAACCAAGCTCCCTCACAAGCTTCCATAGGAGCACCCCTGTACTCTGCCTCTATACTCGACAAGATAGTTGTTGGCTATTTATTATTGCTCCAACTCATACCAGCACTCCTAAATGAAAACATAAAGTCACTGGTAGACCTCATGTCTGTGACACTACCAACCCACTCAACATCTATATATCTATGTAGTTGTATCTTTGTACCAGCCTCAACGAAAAGTCCATAATCAAATGTGGACTTTATGTACCTGAGAATCCATCTAGCCACATCCAAGTATGGCTTCTTAGGGGCTTGCATAAATTGACTCACAAGTCCAACAACATAGCTCAAGTCTAGCCTAGTAATGGTCATATAGATCAACCTACCCACTCTACATCAAAAGCTCACCTTGTATTTGTGAAAAGCTTTGTGTTTTGCTCCAACGGCACTGAAATAGGCTTACAGCTTGTCATACCATACTTAGACAACATGTCCAAGCCATACTACCTTTGTAATAACAAAATGCCATGAGGTGATCTCACCACCTCTATGCCCAAGAAATACCACAACTCACCCGAATCCTTCATCTCAAATTTCTACTGCAAAAGCCTCCTGACATCATGTATGTCAGCATCACTATCACCAGTGATAATGAAGTCATCCACATAAATGACTAATAGCATATATCTGTCTTTTTCACATAAAGTGAAAAGATATTTGAAATTCAATGGTAAAAACATACTCCTTGATCTTGTTTGATCATGCTTTGGGTACGTGCTTCAAGCCATACAAGGCTTTGGTTAATCTACACACAAAATCTGGTTACGCATCACTCTCATAACCTGGTGGTTGCATCATGTATACTTCTTCTTACAAATCACCATGCAAGTAGGCATTCTTTACATCTATCTGATGTAAAGACCAACCCTTTGCTACAGTCATATCATTGACAGCTCTCACGGTTACCATTCTTGCAACCGGGCTGAATGTCTTCTTATAGTCAATGCCATAGGTCTGCGCATAGCCCTTAGCAACCAATTTGGCTTTATACCCGCTCACTATACAATCTGCGTTATGCTTAATCTTATACACCCACTTACATTTAGTTTCTTTCTTTTCCTTAGGAAAAGGCACTAACTCACATGTTACATTTGCATCCAATGCTACCATATCCTTATTCATGGCATCTTCCCATTTTTTATTTCCAAGTGTCTAGTCAAAACAAGTGGGCTTCAACTTTTGTATTGCTTTAACCATGTAAGCATAATGATGGGATGTATATCTATCATATCTCAACCTATCAACAAAGTACCTAATCCTTGTACACCTACACCTAGATCTTTGCCAGGTGTCCTCAAAATAGCCCTAGTTCTCCTTACACGTGAAGTAACCATAAACAAAATCCAAGCTCCACATCAAGGCTCTGCTCAATGCCACTAGAGTCACCATCCACATGAGTGACTTGGTAACAAATCAGGCACAAAAGTTTGATCTGCCTTATCCTTCCCTTTGCGTGATACATGTGTACCTACATTTGTCCTCAACCTTCCTGACCATGTACTAACACTAGATCCACTACCAGAGGACTCTCTAGGCCCACTAAGCACCACTCTACATATAGTGCACCATCAGTACTTCTTACATATGCATCTTATGTTGCCTTTATTGTTGGTGCATACCAGCTACTCATCTCATCAAAGACAACATCTCTACTTATTCGCATCTCATGAGTGGTAGGGTTATAACACCTATAACCTTTCTACTCCAAAGCATAACAAATGAAGATGTATTTCTCTGCCTTTAGATCCAACTTTGTTCTCATTTCATCGAGAACATGCACATGTGTAATACACCCAAACACTTTCAAGTGAGACACATTCGGTTTTATGCCTATAAATTTCTATTTAAGTATCATACCATGAACAGCTACAGTGGGGGTCATGTTCATAATGTACATAGTTGCTACTACTTCTGCCCCAAATTAATGTGGCATATTCTTTTCAGAAATCAAGGCATGTGCCATTTCTACAATGTGCCTATTTTTTCTTTTTGCAATACCATTCTATTGTAGAGTGTACCTACATGTAAACTATCTCTTGATTCCCTGTTTTCTCTAGAAATCACTATACTCATTGGAGAAATATTCTTCCCCGCCGCCATCTGATCTCAGGCATTTTATTTGTATGCCTTTTTTCTTTTTTCTTCTCAACCAAGACTTTAAATCTCTGAAAGTACTTAAATACCTCATTTTTCTCCTTCATGAAATAAACCCACACTTTCCTAGTGTGATCATTAATGAATGCAACATAATACCTGCACTGCAATTGTTGCAGTCTTGCTCGGTCCCCATACATCTGAATGTGTAACATCTAATGGCCTTACACTAACATGCATTTCATGTGGGAAAGCATGTTTGGCCTACTTACCAAGTTGGCATGCTTCACATATTTTATGCATACCATCAACCTTAAACTTTGGGAAACCAATTTCCTTAGCATTGTGTTGGTCTAGAACATATGCACCAGGTTCTACCAACATATGTAACTACTAGAGTGTTAACATTCTATATATGTCCTATCATTGTGTCAGTGACACTGATTGAAAGCTAATACATGACTTTCCTTGCACCTTGGTTCCAATCATTGAATGACTTTATATATGCTGGAGTGTCATTCTCTTCAGACAAATCTAGAGGCTCCTCATTGTCTCCTTCGACATTGTCCCAAAATCCTTTACCCATAAAGAAATTGATCATTCTAAACTTCAAGGCATGAAAGTTGTTCGTGTCCAGTTTCTCATTGATAATCTAATTGATTCCGTTAGACATGTTTGCCTAAAAACAGTCAAAAACCTGCAAACAGATCATTTCTGTATGCAACCTGTAACACAACAGTATCTTCTGTGACTGTTGGCAGCGGTACTTTAGCACAACCTCTATGTCACCAGATGTGACCAGAGTACATGTGCATACACCCAAGATCAATACCAAGATCAATAATACATGTTTAAATACTATCTGCACTCCCAAAATACACTACTACACTACTACAATAAAAAGATTTTGACCACCATAGATAGTTCTCAACTAAAACTTTCCGAAACGGTCAAAACACCTTACACAATGACCGAACAGAGACTGAAACATGCACAAAATACAAATCTAGCCACAAAATGTTAGTACACAGTATTGAGCGCCTTCCAGGCACCTCCAAGTCTGCAAAGATAGCTCCTCAATTGGAGATGCATAGCTCATTGATAGACATGCTTTTCTTCTCCAAAATATGTAGCTCTTGTTTTAGCTACAATTATCTTGCCTTTGTGTTGGTCTGGAACATCTATACCAGTTTCTGTCATGCAACTAATAGAGTGTTGGCATTCTATATGTGTCCTATCATTGTGTTAGTGACACTCATTGAAAGCCAACACATGGCTTTCCTTGCACCCTAGTTTCAGTCCTTTTATTTTTTTATATCTACTGGTGTGGCATTCTCTTCAAATGTTTGAGGAGGCACCTCATTGTCTCCTTTGATATAGTCCCAAAATCTTTCACCCATCAAGAAATTGGTTGTTCTGAACTTCCAAGCATGGAAATTGTTCTTGTCTAGTTTCTCATTGACAATCTGATTAAGTCCATAAGACATGTTTGCCTATACAACAATTAAAAATCTACAAACAAATAATTTCTATATGCAAACTGTAACACAACAATATCTTCTGTGACTGTTGCAACGGTACTTCAGCACAATTTGTATGTCACCAGATGTGACCAAAGTACATATACATACATACACCCAAGATCAACAATACATGTGGAAACACTGTCTACACTCCCAAGATGCATTATTGCACCAATAACCAGATTTCGACTAGAGACAGTTCTCTACCGGAACTTCTTGAAACTATCAAAAACACCTTGCAATGACCGAATGGAGACCAAAATGCGCCTAACATGCAAATCTAGCTACAAAACTTTAGTACAAAAAAGTACTAAGCACCTTGTAAGCACTTCTAAACCTACGAAGACGCTCCTCAATCTGAGATATGTAGCTCCCAGAGCTACGCAAGGAGTGTCGTACCTATACAAGAAGGGGAGGAGATAATAAGGCTCTTACCCATGTACCGCTTCCTTGCTTACTTATTCTTGCCTCTTGCTTGCCTCCTTATCTTCTCACACGAGGAGGTCTGATACCATAAAGAGAATATGGGGGAAAGGGAGAGCTTGAGTTCCTTTGCAAGAGCACACACATACACAAGAGAGCAAGACACAAGAGAGAGACAGATTGATTTTTTTTCTATCTTCTTCTCTTCTCTACAACCATATAACTAAAAGGATAAGAGTAAATACTATAAGGGAAAGTACTCTCTTACAATAACATACAATGGTCGGTCCATAGTGTGAACTCGACTATATGAGCTTACGCTAAAACTATGCCATAACTCTAGTACTCCAAAGTGGCTGCCAGACAGCCTATCATCAACCACTGGCAGCATATCAACTATAATCTCACTAACTATGCCAATGGCATAAGTGCGAAAGCTATCACCCAGGCGGGTCATCAATGTTTGCATCACTAGTTGAGCTCAATATCTCAACTATTTTTCTACCCAAGACATCACCACTAATGGTACTTTTGCACATATGTTTTCAATTACAAACATGATCCCAATGTGGAGTTTCCTATCATGCTATATATCATTGAATAGAGCTTGAAGAGGAGATTTTAGATATATAATCTTTGATAACTTTTGATTTGTTTTGAAAAAAATTTACAACACGTCCATTTTACCCCTTCTAGTGGTCCTCTAGTAAAAAAGTGGTCCAACTTATCATGTACCCACCCCATACCTCTAGTAAATCAAAATAACTTTCACACTGCCTGGAGACTATTGACGACATATCACCCATAATCTCACCAACCATGCCAGTGGTGTAAGTGCAAAGTTATTATCCTTGTATGTCACCCATATCTGCACTAGTTGAGCTTGATATCTCAACACACCAAGTCTTCAAGAGGTGGCCTTATCCATTTTCACTTTCATCAAGGTTGACCCAAATATGATGCCATACCATTAACAACAAAGGAAGAACGTGACAAATAGACTACTAGCACACTCATATCAAGAAGTTGCATTAGTGGTCTTATAACAAGACCTAATGACACTTGTTTTAGCATAGGCTAAGATAAACTGTTATCTTGAACACCAAGCCCCCAAGAGGTGGCCTTATAGAGGAAGAACATGACAGACATGCTATTAGCACACCCACATTGAGAAGTTATATTTGTGGCTCTGCAATAAGCTCTCCACTGTCAAACCTATTAAAAGACTAAGGTCATGTAAAAGGGTAGGATAAGGGTGTGTGTGTAAATGGACTTATGGTCCACTAGCTCACCTATTTAAAGGTGAAGCTAGAAGGCATTAGTGTGTGCGCAAAGGCCAAGTTGTATTCATAAGCAACTTAATAAACAAGATGTGTTCTTGTATTTTGTGAGTCTCTCTCCTCCACATATCTTGATCTAGCATGAGCACCACGTTTTCTTAACATGGTATCAGAGCTTGGGTAGGTTAGGTCACATTTTGGTTGGTGTAGACTGAGTTATCCACATTTCACTTTTTGTGGAGAAGAACCCCCAGCCAGTGGAGGCCTTCCAGCTGCTTGTGGAGAATATATCTTGTCTTGAGTCCAACTAAGAAGTTGTAGAAGACCCCCGGGCGTTCATCTTCGTACTGCCAATTGCTGGTTTTCTTCTCTCTGTCGTGCCATTGCACCCTGAGCAGGCCGGCGCACTTTTTCTGCATCGCTGCTGTTGTACAGCTTATTCGCCATGTGTAGGCGATTGTGGGCAATCTGAGCTTGGGGCTTTTAAAGCCCATGACCTAAGGGCCTACTACCTGAAGTTTTAGCCCCAATGGCTGTGTGTAACGACTGTGGGAGGCAAAAGACTAGGCAACTATACTGATTTTCTCCATGAAAGCTTGCTCAAGATCTTGATAATAGTGTTCATAAACACTAATAGTGTTGATTAACACTAATGATGCTACTAATCCAACAAAGGGGAGCCATTTCATAGTGTTTCTAAACACTAAGTGTGTTCTTAAACACTAATGGTGAATCTAATCACCAATACAAGTGTTATTTGATGTTAAAAATGTGCTCTTAAGCACTAATAGTGTTGCTAAACACTAATGGTGATCTTAATCACCAAAGAAAGTGTTCCTTGATACTAATGAAGCTCTCTCCATCAGAATTAGTGGTTGGGCACAAATCCTAAGTCCTAAACCATAAGCTTCACCATCTTAATCTCCTTTTTTATGCAACATCCTTGGCTTGATTAAGGGTTGTTGCACTCTCATAAGCCTTTCTTCTCTTTCTACTTGAGCCAAAACATCATAAATTTTTTAGTTTTCTTCTTCATAAATCAGCCCATTACTCTCTTGTAATCTCCCTTCAATACCCAATGTCAAATGAAAACACCCAAATTAAGAAGTTCTCAGGAGAGGGCTTCCACAGTTGGCAAGTTCTTGTTAAGTACAAGATGATGTCCAAAGGTTTTTGGCCATTCATCTCTGGCACTAAGGTTATTGATCGCACTAAGGCTGAAGCCATCATCATGCTTCATCTTGATGAGGCATTTATTCACCATGCGGACCAGTTTCCGACTGCAAAGGAGAAATGGGATGAGCTTGACAAGCTCTATGAAGCTCGTGGTAAGAATTCCAAGATCTCACTTAAAATTGAATTTTTTTAGCTTGGAGCTTAAAGAGGGAGACGGCATTGGAGCCTTTATCTCTCACACTTGAAGGACCTTATAGCTCAACTTGCATCAGTGAATGCGAGAATGGATGAAGATGATGCAGTGGCTGTTTTGCTAAAAGCAGTCAAGAAGGTGTACCTCACCTTAGTCACCATCCTGAAGAACATACCTAATCCCACCCTTGAAGGAGTCATTCAGTCTTGTCTTGATGAAGAAAAGAGGCCAAAGGGAGGAGCTGAATCTTCAAATGCATCGACTCCATTGAATATCGAACAAGCTTTGTCACATCAAGTGAGCAAAGTAAGGTGTACCCATTGCAAAAAGGTAGGTCATTTTGCAAATAATTGTTGGATCAAATATCCCAACAAGATGAAATGTAACAAGTGTAAACAAACGGGACATACCACTTCTAAATGTCCTAACAAAGAGTCAGAGGCTAACTTTGTATCAACCTCTTGAGCACTTATTTTAAATCTCAATGTAACAACACCTATATTCCTAACCTTGTACGCCTAATGTTATAAAGGCAACCTATGTCCAATACCACCTATTCCAATTCTTTTATAGTTGATATTGAGGGAGGGTATTAAAAGACTAAGGTCATGTAAAAGGGTAGGAGAAGGGTGTGTGTGTGAATGGACTTATGGTCCACTAGCTCACCTATTTAAAGGTGAAGCTAGAAGGCATTAGTGTGTGAGCAAAGGCCAAGTTGTAAGCAACTTAATAAACAAGATGTGTTCTTGTATTTTGTGAGTCTCTCTCCTCCACATATCTTGATCTAGCATGAACACCACGTTTTTGTAACAAAACCACCAAAGCAAAAAGATGCAACACAAATGGAGAAACTCTCTTTAACCACCATAAGATGTGAGAAGAGTACAGTATTGCACCAGTAGAAGTTCAAACCGACCCTGTGTGTACGCTAATGCAAGCACATGATTTGGACTATTGTTGATAGATTTAGCAAACATGTATATTCTCTTCCTTGTAAAAATACTCTTCCTACACATCAAGCTGCACACTTGTTTGTTAAACAGATTTTCACACGTCCTAGTTTACCACAAGTGATTGTTTCTGATAGAGATTCTAAGTTTTGCTGTAATTTTTGGACTACATTGTTTATCCTAAATTTAATGGTCAAACTAAAGTGGCAAATAGTACAATATTGAAAATACTTCGTGCATATATGTTTCATCACAACCTAAACAATGAGATAAGTATATTCATATTTTGCAATTAACACACCACATTCATCCACTAGAAAAGCATCTTCCTAGTGTAAGCTTCACCAAATGGAAAAAAAGAATACCTACCACAATTTTTCTTACTTCAATGAGTCCAAGCCAATTACAACAACGAAGATGTGATTACACATGAAAAAGTTCAATGACAAATACCACGCCAATCTCTCCCTTCTACTTCTGTAAGGCACGTAGTAGGAGCTTACCTTATGTAAGACTAACACTAGATCATATAAAGTGACCTTACTCTGTGCTTAACGCCAAATAATAGAGGTCTATAACTTCATGCATATAGTTGCTTAGGCTAGAAAGAGTGTCATGAAGCCATGAGTCGCAAGTGTTAACATTAGCCACCTATATATAAGGTAATTTTAACATTAAGCAATATACAATCATTCCCCCCCTTACAATAGAATACTTGTGAACTCTCCTCCTCTGTACTCTCTTGCTTGTGTTCTCTTGGTCCTTGCTTGCTTGAAGGATACATGCTTGGATGGGAATGGTATTGGCTTCTCTCCCTCTCTTACCACCTCTTGTGAGTGAGCTCCAAAGTGTAGGAATCCTCATCAAAGTGATTCAAGCTCTTCCTCCACACCCCATAGCTGTGGAGCTCTCCAATGTGACAACCGAGTGAAGATCCGGACAACGGGCTACCGCACCCACATTGAGAAGTTGCATTTAAGGCTCTTCGGCAAAGTTCCCAATGGCACATTTTGGCAAAGACTAGGTAAGCCACTAAACTGAACATTTACGGTAGCACACCGTTGGCAATGAAGGAGAAAAGTACTGGTCCTTGGTACTCCCAAAAAACTTCTCTCCAAATCATGGACATCTTGTACGGAAGTACATCAGCAAGGACCATTTAAAAAGACCATAATTAAGCCAATCACATGATTCTTCAGCAAAAACCAAAAGAAATGGGTGGGGCCATTCAGTAAACTCGACCTTCTGCCCCTCTGGAATAGGTGATAAGATTGCTTAGTATATGAGGGGTGCTCAGGAATTGGCCCCTTTAATATCATACAGAAAACACAATGCCATCTAATAGTGGACTCACAAGATACTTGCTACCTGTTTAACCTCTTCTTCTTTGTCTTCTGACCAGTAATGAGCTGACCAAAAAGAATTATCTACATCAAGAGCAAGACCAATCTCTGATCTTCTGCTTGGTGTTTTTAGCTCAGCGTAAATTTCATCCATCTCTGAAAAGCAATCATCCTTCTCAGGAAAGTCAGGCACCTGGCCAATGGTTTCAATTAAGCTTTCCCCAAGATGTTCTACGGAGCTGCTATCCAGGTTCAATCCTTCTGGAGTTACAGAATCAACACAAAAGTCTCCCAAGAAGCCACCAGTGGCATGCATACCCGACAGCAGAGAGTACGCAGCAGAACATTGTTGATTCAACTGAAACATCCGTTTTGCTATTCGCTTCCCTCGTCCAACATCACCATGAGCTTTACATGCACCAAGCAAGGTCATCCACACTGCTGTAACAGGTTGCACTGGAATTTTAGTAATAAGGTCCTCCGCGCTATCTAGCTGCCCTGACCTACCAAAAAGATCAATCAAGCAGCTATAATGACTAGCAGTTGGTGTGATGTCAAACTCTTGCTTCATTGATGAGAAAAAGTTACATCCTTCATCCACCAAACCAGCATGGCTACAAGCAGAGAGTATGCTTACAAAGCTAATATGACTGGGTTTAACACGCTCCTTCTGCATAAGTCGAAAGAGTTGGAAGGCCTCTTTGGCATGCCCATGCTGTGCATATGCTACAATCATGGCAGTCCATGAGACCACATCGTGCTGATGCATTTTGTCGAACACATTTTGGGCATCCTCCACACGCCCAGACTTACTATACATGTTAACAACAGCACTTCCCACGATGACATCCAACTCTAATCCCTTATCAATCGCACATGCATATACCATCTCACCTTCTGCCAAGGCTGACAAGCTGGCACATGCAGAGAGTGCATGAACAAAACTGATTTTATCAAATTCAATGCCTTCCTGCTGCATCTGCTGAAAGAGCTGAAAAATCTCACAGACATGCATATAGCTACCATACACACCGATCATGGTATTCCAAGAAACCAGGTTCCGCTCAAGCATTCTGTTAAATGCACTCTGTGCTTCCCTTAAGGTCCCACAGTTACCATACATGTTGATAAGAGCGTTACCTATGACAGGAATCGCCTCAAATCCCATTTGGATGATAAGATCATGCATCATCTTACCTTCTTCCATAGCTTCAGGAGAAATGCATGCTTCGAGCATTGAAAGGACAGTGACTTCACTAGGTTTTACATCTTCCAGTTTCATTTGCTCAAAATACTTTAGCGCTTCCTTGGAATGCCCATGAAGCGCATGTGCTGCAATGATGCTATTCCATGTAATAAGATTCCGCTCATGCATCGTATCAAACATTCTTTGTGCTTCCTCGACTCTCCCGCACTTGCCATACATGTTTATAAGAGCACTACCCACTACAACATCTGCTTCCAGTTTGCTGTCAACAATGTAACCATGGATCTTCTCACCCTGCCAGAGGAGACCCATATCTGCACATGCTGACAGTACACAACTGAAGCTGATGTTATTTGGCTTAACATCTTCCAAATGCATCAACTGAAAAATTTCTAAAAACTCCTTGCCATGCCCATGCTGGCCATGAGCTCCAATTAAAGCATTCCACGTGACCACGCTCTTTTCATGAATGTTCTTAAAGGCCTTCCGTGCTGCTTCCAGATCACCACATCTACCATACATACTGACAAGGGAACTCCCTACAACATCGTGCACATCAAACAGGTTTTCTTTGACTTGAACATGAATCATCTTACCTTCGCCTAGAACTGCTGGGTTTCCAAAGGCAGAGAGAAGGCTAGCAAAAGTAACTTCATTAGGTTGCACACCTTCCAACTGCATCTGACAAAACAGTCCAAGTGCCTCCTGTGTATGTCCAACTTTTGCATGTGCTGCAATCAAGCAAGACCATGAAAGCACATTTCGATTCTGCAACCTGTTGAAGTTCCTGTGTGCATCCACCACGTTGCCACATTTTCCATACATGTCGACAAGAGCACAACCGACCACTTCACCTGAATCAAGTCCTACCTGAACACCGCAAGCATGGATAATCTTACCCTCAATTAAATCAACTGGGCTTATACATAGACGAAGGACTGTGATGAATGAAATGCTATCTGGTTTTACACCTTCTAGCTGCATCTGTTCAAAATGTTGACAAGCTTGCTTCCTAAGTCCATGATGAACAAATATTGCAATCATGGCATTCCAGGTGACCACATTGCGCTGAGGTAACACACTGAACATCCTGCATGCATCCTCAGCACTGCCACACTTACCATACATATTGACAAGGGCACTTCCAAGAACAACATCTGACAGGCCTCCTATCTCTACAATCATTGCATGAATTCTCTTCCCCTCCAAGAGGGATTCTGGAATAAAGCATGCATTGAGCAAGGTGATATACGTCACAGTGCTTGTTTTCACGCCTTCAATGTGCATCTGTTGTAAAATTTCAAAGGCTTTGTCATGATCAAGCTCAGCAAATGCCTTAATCATGGTAGTCCATGAGATGACATTCCGATCGGCCATCATTCTAAACACTGCATGTGCATCAATGGTACTTCCACATTTGGCATATGCAGTGATAAGGGCATTTGCAACAGAGACGTCAGATTCACATCCATAGTGAACAATGAGGGTGCAAATCAGATTGCATTCTGCAACAAAGTCCGGGAGGTTGCAAGCATTGAGGACCGTGATAAAGGTGACTTCATTAGGGTATACAGGCTCAAGTTGCATGTGCTGGAACACACTAAGGGCATCTATGCAACGGCCATTTTTGGCATAGATGCCTATCATGGATGTCCAAGAAACCACATTTCCATGGACAATCTGATCAAAAACGGCCCTGGCATCGTGCACGCTACGGCACTTTCCATACATGTTGAGGATACAGTTTGCCATGGAAAGCTCTGTGTGGTGGCCCTTTGCTCTGATGAGGGCATGGAGGCGCCTGCCCTCTGCAAGGGCTTTCAAATGCCCACACGTTTGCAAGAGACGAGAGCAGGTCTGTGGGTCTACCTGACTGTGCTGTTGATCTAGCCATCGCCGGAGGTTTTCCAACTGCGGCAGTTCCTCAGCTTGGACAGAAAGGCTCCTGCTTCTGATCAGAAACACGCAGAAATGAAGATTCAAACGTATAGAAAATGGTGGTAAGCGTGCATTAGAAGCTAGTGACAGATTTACCGATAGGTAGATGGTGGTGCGATCTTAAAGCTTAGCCGAAATCGGACATTTCGTACGACCGCTTTGCAGTGCATGAAGCATGGAGCGCGCAGTCATTTGGAAAAGAACGTTCGTCTTTGTTCCCAGTCCTGAGTCGAGGTTGCCTTTGGAAAAATATATTTGTAGTATATTAACACTGAAAATATTTACATCGTAGAGTCCTTTTACCACAAAGCTCTTGAACCTCCATCCTACTCCAAGTCATATTTACTACAGTTCCATCCTACTCCAAGTCATATTTACTACAGTTCAGTAATCTTCAAAGCATGACCCATATTTCATCCTCCCAAACAAAACAAGATTGACTTCCAGGACACATGGTAGCCTAACTACATACAGGCTATCATCATAGGCTTAGTGGTGAAACCTTTGGGTGGGATCTTTTCCAATACATATTTGCATGACCAAACCTTCACCATAAGTCTAGTACCCAAGGGATTTTCCACAAATGCTACAAAAGTATACACAGGATGTTTCTCCTTGAGATACCACCTCTTGGTCCTAGGTCCAAACTTGGGCATTCTGATCTTCCCTTCCTTAGTTAGACAAGCCTGCATGCAATCTTCTGTTAGGGAATCCTAGCATATACCAAGGTTAACTGTATTGCAGATCATCTAATTCCATTAAGGAGAGATTGTATTGCCTGAAGTGTATTAACATCATTCAACTTATTAACATAATATGCAGATCTGCACAAATGAACACATTTATACATTATTTCAATGACATTCAAACCAGTTTCCCCACCATTATGAAACACTAAGTTATTCCCAGATATCCAAATCTCCCATAAGAAACCATATCTTATAATATTGAACAACCAGTTAGTAACCTCTTCAGATTCCACCCCCTTCCCAAGAAGACCCAGTCTCCCCAAACTCCCTGTACTCCCAAACATATAACTACCCATTTCCCTATCCTGGCCCAAAATCCCCTGATGGCAGGGCACCCCTAGAATGTACGCTTCCCATCTTCCAAGGCTGACCTACACGTTGGGCAACAACCTGAAGTAAAGTTCCTCTGAAGAAGTTTGGATCCAACTAGTAGAGCAACCAAGCACACTCTCCACAGAAAAACCTGAAATTTCAAGGGCAAGTTAGATTCCCAGATGAGCTTCCATCTCTTTCTCCAAGTTCCAGCTTTCCAATTTACTTTCCAAGCTTTGTTGCAATATTCCACGTTCAAATCCGTTTTTCTCAATTCTAAGTATAAGGCTTTGGCTGAACCTTTATCCAGCTTAACCCCATTAAACCACATCCAGTCTCTAAGCTAGCAAGAGTCATCAAATGCTGTTCAATGGTTTTGAACCCTTAAGCCAAAAGATAAGATCAATTTCACTCGGCTCAAGAATGTGTTTGTGCCAAGCTTTGCCCGAAGTGGAGAGAGAGATGGAGTCCTGTGGCACAATTGCATAACATCAAAGAGAAAGAAATTGAGTCGATGCGAGACTATGTGTCCCGGCTAAAGCACTTGAATTCAAAATGTAAACTACGGGAGAGGCTAACTGATGATCAGTTATTGCCATGTTTTCGAAGGGGAGTCCGAGATCTCAAAATGCATGATTATCTAGTATTAGCGACCGGCTACTCTGGATGCATGTTGTAAGTTGGCAATCAAATATGAAGACAATAAATATGCTAAAATTGCCACAACTTGAAGATGTCAAAATATCTTCGGCAGCAATGACTTTGTGAGTTTCGAGTCACCAAGAAACAGGAACTCGGAGAGCAAGCAAGTTGGGAAACATGACTATGGACGAACTTAGTAATGCCATACTGGACAAATTGAAGGTGAAGGATGGAAGAGAAACATCTGGGCATGGGCATACCCATCTTCACCCTCGTAGAGATTTGGTTTGGTATTCTATGTGCAGATTTAATCACACTATCACTAAATGCCTACAGTTAAGAGCAAGGCCATTACTCTATTGTGTTCATGGTGTAAAATTAGGGAATCATGACATCTCCATGTGCAGGTATCTGAGGTTCCAAACTGTAGCACAGCTGCTGCAGGCACCTAGAACACCATTGGTTGTCCCAGCACCACCCGTGCAAATTACTGCAACTGTTGCAGGATAGCCAAACCCTTCCTATTTACCTAGGGAGATGTTTCGAATACAAGACACTTCACCTTTGCCGGCCGCCACTTGTTCTACTACCACAGGCTAAAATCAACCAAGTACTGATTGAGGAGCCATCAAAGGATATTGAAATGGTGCATGAGGTAGAAATCAATGGTGATTACTATGAGGAAGATGCAGAGATTGCACCAGAATTTTATGTCTTACAAAATAACACGCTAGTACTTGTGTTTCAAACCACTCCACAGTGGAAAGGTAAGGACATAAACACAAATATGAGGAGGGGGGCATTACAATGTTTTGGTTGTAATAGACCTCATCGAATAGCTAAATGTCCTAACAAGAATGTGGTTCATACGCATCAAACTCAACAATTGACTGCACCACCTAATGACATGCCATTACTTACTTGTACTAAATGTGGGATTGATCATTCGATCAAAGATTGCCCATACCGCGCAAGTGGTTCTGCTTCCACTTCTAACCAAGCCACCATCCGGACCATAAGTGTGCAACCTAGAATGACACAAGCTGGCTGCACCTTATCAATCAATTGCTAGAGAACTATACAAGCTAGGTAGTAAGGACAATGTCTTAAGGAGATATGTGTAGGAAGACGAATTTGACACAATATTAGATGAAGCATACTTAGGGATAGCTAGAGGACATTTCGCTGGGGAAATTACAGCTCGCAAGGTGCTTCAAGCAAGACTATGATGGCCTACATTATTCAGGGATGCCATGGAGTTTGTTAAAAGGTGCAAAGAGTGTTAGCAATTTGCTATTCTGTAACAAAGGGACAAGATGCCACTTACCCCTGTTATTGTAAGAAAACCTTTTGAGAAATGGAGAATTGATTTTGTTGGACCTATTAGTCCAGTTGCACATCCACACAAGCCCGATATGTGATCGTGGCCACATACTATTTTACGAAATGGGCAGAGGCCAAAACCTCTAAGCAAGTTGATGCACGAACAACAGCTAAATTCTTAGATATGAACAAATCATTTCGAGATTCAGCTACCCATTAGAATTAGTCAATGATCGTGGTTCACTTTTGATTAATGAGGTGATTGATCACTTACTTGCTAGATTCCTTGTAGTCCACCGGAAGTCATCCCCTTATTATCCACAGGCTAATGGTCAAGCGGAGAGTACAAACAAGATTTTGTATACTATCTTGATGAAAACATTAGAAGAAAGTCAAACAGATTGGGAACATAAGCTAATGGCAGCTTTATGGGCATATCGAACATCGTATAAGGTAGTAGCGACGAGATATACTCCCTTCCGTCTAGCTTATGGTGTTGAAATAGTAAAGCCTATGGAGTACCTAGTTCCAAGTCTGAGAATTACAGTGCAAGAACGATTGACTGAGAATGCATTAGCTGAAAGGCTAGTTGACTTAGAGAAACTTGATGAAACCCAACTAATTGCATCACATGGTCTTATGGTTGAAAAATTACGAAGCAAAAGTTGGTTTGACAATAACTTGAAACAAAAGGAACTAGAAACAGGGGGGATCTTGTCCTCATGTATGGTGTGGGAAGCACCAAAAAAAAGAAACTCAAGTACAGAGGATTAGGATTTTTTCAAGTGTCCGAAATCACACCTCAAGGATCGATTAGAATTGAAACAATTGAGGGCGTACAAATGAAGGTTTACGTCAATGGAAGCAAGCTTTTAAAATATTTTGGACCACTGACCCAAGAGATGCTCATGCAAGAGCATCTTTTAAAACAACGGAAGGAGCTAGCAAAAGAAAAAAATTAAGCAAGATCAAGAAGAAGCTAAGGCAAGAGAGGCCAAGGCCAAACGGATACTCCAAAAGAGAGTATTTCATGTAAACATGGCTTCACTAATCCTCCTTGATGAGGATGAACTGGATATTGAGCCAGCACGGCTCAGGGTGAAAGTCTCTATACTATGACTTAAAGTCATACAACAAGAATTGTATTAATAGATACGAGATCAAGTCATAATCTGATCAATGTCATTATCGTGCCCTTATGGAGCCCAATAAACAAATGGAAGCAAGCTATGATTGATGGTATGGAAACACCAAGGATGGTAACAGCAACTCATGTACCAGAGAAGGCATCAACCCCACAATCCGTACACAAAAAACAACCAAAGTCACCAGGTACTCAGTAGTGGGTGCCTAAGGATCAACTTGGAAACCAGCTATACAATGATGCAAAGGAAGTAATTAAGGAATCAAGGAAAAAAGTTCAAACTACAGACAAGGGACAGAGATGGCCTTCAAATGTTAGCCGCCGACAGTATTCCAAACGAAGCTGCAATCCACAAGGCACTCGTAAGCAATAGATTCGAAAGGAATTGCTAGTGACACAAGGCTATTACCAGAGCAATACAACAATATGGGTGCCAAAATCCCACCTAAAGTCCATCGTTTGAAAATATCTTCAGAAACAAATAAAGGGATAGTAAGAGCAACCATATCCAATTCCCAGCTTAAAAAAATGCTAGGAATGCAAAAACGTTGGTGTGGAGAAAGAAACCAATTCAACAGGATGAACTAAAGATAGCACTCCAGCCACTTGCACCCACCACAATAGAGGAGTTGGGCAATGATATTGAGAAGAAAAAAGAAAAGGTGCAACAAATGGCGACAGATACAAATCCCAATCAATAAGATTCAGTAGAGGCACTCTTCAGTCGGATGGAGGGAAAGATCAAGCACTCTCACACGGAGTTAAAATGATTGCAACAACAAGAAATGCCCAGCAGTGCTAAAGTACCACCTTAGTTCCCATGGCAATAAACAAAAGGAAGTACAAGGGTATCCACTACTTAAAAGTGGATACAAGGTAAAAATGGTTTAAAACGAAACAAAATCATTCACTTCATTCAACCAACTTTTGATTGCATAATTGAATGTTTGAGCATAAAAGGAATATAGGGTATCAACCTTGCACGCACTCGATACAAAACAGTTCACGTCGTGAACTGGTTCCAAATAGTTCACGCCATGAAATAGTCCAAACAGTTCACGCTGTGAAATGGATACTCCATTAAGGCAGCCACCCAACCTGACAACCGCGCCATAAATCAAAATTATTTCCTTTTTTGTGCATTTTGTGTTCGTCATTCTGCATCATGTGATATCCTTGAGCTTGCATCTCCACACCCTTGATTTTCGACTGATCATATGCCTGCACAATCGACATATCCGAGTTAAGGTGGGAGCTTGTGCCTTGCCTTCACGTTTTCTTTCCATTTTTTCGTTTCTTTCCTTCTTGAACATATTGCATGATAGGAAAGTCATACAAGTACACAAGTTTATTTAATTACATGTGTGTGTTTTCTTCCCTTGTCTGCATAAACCTACATTCTCATCATTTCACAAAACCCCACAATCACATTTGCAACTCGCACCTTGCAAACTCTCACATTTCTACATTTTCACAAAGTCTGATTGTTGCTGCATATGAATGTTTTGTTCCTTTGCCATACACACGACATAAACCTACACTCACCAATTAACTCTCAAAAATACCCCAAAAAAGGGTACATGCACTAACAAACTCACGGGTTTACACCCTACAGTCTCACGGTTCCAAATTGACTCACGGGTTTCACACCCTGCACTTTCATAGTTTTACCCATCTCATGGCTTTAACCTACCTCATGGAAAAATAGTCTCATGGGTTTACACCTTGCAGTCTCATGGTTCCAAACTGACTCATGGGTTTCACACCCTGCACTTTCATGGTTTTAGCCCATCTCACGGCTTTAACCTATCTCACGAAAAAACTAATTCACGAGTTAAACCATCTCATGGTTTTACCCATCTAACGGTTTTGACCCATCTCACGGTTCTAGCCTATCTCATAGCTTTAACCTATCTCACAAAAAAATAGTCTCACGAGTTTACACCATGCAGTCTCACAGTTCCAAATTGACTCACGGGTTTCACACCTTGCGCTTTCACGGTTTTAGCCCATCTCACAGCTTTAATCTATCTCATGGAAAAACTAATTCATGGGTTAAACCAGTTAAGTCTGTTATAGTTTCCCTTCTATCTGGTTTATTCAAATGAAGGTTAGATCAGTCTTGACTTTGTTAGAAAAAAAATTTCGTTAAGAAATTCAAAATGGTGAAATTGTTGAAATATACAAGTGAATAGGGTGTGTGCTGCTGGAACAAGCCCTTGGTTAGAGGCTGTAAAAGAGAATCTGTAAATGTGAGAGAACCTATGAAAAGGTGAGAAGAATCTACTGGGAGAGAATAAAGGGTAGCATGAGAAGATTTAGGAAGTGTGGAGATATTCTGGGAGAGGTGGAGAGAATCAAGCAAAAGAGGTGGAGTGAATCAAGGAGAAATCAGTGGGATTTGATGCTTGGATGTAAACTCTATAAATTGAGGCATTGGCCTAATGAGAATTTGCTAGTTTTTTATTATCCATGCCTACATTAAGCTATTTGTTACTTACTCTTTAATCACATCTTAATTATTTGCTAATCACTTTGTTAATGATGTTGATTCTAGTATTTGATCCACCATAGCTCATCACATTGCTGTAATTTTAACATGGTATCAGAGCCAAGCCTAGAATCCATCAAGTTTAAGAGCCCATTATCTAGTTAATTAGGATTAGTAGATAATTAGAAAATAATCAAAAATTTTAGTTATTTTCAACTAACCTCTGTACCCCCAGCTCGTGGAGGAGCTCCCTCTCCTTGTAGGCTTAACCATTGCCCATGCCCTTTTAGGTACTCATAGTAGACTCAAGGGCCTACACACAGTCCAAAGGAATTGAAGCAATTCAGCGCAGAACGCTGGCAGCAGCACGATTTGCAGGCGCCGTTTTTCAGAAGGGAATTTGATATTTCTACTTCCACAGATCAAATGGGTCTAATTCCTCTTAGTCCCAGGTGTTTTCAAGCATGCTCTACAAGCTAGTGGTGAAGTCAGAAATTGATTTGATCAAGTCTACAGCGAGATCCAAGCTCTTCATCAAATCTGCAGGTGACTTTGGTAAAACAGAGATTAAGCATTCAATGTTTGGTCAAATCTTGTGTTTCTTAGCTTAATCCTCTACTAGACTAATTGCTATTGATGGCCTTGAAAGGATTTGAGCTCATTTGAACTCTAAGGCCTTAGATCTGGGCTCCCCGCATACTCTATTTTTTGCACACAAAACAGAGGATTAATTTGCTAATCAGTGATTAATCAATGCTAATCACTGTATTTTGGTATAATTGAGGGTTTAAATTAACCATTAGGTATCTGATACAGATCCCTATAACTTTAGATTGCAATTTGGAGTTGGTTTGATACTCCAACCATTCCGTACAAATTGGTTACCCTTGATTTAATGTAATTTCTGGTAAAATTTTACTGATAAATTTGTGGTAATCATCATTTTGCATTTAACCCTTGGTTAATGCCTGCAAATCACACTCAAATTCAAGATTATTCACAGCCAGAGTTGCATTTGGGAATGTGCATAAGAATGAATGCTATATGCATTATGTATTGGGCACATTACATCAATGTAAAAATGGGATCAAACACTGCCCTTGTCCTCCAGAATAAGGCAAGAGGTAAGACCTCCCGCATAGATTTGGGTTTGCATTGCATAATGATACAAGATAAACATCAAAAGCCCAAAAGAACTATCAACAAAACATTTAAACATGTTGCTCACATGGAGCAAGAAGACCTGATGGACAAGCTTATGGCCCCAGCAATGAAAGAAGAAGAACATCTCTTTCCAAGAGGAAGATCCACACCAAGAAGATCTAGAAGACATGGACACGAGAAGAGAAGCTGCCACAACAAGAAGACTGAAAGAAGAGGAAGACATGGATGCATGGAGAGAAGCTGCCACGACAAGAAGACTGAAGACAAGAGAAGATGTGAGGCTCCAAAGAGTGAGGAGCCATGTGAAAATCTCTGAGAGAGAGAGAGAGAGAGAGAGAGAGAGAGAGAGAGAGAGAGAGAGAGAGAGAGAGAGAGAGAGAGAGAGACCCCACAACCCAATGTAACCTGCCCCAACAAAGTAAAACCACCTTTGAGCCACCGATGATGTAGGCCACATGGTAGATGTATGTGTGAGCACTTTAGTCAAGGTCGCGGGCACTTGTAGTAGCCTTGGACACATAGAGAGAGAGTGTGTCAAGGACTATGAGTTTAGGGACTTGAGGCACTGGTCGCGGACTATCAAGTAAGAGAGAAACTTGGTATAGGGTCCAGGTGTGCTAAGTTAACTTGAGGGGAGGTGTGCTAGACACTGGTCGCCGCGGACTATCAAGTAAGAGGGAAACTTGGTATAGGGTCCAAGCATGAGAAGATTTAGGAAGTGTGGAGATATTTTGGGAGAGGTGGAGAGAATCAAGCAAAAGAGGTGGAGTGAATCAAGGAATCAGTGGGATTCGATGCTTGGATGTAAACTCTATAAATTGAGGCATTGGCCTAATGAGAATTTGCTGGTTTTTTATTATCCATGCCTACATTAAGCTATTTGTTAATTACTCACTAATCATGTCTTAATTATTTG
The DNA here is from genome assembly GCF_041138505.1 of Cibotium barometz. Classification (NCBI taxonomy): domain Eukaryota; kingdom Viridiplantae; phylum Streptophyta; class Polypodiopsida; order Cyatheales; family Cibotiaceae; genus Cibotium; species Cibotium barometz. Next base: position 4,969,682 of record NC_141046.1, read on the forward strand.
TTAATTACTTTGTTAATGATGTTGATTCTAGTATTTGATCCACCATAGCTCATCACATTGCTGTAATTTTAACAGGAATTGTCCTCGCTTTCCGGGCATGGAAAATTTTCCCGGTTTCGGTTTTTGGAATGACCGCCAGCTTAGTCTCGTGCCCGGACATTCGAGGGCAAGGCCCCGAGTGGGAAACCCTGCCCCGCACAAGAGGGAGCTACTTTCGCTGCTACCATCCGAGAATCCAGTACGCAGAGGGGGCAGTGGGATCTCACAGTTGGTATCAAAGCACTGTTGTAAATTTACGTAACAACAGGCAGAAATTGCTTAAAAATTTTAAAGTAAATCTGGGAAATAATGTTTTCACTTGTTAATATTATGTTGAAGGATCTTCAAAAATTGAAAACTCATAAATTGATTTGAAAATTTATAGATGGATACCTCGAATCTATTTGGCATTCCTGAACTCTCCCAGAGTCAGGATATGATAGCCTTTGCATTCGACCACCTCATCAGCTCTGCTAACGACTCGAGTAAGCAGAGTGAGACTCGCACGTCATTTTGAGAGTCTTTACTTTCCTGATCCTCTTGAGCGACGTCGGTATATGTGGTTCTGTGTTGGAGGACGATGTATTAATGTCAGTACCAATCAGTGTCAGAGGCTTAGGCAAAATATTTCCTTGGCCATGATTCTGATAAGGCTAGGGCTTGTTCAGCATGTTCAACTCTTTGATCATTCACCCAGGAACTTCAGAACTTCATGCCGATTTTTAAGGCTTCTTAGCCATGTTATCCCTAGAGATAGAATTATAGCACCTCTTTGTGTAATAAATCGTGTGTACCATGGCATGTCTCCTTTGCAGTTTAGCTTCTTTATGCGAATACGATTGAGGCAGTGATTTTTGGGAGCCATGATGCTCTATGTATATATCGAAAACTTTTGATAATAAATGATGTTTTGTAAAAAAATTCCAAATTATTTTCATGATTGTGAATATGGTTAATCTTATTTCATGAAGTATGATGAAATAATTATCTGTTTAAAGAATAAACCGTAAAATTTAAATAATCATAAATCTGTTGTCAAAGTTAAGTTGACGAAAATCTCGTTTTGTCAGAATCATGAGGCGCGCGGCCCGTGCAAGGCAACCAGATCCTCTAACTGATGACAAAGAGTTAGATCCGGATGTTCGAAAAGCCCTGCACAGATCCCAACCTGGTCCCTTCAAGGGTGAAGGGGAACAGTTAGGTGAAGTAGTGAAAAAGTGGATTAAAGCAATGGAGGAATACTTTGATGTGACTGGCTACAATGAGAGAAGCAAGATGGCTCTCGCCAGGTTAAAGATTGTGGAAACGGCCAGGGTCGCTTGGATGAGCTCAGAAGTGAGAACTGGTGTTTTGGATGCCAGGGTTTTGGTCACCAGCTGAAAGACTGCCCGACTCCTGCCATGTCAAGGGGACAGGGAAGCCAAGGACCGAGAGTGCAAAGACCAACCCCTTTCTATCAGTTAAATCAAGGGCCATCTCGCCCAAATCAGGGAAATCCCAGAAGAACTCCAGCTCATCCCCGTCTGCCTCTATCCAGAGTAGCCTCAAAACTCCTTCCCAGAACTGGGGCAACCAAAGAGAAAGAGTTCAGCCTCAGACTGCAGCAGCAGCCAGAGCAGTCACAATTGCAGTAGTGGAAGAGGAAAGAGGACAGATTACCAAGGGCCAAACCGTCAATTCTCCGTCATTCATACTTCAGCTGAGTATCAAGGTAAGCCTTTTAAGCTTTTGATTGATTCAGGCAGTACTCATTCTTTCATTTCCCCTGGATGTTTGCATAAGCTAGTCTTAGATCAGAAATCAGGGAAACCTATGCAAGTTGAATTGGCAAGTGGGAAGACAGATCGTATTCAGTTCAATCTAGATGGGAATTTAACTAACTGTTAGTTCAGAGTTATACCTTTGGGAGTTTTCGAGACGAGATCCTTGGAATGGATTGGCTCCACAAAAATCAAGCTGACATTCACTGTCACAATGGAACCATTTCCTTCCGTGATCTTCACGGAAACAAAGTTCAAGGAACCGGAATTTCAGGATCCCTTAGTCAGTTAGTAAAAGCTTCTAAGTTACTAAAAGGACTTAGAAAGAAGCAGCGCATTTATCTTGTCAATGAATCCGGTAGACTCAAAGTTAAAAGCTAAAGAACCTGAATGGTTAATTGAAATGATGATTTATTCCCAGCAGAATTAACAGAGATGCCCCCGATTCGGGAAGTAGATCATGTCATAGAATTGACCCCCGGAGCTCAGCTAGTAGCCTTACGCACGTACAAAATGCCAGTTCCTGAAGCCATCGAACTTAAGGAACAGCTTAGACAACTGTTGAAACAAGGGTTTGTAAGACCCAATGTTTCACCTTGGGGTGCGCCAGTTCTCTTTCAGAAAAAGAAAGATGGAACGCTAAGACTATGTGTGGACTACAGAGGTCTCAATCAGCTGACAATTAAGAATAAGTATCCTATCCCCAGAATTGATGAGCTTCTAGATAGGCTAAGTGGAGCCCAGATCTTCACAAAGATAGATCTCAAATCAGGGTATTATCAGATCACGATTAATGAGCAAGATATCCCGAAGACAGCCATCAATACTCGGTATGGGCATTATGAATTCATTGTCATGCCGTTTGGATTGACAAATGCCCCAGCTACATTCAATCGCTTAATGTAGGACATTCTCAGAGAATACTTGGATGATTTTGTTCTTGTTTTCTTTGATGATATTCTGATCTACTCAAAGAATGCAGCTGACCATGAAGCTCATGTCAGAAAAGTTCTTGAGATTTTAAGGAAGCACCAACTCTTTGCAAAAAAGAGCAAATGCACTTTCGCTGCCGACCATGTTGAATACTTGGGCTTTCTGGTATCCAAAGATGGAATTTCTCCAGACTCCACAAAAGTCCAAGCAGTCATAGATTGGCCTGAACCAAAGATAGTGAAAGCAGTCAGAGGATTCTTGGGATTGACTGGTTGGTATAGAATTTTTATACCAAAGTATGCTCTCATAGCTTCCCCCCTGACTAATCTTCTCAAGAAGAATATCCTGTTTCAATGGTCTGCCAGGTACCAGAGTGCTTTTGATAAGCTGAAGACCGCCTTGGTAACCAATCCCGTTCTGAAGCTGCGAGATTTCTCTCTACCCTTTGAGGTAGTAAACTGATGCCAGTGGCTTTGCCTTGGGAGGTGCACTCATGCAAGAAGGTCATGCAGTGGCCTATGAATCCCGAAAACCCAGAACGCATGAGAGGAATAATGCTGTCCACGACCTGGAACTACTTTCAGTAGTATATGCCCTGAAGTTGTGGCATATACTACTTTCAGTAGTATATGCCCTGAAGTTGTGGAGACATTACCTATTAGTTATTGAAACGCTACAAAGAACAGTGTGTTGTGTGGTTATGGAGAGCACTTACAGAAAATAGTAGTGGTCGGGAAGGTCAATGAGAAGACCATATTAGGGAGTTTGGGAAAATCCCAATTCCCATTTTGCAAGATCAAAAAATGGGGGTATGGTAAACCCTTTTAAGATTTTATCAAAATCCCCTCATGTGAATATTATTGGAAAGCTCTAGTTCCTAAATGCACATTCCCTGACAACTTTGGAATTGGTATGCTCAAGATACACCAAAAAGTAGATTGAAAATAAAATTCCCAAAGTAATGGGATTTCCCCAAACTCCCTAATATGGTCTGAAGGTAAATTGTGGTCAATGTGTGCTTGAAGGTCAATGGAGACTTGCACTGTTGGAGTGAGGAAGATTACGTAGCTTGCTATAGAAAATGATATACTCCTTAGTTCTTCTCAAAGGATTTTCTAAGATTTAATACCAATTGTTTCTTTTAGAGTTAGGGCTTGTGAAGGCGGTGTAGAAATAGATGAGAGAGAGAGAACACAAGAGTCAAACTCAACCTCCCATTGGTAGAATCTACTTATACTTCTTGATGTAAGGGTAATTTAGAGACATACCTCTTAAGTTAATAACTCAATTTCCCATTGATGGAAGCTACTCATACTTGTATCCTTGCTCCATTGTGGTCCTTAATCCATCGTGTATATAAAGCAATGCCTAAAGGATAGGCTATAACAGCATTATCACTCTCTGTACACCACTATCACACTGACTCAATAGAGAGTGCCTACAGAAAATAGTTATGGTCAAGGAAGGTCAATGGAGAAATTATGGTCGATGTGTGCCGTTAGACTCCTCATTCTTTTGCACCATCATCAGCCTTGCATGATAAATCTTCAGCCTTAAACCGTTCACCCTTGAGGCATGTGGCATACCATCCAAATCAGCCAACTGGTATGTGCCGTTTTCAAAACAGTCCATGACTCTGAAGGGACCTTCCCACTTGATTTGAAACTTCTTTTGAAAGGTTTTGTCAAGCTTACTATTATATTGAAGATCAATGGAGATTTTCCTTGTTGGAGTGAGGAAGATTACATAGCTTGTTGTAGACAATGATGAGACAATGATATATTCCTTAGTTCTTCTTAGAGGATTTTCTAAGCTTTGATACCAATTGTTGCTTTCAGAGTCAAGCTTTATGAAGGCGGTGCAAAACTAGATGAGAGAGAGAGAACACAAGAATCTAACTCAACCTCCCATTGGTGGAAGCTACTCATACTTGTTTATGTAAGGGTCATTTAGAGACTTACCTCTTAAGTTAATGACTCAATTTCCCATTGGTGGAAGCTAGTCATACTTGCATCCTTGCTCCATTATGGTACTCGATCCATCATGTATGGAGAGCAATGCCTAAAGGAAAGGCTATAAGGGCACTACCACTCTCAATACACCACTATCACACTAACTCAGTAGAGGAAAGATAAAGACACACTCTATCATACAAGCATGCAGGCAACTCCACTTTTAACTCACACATTTCCACACTATCTTAAGAGGAAAGCATTAGATATGAGAATACAAGAAAGAAGAGAGAAGAGTAAGCTAGAATTTAGATAATAGGATTGTTTCCTTTCTCACACAAGAATGGAAGTAATCCCAAAAAAATCTAGCATTCAAACAAACGTTTATTCTCTCACATGGCTGTGAATGAGAGAGTACCATGGCCTCTTTACGCGAGCGCATGCCCCATGCATGCATGTAGCAACGTGATGGTGGGCGATTGGGATCATCCAGAGGAGGCTGGAGAGGGGGGATGGGAAGAATGGGATTCAGATGTGAAGAGATAAACAGAGAAAGGGAGGATAATGGAGAAGATAGGGTCACAAGGAAGCGGCAGCATGACTAGATTTCTGACCGACTGAACTCGCACCCACGTCTAGAGAACCTGCGTAGGAATAAGGTATGCATTAATGACAAATTATTTTGTTCTTCATTAGTAACACAATCCTAGTTTGCTATGGGAAACTGCCTAGCAAAGCTGAGTTGGGGAGATGGCTTCAAGCGGAAGTCTTTCACGAGACAGAGCATTATCTCAGGTGTACTACCTAGGAAAAGGGTTTTTCAATGTGTTATTTATTAAAGGACAGATGGTCATGACTTGTTTGCAAAAGCACCGCTATTTATGGGATCGAAGTTGATTCATGCCATGCCTTTTGATCTAACGTTTTGATGTCAATTGGAGTTTCTAGGAATTGTGTCCAGTCTAGGTGGATATATTAGGTCTCCCCCCTGGTTGAGACCGCGGCCTTGAAGGAGTTGGCTAGTGCACTTGGCCCGGTTTTGTTTGTACCTAATGATGAAGACAATAGCCACCACACTCAAACAAAATCTATGTATCATAGAATACAATGGTTGAAACCCCAAAGCCTTTTGATCTAATTTTTTGATGTCAACTGGAGTCTCTGGGAATCCTGTCCAGTCTAACGTTTTGATGCCATGCCTTTTGATCTAACGTTTTGATGTCAAGTGGAGTCTCTAGGAATCGTGTCCAGTCTAGGTGGATATAATAGGTCTCCCCCCCGGTTGAGACCGGCCTTGAAGGAGTTGGCTAGTGCACTTGGCTCGGTTTTGTTTGTACCTAATGATGAAGACAATAGCCACCACTCAAACAAAATCTATGTATCATAGAATACAATGGTCGAAACCCCAACGCTTCTTAAAATGGAAACTTTGGCCATATTGTTAGAAAATCTAGAGTGGTTAATAACATGAAAACAAATGGGGAAGAGAACAAGGAAGAGGGGTCATTTGGGGGATGGAAGGGGGAAACTTCAAGAGTACATGTTGACAAAGGGGACAAAGGAAAGGAGAAGATGAGTATGGAAGGAAAGGATTCTGAGAAACTTGGGTGGAGCAGGGCTAGGGACAGAGGGCTAGGGACAGATCTAAGGAGAAAAATAACGTTAGACAAATAAAAGGGGAAGCCAAAAATAATAAACTCAGAGTTGGAGGGAAAGGGGTATAAGAAGGCAAGTCTATGGAAGGGCTCAGCCCTCCTATATACTATGATCCCTTTACCTCTATGGGGGGATAGCAATGAAACTTCACCCATGGGGAGGTTCAACTAGCAAGTGGATACTACTTGGAGGGAGCTTCAAACAGGGTACTGAGAGCCAAGGACAGAAACAAGAGGAGGAGAGGGACTGGAGGTGGTAGAGATGGTTCTTGCTACTACTTTTGAATGAATAAGGTAAACAAGTTCAGAGGATGCACTTGGAATGTTAAAGGTTTGAAGGATAAAAGGAAAAATAAAACTTTTTAGGGGATGGTGAAGGACTGGGATGAATGTGGTTGAGAAACAATTAGATAGATGTAGGGGAATCACACTAATGATGGGACAAGAAAAAAAATGGGATAACTTGGGATTGACTGATGGATGGAAATTAGGACCTTGGTGTTTTGACTTGGGATACACCTACTTCAACCTAGGGACATCCTCTAGAATAGAAAGAGTTTTTTTAAGTCATCAAGCCTCTTGGGTACCTCACATAGTATCTCTCAAAGTAGAAACCTCCTCTCTCTTGTCTGACCATATGCATCTAATGTGGGATTGGCAAATAACTAGAGAATGGGGGGATGGTGAACTCAAAAACTTCCCAGTGAGAAAGCTGGGGGTAAACAATAGCTTATTGCAAGATGATCTATTCATGCTTCTCACCAAAGAGGCTATTAACAGGTTCAAGAGTGAGGAAGGGATAGGGGGAATTTGCAAATGAAATGTAGGGCATTATCAGAAGGGTAGGAAAACTAAGAGCTCATCAGAAGAGATAAAAGGCAATATTGGGGGAATCTGCTTAACATTTTACAAAAGAAGAGGCAACTGAATGGTCTGTCCAAGATGGAGACTAGATGGTTGTTCCTTATGCTTCTAGATCCACATTAAATTGTCAAGTTGATGGACAGGGAGATTGATATAGAGGAACGTTGGGATGCCCTTAAAAAATTGGGCAAGGAGAAATCACCACGTTACGGGATATCAGTTGAATTCTTTATAGCCTTCTAGGACCCTTTGAAAGACTGGATATGGGATACTTGTAAGAAGGCTTTCTCCATAGAGGAGAGTTAGATAATGACTTGAGAGAAGGGATGATAAAGTTTATTCCAAAACAGCCTACACCCACTTTAACCACTCATTGATATATAAGATCCTGGCAAAGGTCATAGCTTTGGGTAAGGATATAGATGAGAGGATAGGAGGCAGGAGTGTGTAATACTCCTGTTGGACCTAAAGAAGGCCTATGATAGAATACATTGGTCATTTGTGGCAAGAGTGATGGAGAAGATGGGATTTGGTTTTACAAGATTTCTTCATGCATCTATACTCTTCTTCACAGCTAGAGCACATTCTAAGTTACTATTAAATGGGAGACTAGTTGGGGGTTTTGAAATCAGAAGATCTCTAAGGCAAGGATGTCCTCTAGCTGCCTTATTGTTTGCTAGGGCATCTTTTTTTGATAATAGCGTTAGAAGATGCTAGTTAAAAAGGGTCAATCTCTGGACTAAAACTTAAGAATGGGGAACAATTAATTATTCAATGCTTTGCTAATGACTCCGTGCTATTCTTGAGAGCTGACAATGAAAATGTGAGAAATGCTCTTCAATGGGTACAGTTGTTTGCCAAATCATTTGGCTCTAAGTGTAATATTCATAAATCCAAAACTATAAGCTTGATTGAGGAGGACAACTTTGATATGGAAAGATGGGGCTATGATGTCATAAAAAAGGAAGGATCATTAGACGCCTAGGGGTCCCTATGGGGGTGGGAGTGAGTAACAAGGACCTGATAGATTGGACAGTTGAGAGATTCTGTATTAAGCTTAGGAAATGCGAAGGGGTCAGGGTACCTTTTCATGATAGGGTTGCCATAGTAAATACAATACTTAATGCTTATATCATGTTTATTTGCCCTGTGATAGAGCTTAAAAAAGGTCAGTGGAAAACAATTATTGCTCCTATCAAGGACTTTCTATGAAGGAATGGTAACAATGGGAAAAAGGCTCTCTCTTGGTTGTCTTGTTCTTCCCAAAAACCTAGGAGGTATGGGAATATTACATCTACCCACCCATACAAAGGCCAGAGTGTTAGTTAGCCTCCCTAAATTTCTTAAGCAAGAAAGAATTTGGGCTAAGATGCTGAGAGAAGAGATAGAGGATGGCGAAGTCCATCAAATGGTCTAATCTAAATTGGAAGGAGAAATTATTATCCTTTTCTCCCTTAAAAGTGAGGAACTCTTCCTTCTATAAATTCCTTTGTTCCATTTGGGAAAATTTGGACTCAAATTGGGCCCTTTAAGGATTTATACACATTCTCTCTCTACAAAAATGGGCTCATGGTGAAATGTTTATAAATCAACTCAAAAGTGAGCGGAGTTTGAGCATATGGAATCTACTCTCTGAGACTTTTTCAATGATATATAGCATGATGGGCAATTTTGCATATTCAATAAATCTCCAAATTTCATGGATGACATGGCACGTTAACGTCATCAGCAAATTTGGGACTTCTTGAATATGCAAAATTGCCCGTCATGCTATATATGATTGGAAAGGTCTCGAAGAGTAGATTCCAAATGTCTAAACTCCACTCACTTTTGAGTTTATTTATAAAATTTTTTCTCTGAGCCCATTTTGTAAAGAGAGAATGTGTGTAAATCCTTAAAGGGCCCAATTTGAGTCCAAATTTTTCCTAATGCAATTGGAAAGAACCAGTGGGCCTAATTAACTGGAATGGGTGTACTAGAATCACTAGAAATTCTTTATTAAATCTGAATATCAAGTGGACCCATAAGTTTAAGCCCCCTCTAGCCCTTCTTGATACAAAGGTCTCCAAAAGATTGAATAATAGAGGTCTAAGGAAATTAGGGGACATCTGGGATTTTTCTCAAGCAGGATCGAAAGAGCTTTAACAGATTATGAGAGAGATTAGACTACAACAAAGTGAGGTGAAGATCTTGAGTTCCATTCTAGCTGAGGTTGAAAAAAACTGGCATTCTACAACATTTAATGAAGATTCTTGGTTTGAGGGTTTAAGGGGGTTAAACTTGATAGAATAAATAGTAAGACATGGTATGAAGAGATGTGTAAAGGGGAAATGAATGTTAAATATTGCAATAAATTGTAGGATCTGAACACTTGGAGGAATTTTATATGGGAAGCCCTGATTCCAGTGTGAAAGCTCAAATCTTTCTGTGGAGAGTGTATGTTTGTTGGCTTTAGCAGCCACGCCCTCAAAGGAGGAGGAGGGAGGACAGCAAGTGGAAGGATCCCATGTACCCGAGGGGCAGGAAGAATCTACAGATGCAATACAGTAAATGTATTGGTAATGAGGACATGGAGCAGAGCTCAAATCACTCCGCCTGGGCTGGGAGGTCAACAAAGAGCAGCACTATATGCACGCTGCCCACCATATTCAATGGACAATCCCGTCTGGAGAGGAGGAAGATGCAAACCATGAGTAGCAGGATGATCGTCCATACGCGCACCACCTGTCATGAATCCTAGTGGAATTCAAAGCTTACCTCCGTCGTGAGAGGGACGACGAACAAGAGCTTTAATGCCTTCATGACAGTACACAAGGACCTAGGAACGTGGCAAAGGGTAAGACTGCTCGCAGTGTAGCAACCCGGCCGCTGTTGATGAAGAGCACCCATCAGTAATCCGTTCTTTTTCCTCCTTAGAGACGACATTCTCAGCGGCCAGTTAACTGAGCCCAACAGGGTCAGGGTCTTTTCGACACCATTCCCATGCTGTTTCTCTCTTCCTCGCGAGTTTTTTGCACTCTGCTTTCTCTAACTGTGCCACAATGGGCACAGTTAGTAGACGCGAGGGAGGCTCAACAATAGTTTCAATTTGCCCGCAGCTAGATTGGTGGTGGCTCTGGAGCTAGATTGGTGGTGGCAAGGAGGGAACTGGGGAGCTAGATTGGTCGTGGCAAGGAGGGAACTGGGTGAGTTGATGGAACAATTGCAATTGAAGAGGCAAAGGGAATCTTTGTCTGAAGCTGAGGTCAACCAATATGCTCAGGTTTGGGAAAGAAGATGACAGGCTCTGGCCAGGGACGGGGAAAGTGAGGATAGGTGGAGAGCCTTCAATAATAGCTTGAAACCAGCTAGGTACCGGCGAGATGAGAGGGGTTAGGAGATTGGAGATATCAAACAAATATCTCAAAAATGGGTGGAGTTTCTAGGGGCTACCTTGAGTCTGAAAGAAAACACTTCTCAAAGGAGGTTCCAAGCAGAAGGGATCATGCTAGATATGATCAATAGGGGGTGCAATCTGACAGAGCTAAGTGGTTGAAGAGAGATGTGGAGTTGGAAGTGTTGGATAGTCCGATAGAATCTGGGTAAGGATAAATCCTCCGGATGGGATGGTTTGACTGTGGGTTTTTTTGTTGCCTTTTGTTGCAAAAAGGAGGCATTTGCCCCATAGGTATGATGGACAAAGACTTGAAAGAGGGGATTGTGAAGTTAATTCCCAAACAAGCAGCTTGTCACAAGTTTAACCATTGGAGCACTAGTATCACCTTACTCACAGTTATATACAAGATCTTGGCCAAGGTCATTGCCCTAAGGATTAGCCCTATTCTGCAACAAGAGGTGATATCCAAGAGGCAATATGGGTTTCTAAAAGAAAGATCTATCCATGACAACATTTTTGCTACTTTGATTGAGCAAAGAAGTGGCTTAGAGAACAGGACAGAATTGTGTGCTTCTTCAATTGGATTTGGAAAAAGCTTATGATAGGGTGCACTAGTCCTTCCTGGCTAGAACTGTGGAGAATCTAGGATTTGGAAGAAGAATGACCACTGTCATTTACACTCTCATTGCAGGGGCTCAATCTAAGTTATTGTTGAATGGGAAACTAGTAGGGGGGTTTGAGATTAACAGGTCAGTAAGGCAGGGATGTCATTTGGCTCCATTGTTACTTGCCATTGTATCACCTCCTTTGATAGTGGCTCTAAAAGATGCATGTTTGAGAAAGGTTTGGTGATAGGTTTGAGAATGAGAAATGGAGAGCAATTGGTTGTGCAATGCTTTGCAGATGATTCATATTCTTAAAGGCTAATAATGACAATGTAAGGCATGCCTTGCAAACGATACAGTGGTTTGGTGATGCTTTTGGGTCCAGATGTAACATCCATAAATCAGAATTATTAGCTTGATTGAAGATGATGATTTTGACATGAAAAGGTGGGGGTGTAGGGACATATTGTTAGGTATTTGGGGATTCCTCTGGAGGTGGAGGTAGTAAAGATGTAGCTAACTAGAAAATAGAGAGGTTTTTGGACAAGATGGAGAAATGGGAAGGGATTGGGGTGTCGTTTTATGAGAGGGTGGCTATTGTTAATTCAGTTTTGAATGCATATGTCATGTTTTTATACCATGTGGTTGATTTCAAAAAATGTCACTGGAAGAGGATTTAGGCTCCAACTAAGAAGTTTATCTAGAAAAGTACTAGGAATGGTAGGAGATATCTAGCTTGTCTTTCTTGGGAGAAAGTTAGCCTACCCAAAGACTTGGGAGGACTAGGAATCTTGCATCTACCCACTTATGCCAAAGCCAGGGTGGCAACTAGTTTACCTAGTAAATGTATGATTGTTGCAGGAGGAAATCTACCCAAAGACTTGGGAGGACTAGGAATCTTGCATCTACCCACTTATGCCAAAGCCAGGGTGGCAACTAGTTTACCTAGTAAATGTATGATTGTTGCAGGAGGAAATCTAGACCAGAATGGTAAGAGAGGTGATAGAGGAATCCAATGACCAGTGCAAGGGAAAGTGGACAGGATTATATTGAAAAGCAAATCTATTCTCACATGCTCCATTGAGAATTCTGAGCTCCCCCTTTTGCAAATTCCTTTGTCTCAATTGGAAGGAGGGGCTTGATGAAGTGGGAAGGATGTACAAGGGTCACAGGGAATTCTTTGTTTAGCCTAGGGATATGGTGGTCACACAAATTTACCCCCCCTTTAGCCTAGCTGGATGTAATAATAACTAGGAGATTGAATAATAAGGGGTTAAGATGGATTGGTGTTAAAACCCTAAGATCTCTCTAGATAATCAACATGCATAAATAAGGGGTTAAGATGGATTGGTGTTAAAACCCTAAGATCTCTCTAGATAATCAACATGCATAAATCAGGCATAAACTCTACCACCCAACCACCCCCGGGCCCAAGGGTAGCACACATGAAATATAATGGAGTACCACATACCTTAACCTTGGTGTCCCATACCACCAAGAGGTATGACTCCAATACAACAGCACTTAGCTCTATAGTGAAATGGCAAGATTGTAGATACAATCCTCTACACAAGAGAACATCCCTTGAGTGTGCCCCATGCCCCTATTATATAGGAGGGCCCTCAAGTGACTCTTGACTCTCCATTTCCCATGTGTGACCCTTGGATGCTTGACCCTAACCTTAACCCTTAAGGTTAGTCCTAACCCATACTCCACTAGAGCTTGTTTCCATGCTCCCATGCTCACAAGCCTAATGTGGGTTAGCCTCCTAGTATATGCACATATAATGTGCACATAATATACTTCCCCTCTCTCAAAACATTGCACTCTTGCAATGAAAAGAAGGAAATCTGCGCTGAACATTCTCAACTGACTCCCAAGTCGAATCCTCTATTTCCCTATCTTTCCACAAAATTTTAACCTCAGGGATTAGTCGACTACGAAGTTTTCTTTCCCTGAATTTAAGTACCTTTTCAGGTTCGTGTGGAACATAAGATAAATCTTCGACTTCAATGAGTTCTTGAACTGTGTTATCCTCACCTCCCAGTTTCTCTTTCAATCTAGTGACATGAAAGACTGGATGAACTCTAACATGTGGAGGCAGTTTTAGTTCATACGCAACCATGCCAATTCGATGTATAACTCGAAATGGACCACAATATCTAGGAGATAATTTCGAGCATTTTCTCGTTGATGATAAAGTCTGAGAGTCTTTAGATAACTTTTAAATAAACCAATGCTCCTGGTTCAAAAGACCGAGATGAGCGTCCTCTATCAGCATAAAATCGTGCTCTATCCTGAGCACTCCTGATAGAATCCCGAGCTTCGATCAGCATTTCCTGCATATCACGCAAGAAATCCCTCGATGCATCAAGCTCAATGTCCTTAAAACCAACATCAATAGGTACCCTGGGTTGATACCCATACATAAGCATGAACGGACTAAAACCTGTAGCCGTATGTTTAGAAATGTTATAGGCAAATTCCATCAGTGGAAGATACTTTTCCCAATTTGATGGTTTTCCAAAGACATATGCACGAAGCATATCCTCTACAACCTGATTCACCCGCTCTGTTTGCCGGATGATCAAAGGAACTCATACTTAAAGTTGTTTCCGATTTCCTGAAAACTTCCTGCCAAAAATTAGCCATGAACTTAGAGTCCCGATCGCATCACAATATGAGAAGGTAGACCATATAGTCTAAACAGTTGCTCGACAAATTGGTAAGCTAATTCCGAAGCTTTAACTATTGTTTTTGTGGGTAAAAACCTAGCCATCTTTGTCAATCTATCCATGACTACCCAAATGGCATCGTGACCCCTACTGGTATGTGGAAGTCCCGTAATGAAATCCATGGAAATACTTTCCCACTTTCTAGACGAAATATCCAAAGGATGTAATAACCCAGCAAATTTAAGGCTGACATCGGACCACATAACTCTGAATAAAATCTTTCATTTTTGGCCAATAAAATGTAACTAAAGCCAAGGTACGCTGTATGCCAGGATGTCCTGCCGATGGTGCGTCATGGCACTCAAATAGGATCCTTAACTTAATTTCCGACACATCCGGCATGCAAACCTTATCATTTCGGAATAAAAGACCATTTTGAAGAAAAAATTGGCTGGCTTTTCCTTTCACCAAGTTTTGATCTACTTCAGAGTTGGACCCTGATTTTGCCAAATTCTAATATTTTCCAAAGAAAATATATGTGCTGCATTTTTCCTTGAGTGAATTGTACAAGTTAGAAGTAATCTCAGTGAAGCAAAGTTCATTAACTTCACCAATTCGACTCAATGCATCAGCAATGCGATTTAATCTACCCTTCCTGTATTTAATCATAAAATCGAAATCCTACATCAACTCAGCCCATCTGGATTTTCTACCTTTTAAGTCCAGTTGATCACAAATATACTGTAAAGATTCATGATCTGTCAAGACCATAAACTGAGACCCGTAAAGATACTCTCCATGCCTTTAAAGCATAAATGATTGCATACAACTCTTTCTCCTAAACTGGGTATCTAGTTTGTGCATCATTGAGTTTCTTACTCTCGAAGGCCATAGGCTTCCCATCTTGGAATAAAGTTGCGCCTACTGCGAAATCACTAGCATCAATCTCAACAATGTAAGGTCTGCTAGGATCTGGCAAAGCTAACACAGGAGCATCTCGAACTTTATTTTTCAAAATTTCAAAAGCCTCCTATAACTTATCATTCCAACCAATTGGAGAATTGAACTTTTTATTTTTACCTTTAAGAAGATTGGTAAAAGGTACAATCAACTTCGAATAATCTTTAACAAATTTTTGAAGAAATACCACAAAACCTAAGAAAGATCTTAGTTGTTTGACTGTACGCGAAACTGGCCATTCCAAAACCTTTTGGATCCGATCCAAATCTATACTCAAGCCATCCCGAGAGATCTTATGTCCTAAGTATAACAATTCCTTTTTAAAGAATTCACACTTAGATAATTTATAATACAGTTTTTTCTTCTTGAGCCTTCCTAGAACCTCGTTAAGATGACTCTCATGCTCATCCAAAGTTTTGTTGTATATCAAAATATCATCTAAGAAAACTACCACACATTTTCCTAACAGATCTCGAAATATATCATTCATCATCTGTTGGAAAGTTGCTGGTGCATTAGTGAGACCAAAGGGTAACACTAAAAATTCATAACGGCCATATCTTGTCCTAAAAGCAGTTTTAGGAACATCTTTCTTTGCTATACGGATCTGATGATAACCGGTTCGCAAGTCAAGCTTTGTAAAATACTTAGCTCCATGCAACCTATCAATAAGATCATCTGATCTAGGTAATGGGTATCTATTTTTAATTGTAACCTTGTTAAGACGTTTATAATCAATACACATTCTCCAAGTACCTTGGTCCTTTTTCTTAGCCAGGAGAATTGGTGCACCCCAAGGAGACTTACTTGGTCTAATTTCACCCATCCTCAAATATTCAACTAGTCTTTTGGCTACCTCATCCTCCTCAGATTGGCTAAGCCGATACGGAGGAATACTAACACGTTCTGCCCCTGGTACTAGCTCTATTTTATGGTCCACCTCTCCATGAGGCAATTCATCTCACGAAATACATCCTGAAATTCACTTTTAATGGAACTTAACACTTTACTTTCCCAAACATCTAAAGAAACAGTGTGCATCAAAATGAATACACGAAGACACTGGATCCATAACCAATTGGAAAAGTTCATAGTTAAAAATAACTTCCATTAATTCCAACTCATTGATAAAAGTTCCTTGGGTACAACAATGTTTCCTTTAAGAGTTACAAGGCTTCCATTGTGATAGAAAGACATCAAATGTTTGACCCAATCAATAGAAAAATTCTTATTTTTGCTATGAAACCATTCCATTCCCAAAATTATATCCACATGACCCAAGCTCATGACATGGAAATCAAGCCTATCTGAGTACAATTGGATGTCTAATGGTAGTTTTGACACCTTCTTATCCCAAAATTGGACTTGTCCTCCAGCCATCCTGACCTTGTACATGTGATCATTCTGCATGGTTTCCAGCTTCATCTTCTGTACCACAATATTGTCAATAAAATTATGGTACTACGAGGATCAAACAAAATATGAACCTGATGTCCATTCGTTGATCCATAAACACGAAATAATTTGTTTGGACCATAAACGTCTTGACTGAAAGTACAATTTGAACATTGGGTTCCTTCAAGATGCGAAATATTGACTTCAGAGAATTTACTTCAAGTTCTATAATGTGTACAGATTTCTTTGGAATAAACTTTTTCGGTGCTGCCTTTTGACCAGGCGCCGAAGTTGTTGTAGCTTCATTCAAAGGACAAAATTTCTTTGTATGCCCTTTCTCTTTGTACTTAAAGCATGTGAGTTTTTCCTTACTCACAAACTTTGGTTTTTTAGTGGCATTGTCACCATTTTTTGGTTTTGGTGTGAAAACCAGTTTCTTTTTTTGTCCACTATTTGAATAAGTGAACGTGGGTTTCTTTTCACTTGACGTTGGTTTTGATGAATTGGCGCCAACCATTGTCTTATGAAAAACCTGAGTAGCCTGAATAGCATCCTCAGCCGTTTTAACTTTGTACTTCTTCACCTCATATTGATAATCACGAGATAAACCATTGATGAAAATACCACACAAAGTATGATCATCAGACTTGGCTTTAGCAAAAGCCAACTGTCTAAACTTTTGCACATAGTTATCAAAAGACTGATTAGCCGTGCTATTTTTAACTAACTTGGCAATAACTTCAAATTCATCCTCTGGTTGGACAAATTCCTTCTTGAATGCAACTTCAAATCCTAGCCAAGTAGTGGGAATAGAATCTTCTTTCAGATTCTTCCACCAAGTCAAAGCTTTCCCCTTTAATAAACCTTGTGCCATTTGCAGTTTCTACACATCAGTGAAAGGGTGAAAAGAAAAGTGTGTATTCCACCTGTTAAGCCAAGCATCCACACATTCTTGTGTCTTCTCCTTCTTCTCTCCGCCATACACCTTTGGTGCAAAAGACGGAGCAATTGCTTTGGTAGCTGTAGATGAGGTGGCTAGAAGAGCTTTCTGCAGAGTTAAAATCTGCACCTTAAGTGATTCCATCTCATCATGGCACTTTGTTATCGTAGCTTCGAGACGTTGTGTCACCTCCAAAAATTCGCTCTTTGCTACCGCCGCCTCTTCTTCTTCATGGAACTTAAGATCTTCCCTTCTAGAGTTGGGATGATCACTCATGTCATTGACATTGTCATTTAACGGAAAAGTCAATATGAGCCATGGTAAATGAGTTCTCTATGAATCTGGATTAAACTTTTCTTCACCTTTCTCTTGACCCCTTGACCAAAAGTTCTAGCAAATTAATTCACTAGAAACAACTGCACATAAGAAAAATGCTTCAATTAGCATTTGGTGGCTAGACATTGGCTAAAAAATCATGAAAACATCGTCTAGAATTAATCCAAACGAATAAAGTATTAATACAAGGCATGCTCGCATTAATAATATCTAAATCTCTAATAGAGAAGAGAAGGAGAGGGTGGAGAGAGAAGGTCGAGAGAAGAGTGAAGAGAGAATTATCTCTCTTCCTCTCTCAATTCGGTGCACAAGCGTCGGGGGGGGGGGGGGGGGGGGAGGGGGGGAGGGGAAGCCGCCGGTGAAAAACAATCCCCCCCCTTAAAAAATTTCCAAAAGCTTTAAATTAAAGCTTATTAATATTGTTTTTTTAAATGAGTTTTGTTATTTACAAAAAAAAGTTTTTGAAATTGTTTTAGAAAGCTTGGAAAAAGCCTAAAAATTAGAGAAAATTTGAAATCTGAGAAAAAAAATCTCTGAAAATTTTTTATTTTTTTTCTTGGTGCCTTTTGGCTTTTCATCTTTCGGAAAACCTTTTAGCTTTCTGCTTTTCCGAAATCTTTTGACCTTTCGAATTCCAAAAAATCTACTACATCACCTGTTAGAACCTTCTCCCTCACAAAGTGATAGTGCATCTCAATGTGCTTCGTTCTAGCATGGTATATACTGGGTTACTAGCCAATTGTATGCTACTCATATTGTCACAATAAATGACAACTTTTCTATCCATGGGCTCACCCATATAAACAAGTAGCTTCTGAAACCAAGCTACTTCACAAGTTGCCATAGCAACACCCCTGTACTTTGCCTTTGTGCTCGACACGGTAATTGTCAGTAGCTTCTTACTACTCCAACTCACAGCAACACTCCCAAATGAGAACATAAATCCAGTGGTAGATCTCCTGTCTACAACACTACTCCCAATCAGCATCTGTGTACCCATGTAGCTATATCTCTATACTAGCCTCATAGAAAAGTCCATAATCAAATGTGGACTTTCTATACATGAGAATCTATCTAGCCGCATCCAAGTGTGGCTTCCTAGGGGTCTGCATAAACTGACTCAAAAGTCCAACATCGTAGCTCAAGTCTGGCCTAATAATGGTCATGTAGATCAAGCTACCCACTATGTGCCTGTATGTAGTGGGATCCTTCAAAAGCTCACTTGTATTTGTGGAAAGCTTTGTGTTCTGCTCTAATGGCACTAAAATAGGCTTACAGCCTGTCATACCATACTTGGACAACATGTCCAAGCCATATTACCTCTGCAATAACAAAATGACATGAGGTGATCTCACCACCTCTATATCCAAGAAATACCACAGCTCACCCAAATCGTTCATCTCAAACTTTTGCTTCAAAAGCTTCCTGACATCATATATGTCAACATTACTATCACCAGTGATAGTTAAGTCATCCACATAGATGACTAATAGCATGATCCTTATGTTTGTCTTTTTGACGTAAAGTGAAAAATCTACATTGGATATCTGAAATCCAATGGTAACAAGATACTCCTCGATCTTGTTTGACCATGCTCTAGGTGCCTCTTCAAGCCATACAAGGCTTTGTGTAACCTACACACAAAATCTGGGTGTGCATCACTCTCATAACTTGATGGCTGCATCATGTAAACTGCTTCTTTGCAAATCACCATGCAAGAAGGCTCATCCATCTGATGTAAAGACCAACCCTTTGCTGCAGCCATAGCAATGACAGCTCTCACGGTTGCCATTCTTGCAATCGGGTTGAATGTCTCTTCATAGTCAATGCCATAAGTCTGTGCATAGCCTTTGGCCACCCCCTGTACTTGCTCACTGAACCATCAGCATTATGCTTGACTTTATACACCCACTTACATCCAATTGCCTTCTTTTCCTTAGGCAAAGGCAATAACTCCCATGTTGCATTTGAATCCAATGCTACCATCTCCTCATTCATGGCATCTTCACATTTCTTATTTCTAAGTGCCTACTCAAAACAAGTGGGCTCCAATTCCTGTATTGCTTTAACCATGTAAGCATAATGATGGGCTATATATCTATCATATCTCAACCTGTCAACAAGGTACCTAACCCTCGTAGACCTGCGTACACTTAGATCACTACCAGATGTCCTCAAAATAGCTCTCGTTCTCCTTACACCAGGAGTAACCACATATGGAATGCCAAGCTCCTCATCAAGGCTGTGCTCCCTCACAGAGCCGCTAGAGTCACCATCCACATATGAGTGACCTACTGAACAAATCAGGCACAAAGGATTGATCTACCTTTTCCTTCCCTTTGCGTGATACATGTGTAGAGATGGTTAACAAAGAAACCAGAATGTAAATAGCATAGAATGCTATTATTATGGCAAACCAGGGCACATAGCAAAGGATTGCTATAAAAAGCAGAATGACATTAAAAGTGTAAAGTTGCAGCAAGCCAACTATGCATCATCTAGTAAACAGGGAGGTGATGACAAAAGCATTAGGAAAATTCTGGACTCAAAAGAGGGCTGTTTCAATAATAATATAATAATAGACACATAGATTGAGTGACATGAAATCTAGCAACGATATTCACCGGTGGTGGGACCTCTGTACAAACCCACCTAAAATGTGGAGAAACTCTTATCTTCATGAAATATTAAAAAAACTATCACCTTGTCTTAAAATATTTTAAACCATTTTTTTGTCAGCACCTAACACAATAAAAGAATGTTTTCCATATTCCTGTGTTAGACGTGGAGCACTAAAAAATTCTTTCCACCACCCCTAGAACTAATGATTTTGAATGCTTGGAATAGATAGATACCCAATCTCCTAGTTATTCCCTCAACTTGGTTCCACTTTTAAAACTCGAAGCATCTTTGACGCCCAAAAGGGCACACCGTCCCTCATTTCTTCTTCCCTCCTTGATCCACAAAAGTGGTTAGCTCAGTCATCCACTTTCTGCTACTTCTTCTTTCTCTCATACGTCTGTTAATCTCTTATGGCAACCGAAAGTGGACTGAAACGAGCAAGGAGCAATATCTCATCTGTTGTGTTGTATAACATAAAAGACGAGAACGAAGAATGGATTCCCCAAGTATACAGGAGAAGTACTCTTGGGTCACTATGCAGCCAGGAAAACGTGGCCACTACTGAGTGAAGGGAAAGGCATCTGAAGACTTGGCCAAACATTGGAAAGGAAGGATCCTTGACTTCAAGATGGCACTAGGAGGAAAAAATGTCAAAGAAGTGTTGATCCAGCATGTATTCATGCAAAAAGAGATCAACGTGGGACCATTTGACCGACACCCTGGAGCGAGCGACCATTCGAAGGGTTAGTGTGCCCAAACAAGATGATGGTTATAGCTGTGGGTGGAGGGTTGCTCTCAATGCATTGTTGCTGCTCTACGGAGCATTTTTTAGCTCACTTCAGAGGATGTAAGCATTTTTCAGCTCCCATACGCATGTGTACTCTTGTTTATCTTCTTGTATATTGTCATGTTGATCTTATGCCTTGATGAACTGTGATGGCAGTTTCCATCCATGTCTCGTTACGTGGACCTAGACGTCCAAACGTTTAGGGAGGAAACGATTGCGAAAATGATCGAGGTTGCAGAAGCAATGCCTCCAGACAGCCCAATGGACTTTATCCCGCCCAATCCACGAGGGGGGATAGGCTCCCTTGAGCCTCTTAGATGGGCTCCGTACTTGGGAGAAGAGCCATGGCTCCATCCTGAAGCCCAAGCCTATGGGTTCCAGTGATATATAGTTTTTTCCTTATCGATGTGTTGTTGGATTGCTTCTTCCTACAAATGTACTCCACTTTGTAGTAACATGCTATTTGTAAATATGCAACTACACATGTACATTTATATTTTTTAACACATATTTAGTGTTAAAAAATACGCAACTACACATGCAACTACACATGTACATTTATATTTTTTAACACATATTTAGTGTTATTGGAGAGAGAACATCAATTGTAAATGCACTTTTAATTTGAAAATCAGAGGATCAAATTTGCTACTGTGTTTCTTCACTTCTTGTTTTCTTACTTTAGGCCTTTTTGTGTACATAAAAATTCAATTGGGGAATTTTTGCCTTCAATACAATGTTTTAAACAATAAAGCATTACAAAAGCAATGTTCTGAATAGATAAGTTGATTGCATATGAAAAATACATTGTCACCGTATACATATACATGGTCACATCATATATCTTCTAGTGCCTCCAATTCATGTGGGGCTGCAACATCCTTACAAATGATCTGATGCTCTCTTCTTCTACTTACCTTTCGACCATCGAGCTTGAAGCAAAATTGATCTGGAGGATTCTGAATAGCTACTTCTAATTCCTTCCTAACATATTCGAGAGTCCAATTCTCTTCCACTTCCAATGTCAATGATGGGTGACCCTGTCGAATCATAACTATATCTATCAAGCAAGAGTGGCAGACATCTCTTGTATCTTAGTCCATGCTTTCCGAGTTGTTGTTAATCCATCGCCAGCTTCTATAAGTAAATGACATGCACAGATGTTGCCTGGCAATATAGTATCTAATTCTAAAATATCATTAGGATAATTCCTCGAGTATAATCAAATAAGCTTTGTAATTGTTTCACAAAAAGACATTTGAATGTTATAACACTCACCGAAATGCAATGTCGGAGGTGTTCAATCGACATTCGATCAAATCATCTCCCTTTGATGATTTCACTCTCCAATCTTTGTCAAACAAATGATCAAGCCAGGCTTCATCTATATCTTTACACATAAAAGTTGTTCTAGTTTTTCTCAATTGTTTACAATTAGAAAATAAATCAACAAAGCATGCAATTGGAACAAACAAACTTAAGTGGACATTTCTTGCACCAATGCTAGGCTTCATAGCACATTTAATATCATTAAACATTTTGGTCCTGTATGACTCTATCACTTCTGTATCAAGCAATGGCCACTCAGGACTATCAAGTGTAGGCAAAGGAATACGTTCCAACTTTCCATGTCCACTCGATTGAGTGGGCAAGGTATAAAATGAGTCATAGAAATATGTTTTACTTCTTGCGAGATCACTCGGTGCGCACGACCTTCATATTGAAGTTCCCCCACCTCACCATATTGAAGTTCCCCCACCTCACCATGTACATTCAAGAATCCCGTCAAGCATTATGCAGGCTCCCACTCCTGGGGATTGGATGGGTACAAATCTGTGCAAGGCAGAAAAATGTATATCAATCACCTTATTTTTTGCAACATTGGAATACAAAACACAAGCACTTACAATGTGGTCTGTGTCTTGAAAGCCCTTGCTCAGGCTCTCATAAGCGGCCATTAGTTTCCTAACACCACTGCAAACAAAGACCAATCAATATCCTGATCAATCCGGACTTCTAACTTAAACAATAATATGTATCGTAATGATTTTAACTCACAGCAAAACATTGCCATGGACACCAGATGTCGAATTTGTAAGATAAATAACATTGTCTTGCACATCGACTAGAACAAGACTCCAATGGGCACTGCATCACATCCAAATAGATTCCTATTAGTTTCAAGCCAGATGAAAAACAAGTCCGAAATTTCAAAAACTTTCCCCCCCACTTTTTGGGAATGAAAAGTATAAAAAGGCATCTTTTAGAGAATCTTTTGACCACCTTTAATCACCCAACATTTTTGTATACATGGCATCACATGATTGGCCCTTTTCCTTAATAACTTTTTAATCACATGGCATCTTAAAGGGACCCTATAGACCTCAACCTTCCCCTAATGGATGCAGGCGCGGACCTCCATTTGACGGTGTAGTTTCCGGTCTCGACCATGCATGGGATGGAGAACAACTCGTCCACGCTTGAGAAGGAGCCCAATTTTTTATGAATGGTGATTGTTGGAGCATAGGAGAGATCAGGTAGTGCAGAGAATCCAGATTTCGAGTCTGGAGGAATTGATCCAGATCCGGATTTCAAATGGCTAGAAGTTTGAATTTCAAAGTTTCCCGCCAAAATTGAATTTAAAATTGAGTGGGCAAAACCATATCATGTCTGAAAGCACAATAATCCTCCTCGCATTATGGTGAATTAATGATACCAATGTGAGGTGGATTATCGTAAATCCTTTGCCCTTTGATCTTGCGTTATAGTGAATTGACCATAACGCGAGACCAAGGGCCAGTCAAAGCAAAACAATCCTCCTCGCATTATAGTGAATCGATTTACTACAACGGGAGGAGGATTATCATGAATCTCTTACCATTCCATCTTGCATTTTGGTGATTCGATTCACCATAACACATGGAGCCGTATTAAGATTCTAATGGCCCGTCGTCTGCTTTAAGGTGAATCAAATCACCATAAAGCAAGATTCAATGGCAGAGGGCAAACAGTCGAAGAATAAACAAAACAATCAAGGAATATACAAAAAACTCACAAAACAATCAAGTAATACACAAAAACTCACATTTCATGTGTAGGAATGGATGGAGACTGTCGTGTAGGAGGTGGAATATCGGTTCAGTAGTGTGGGGGTAGTCGGAAGTTGGAAGGAGGCAAACAGGAGGACGGACAAGGCGAAATCGATAAGAGAACGAAAAGGTGGCATGATTAACGACTTTGATTAGTCTTTATAGCGTGTACACGTGTTAGGTACATGGCGGACTGCCACGTGGCATTCATGGAATGGCGGGTGAAAAGGCGACGCTGACGTGTTGCATAGCATTAAAAACGGTTTTTAATTGCCTCTTTTGGATACCCATCCGGTCGTATTCTCATTTATCTCCCCACCAACAGCCTTCATCTCCATCAACGACTATCTCCTCCAACCTCCTTCATCAATCATCCTCCTTCATCATCCTATATCAAACGACAAAGACAAACCTCCAACCTCCTTCATCTCCATCAAAGATAACGACAACCTCCTTCATCTCCATCTCTTGCGACCAACGTCAATTCGTTTTCCTGGTATTTTTATCTCTTTTGTGCTTCCTTCTCCTTTTGTTATTTTGTTTTCCTTCTCCTTTTGTTATTTCGTTCTCTTGGTTTCATTCTTGCAGAACTCCTTGCTTTGTTTTTTCATGATAGAAACGTTATGGTGAATTGAAAACCTATGACTCCTCGCATTATGGTGAATTGACTCACCACAATGCGAGGAAGACTATTTTAATTCATTTGGCACCTCCTCTCTCAATATGGGTACATGAGAAGTATCTTTATTTGTAATTCACCAAAACGTGAGAGGCGGTGCCAAAGGATGCAAAAGTCCTCATGTAGCAGTGAATCGATTCACCATAACGCGAGCGAAGGTCCCATAGGAAGCACAATATGCCTCCTCGCATTATGGTGAATCGATTCACTATAACGCGAGAAGAGGTCCTTGACGAAGCTACAATTTTATTTGCGTTAGGAAAAATAGATTCACTACAACGCGAGGAGGAATACCTAGCTTCCTCTGGCATCTCCTCTCGCATTATGTTGAATCCATTCACCACACAGAGATTTGGTGTTTAAGACCGACTGTCTCTTGATTCATTTCTTGAACTAATAATTTCCATGTCTTATCTACACCCTTGAATTTATCCATGGCGCAAGTTCAAGTCGAGTTTGATGTGGATGAAGAGATTAAAGAAACACCTGCAACTCTGTTGTATGACTTCCTCTACAAATGTGGACGTCATGATTTGCACCCTTCGATTTCGTTGATGTTCAATTGCGATTTTTCTCTGGAAGGTACACTTTCTAGCCATCCCGAATACTTGAAGAGGCAAAGCAAGAGTTTGATGAGCTCACAAATGAACAGTGATGATTGATGGGAAAAACTACATTCATTTTAATCTCAAGGTGTTGCCCGGAGAAGAAGCAGAGGTTAAACAGGGATTGGCACAAGGTACCATGTGATAAGAAGAGAGCTTTTCCATACCCTTTTCACAAAAGAAAATGCCGCTTGATGGAATACTCTTATGCCTTCTTATGCTTCTTGCACATGAACGTGCAATTAACAGCAAATGAAGAATGTACAGAGCCGCATGCGACAAATGAAAGTGAAGACACGGTTTCTCGTCAGGCTAGTCCCACCGTTGAGGATGTTGCTGAAGAGGAGGACACTCCTCATGTGATTGAGGAGTTCAATGTTGAAGAAGAGAGGAAGCTCAGTGCGGCGGTTAATATTGAGGCACTGAGAGAACAAAACACTGACGTAGGCCAGCCTGTGATTGAATCATATGAGTTCTCTCCCATTCCAACGCCATTTCTCCCCTCCTACCAAGCAGCAGGAGATTCAGAGTATATATTGCTGACAGACATACAACATGTATTTAACTTAAGGGAGGAACATTGCGTAGCCTTCATAGCCCAAAATCTGGAGGTTGATGACAATTTTGTAGATGATGATGGGATAGATAAGTACTTACTAGTGGATAGCCATGTGAAAGACACCAAGTTCCTATCTGCTAGCAACACTAAAGATGATCTATGTTGATGCCCTTAAATATGAAGAAAAAGATGCCACAGAAAGAGCTACAAGAAGCAAGGGAAAGACTGAATATTACCAACATGGGAGAGTTTAGGGATGTGCCAAGTAAGATAGCGAAAACCGTTCCTAGTTCGAGCACTAATTTATGGCAAGACGCCTTGCTTGAAGCAGATGAGAACCAAGAGGTTATTTTCTTTTGTTGTGTTTTCGTACTTTTGTTGTGGATTTGGCTTTATCAACTTTGTCCTGGATTGTTTGGTGATGTTGTTTCTGGGCTAATGCTCCTTTATTTTTTCAGTTGTTGGAAATATATGAAGACACATTCCTCAAACGTGCTTCAGGCAAGCGTATGGCGGGATTGAGCCACGATTCGACACTAGGAACATATATACATCACCTAAAATTCCCTCAAATTGTAATATTTCACGCTAGCTTCTCCAAAGACAATGCAAGTTTTCCTCTGATGGCGATAAAGACTCTATCCAGGTATCTAGGTGGCTATCACTTAAGGCTGAATGCAAACAAGGCAATACTTCTGGAGCGGCAAGCAGTTGTTCGATTTTTGGGGGAGGGACCAGGAGTATATTCATTGAGATGTAAATATTATTTAACATATGCTGCTTACGGCTTGGCATGTGGAATCACAGATCCTAATCTGTTGAGTGATTGCGGGAAGAAGCATCTTCTTAGAACAGCAAGGCCAATGGTCCCTGTTGTGTCATTGATAGAGGAAGAAGAAGATGTTGTAGAAACTTCATCAATGTAATAAAGTAGGAACTTTATTCAATAGGGTTAATAATGGGACAAGTCCATGTATAAAAGAGGGGACTTGGACCATGGTTGTAACTTTTGATGATCATTTTTTAGAAATGGAAACTTATGTTTCTTGGAGCTCATGGCTTCTCTCTTGGCTTGTGGAAGGCGATTTCCATTCTCTTGGTGAGAGACTAAACACACTTAGGCATCATGTTTACATGGTGATTACTCATATTTTTCATGCATTACATCCCTTCATGGCAATGGTGAAAGGAATTGATTCCACATGAGCTTGGCCAATTCATAGATCACATTTTGGGAGATTTTCTTCATTATGTCTCATTTGGCATGCCATTGATGGAATAGCAAGCTTATGCAATGTTTTTGGAGTCCCTCATGCTCATCTTGATGCCATATGGACACTATGGATGCTATACATAGCCATGCCAATGCTATGTTTTACACATGGGCATAAGAGAGCATAAGTTTTGGAAGCATGCATTTGTCAATATGATGTGAAAGGGATTGTTGGAATGTAATTGCAAATGCCTTGATTGTGGTTAACAAATGCTTATGCAAATGCCATGGTGAGGGCATTGTGAATTGTTGGTTTGTGTTGGAGCTTTTGGATGATGGATTGAGGCATGAGTCCATGCTTTATTGATGAGTTCTAAATTGTAAAAGGGCATGAGTCATGCTCAATACTTGTAAGCCAACAAACTTGTTCTATCATTTGATATTATCCACATCATTTTGTACCTACACTCACCATTGCTACCACTTCAAGTTTTTATAGAATCTAGCAATGTGTGAGGGTACCTTGGCATTGGTTGGAGAGGCCAAGGGGAGAATGGCTTGAACTCTTTGTGCCGTGATTGCCATGGTAAAGCGGTACAAAGGGGGATTAGGTACACCGGTGTGAAGAAATGGCCTCAACCTTCACCTTGGAGGAAAACTCGGTGAAGGGGTGAGAAGAGCTTGGCCGGGAGATCGGCAAGCTTCAATGCGCATCCTCAACAATCCTCACCATCGACTTTGTGGATGCATTTGGGCAATGGGGCCCCTTTTCCGTCATATTGTGTGGATATTGCAAATGCTTTGATGGACAAAGAGTGCATATGATCTTTCATGACATTGTGGGATACAAAGAGTATTGCATTGTGATTTGAGAAGTTGCATTTTCATTTGAGATTTGGTTCCAATTACAAAGGAGACTCTGGCGGAATTTTTCCAACAAGGGAGCCAAACAAGCTTATTGATTGGAGATTTACCCCATGGATACACTTGAAGAGTTATTCACAACTACCAAGGGGAGAAACACCAATCATTTGTAGCCGGATTGAGCTTTGGGACCGAATTTTGGGAATTTCTGGGATTTTACAAAACCCTAATTCAATCCTAGGGTTTTTGGGATTAGGTCCGAGTGATTACACGACTCTATTGTACTCCTTGAGAGTTTTCAAATGAGCCATAGAACCCCTTAATCGGATATCACAATCTCGGTCAAAGTAGTCATGTTGACTTTCTGGTCAAAGTCAAACAGAATATACTTCCACTTTGACTGAATCAAAATGCTTTTAGGGGTAGGTTCTATCTTCCGTTAGCTTTCTATAGAGCCGTCAAAATCCTAATTCCGACATATATTTTGCGTTTTAGAGCCAAATTACTACTTTCAGCTGTCCCGCACAAACCCTAAAACAGAGAGTACTTGCCTACACCTAATTCTTACTGTGTTCATTTGGGAGGATAGTAGACACCATTACCTACCCATAGAACCTTCTTTTGTCCAATTCTGACATCATTTGGGCATTCTACCAACATCTTGCATTTCTTCACTATGCCGAAGGGAAGACCACGCAAGGGTGGGGATGTTGTGCAAGAAATGATCATTGGTGATGAGGACATGGAAGGTAATATGGATGCAAGGGATGCATTCATCAATGAAGACAATGGGGGCAATGTACATAATCAAATTTCTCAAGGGACACAAGCGGCGGTTAACCATGACACCCTCATGCAAATGCTTGTACAACGGTTGGAGACCTTAGACTCCAAGCTTGATTCTCATTTTGAAACATTATCCTCACAGATTGGTGTGATGGAGGACAAGTTTGGGAAGTCTCAAGCAGAAGAAAAGCATGGGAATTATGGTGACTATGAGCAAAGAAAAGGCAAGGGCATCTTGAATGAGGATTCCATGAAGGCCGTACAAGAGGATCCATTGGGAGCATCCACTCGGGGATTCATGGTGGATGCACGGAGACCTCTTGTCAAGGACATGTTTCCTCCTTCTTTTCATTCGGGTTTGTCTCACCTCAATGCATCAAAGGGTCCTACCTTTTCTAGGGCAATGCATTCAAGGGAAGAGGATGAGGTGTTTGTGAATGATGAGGAGATTGCACTCGATTGGAATCAAATGTCCTTTGCCCAAAGACAAAGGGATGCTCACGAGAAGTGGATGGAATTGTCGAATATCATCAAGAGGGATTACAAAGACTTTGCACAATTTATGGAGTCATACTCGAAGATGCAAAGATTCAAGCCCTCTACCCAACATGATAACCCATCCCACATATCTTCCAAGGATGTCAAAGACAAAATCTCACTATCAAAGTTCAAAGGTGACGGGTCATCTCCGCAAGAGTTGGAGGAGTGGGCTACCAAGCTTGACACCTATTTCCAACTTTACCCAAAAAGTGAGCGTGATATGGTACAATTTTCCTCCTTACATCTTGAAGATTATGCTCATCAATGGTGGAGGCACTTGGTCAAACAAGGGAACACGCCATCAACTTGGGAAGGATTGAAGCGGGAGATGAACTTGGCCTTCATTTCACCCTTAGTGCTCGACCGATACCATGAAGAATGGTATGAGCTTTCTCAAAAGGGGATGATGGTGAGAGGTTACATCAAGAGATTTTTGAAGCTTTCAATGTACGTGGAAGGCTTGAGTGAAGACATGAAGATGAAAAAGTTTGTGCATGGGCTTGAACACTTCATCAAGGCGGATGTGTCGGCTCAAAGGCCTAGCTCTCTCAAAGAAGCTATGAGGTTAGCCGAACTCTATGAGCCAAAGTACAAGAGGTCTCAGCCCATGACCTTCACCAAAGACACACTCAAACGAACCACTACTTCTTACAATTTTGGGAAAGGTCCTACCTCTACATTACCATCCTCTAATCCAAGAACTCCTACATCATTTGGGGGTGGACAGCCAAAGAATGGGATACATCAATTTGATGCCAAAAAGAGTAGTGACTTCATGAAGAAGAAGCCCTTTCAACCCTTCAAGAAGACTCAAAGAATGGATGATCCAAAGATTGAGGAGTTGAGAAGCAAAGGGCTATGTTTCAAGTGCAAAGAGAGGTGGTCACCCGGGCATGTGTGCAAATCAAAGAAGATTGTGGCCACTATGATCCTCATGGATGAGGAAGAGAACAAGGATGACTCTCATGACATTGAGGAATGGGAGGATTGCAATGAAGAAGCACATGAGGAGTCACTTGAAGACCATTCTTTCATCACGGAGGATGGTGAGTTTCCGTTTGATCCGGGAGGTGGAGTTAAGGAAAGCCTTGTGGACGGAGACATGCCTATCAATGCAGAAATTTCAGCTTGCATATGCTCTATCTCACAAGAGTTGTTGGCGGGTTGCAAGAACCCAAGCACACTAAGGTTGGTGGGGACCATCAATGGGAGGGTTGCACATATTCTTGTGGATTCCGGGAGCACTCATAGCTTCATCAACTCTAAATCCATCAACTCTCTCAAACTCAACACAAAGAAGACACCTACAACGTTCCAAGTGGCAAATGGGGAAAGTGAGAAGACTAGCTTGGTTTGCCCTTCTACAAAAGTGGTTTTATCCTCTTCATACACTTGGGAAGGTGATTTGGTGGTTTTGGATATGGGTCCCATCGACATTATCATGGGGTGTGATTGGTTGGCTTCACTTGGTGACATTCACATGAACCTTCAACAAGGTTTCATGAGCTTTCTACATCATGGGCAACAAGTGGTACTTGCTGCAAATGCACCTAAGAAGCTCTCTTTGATCACTCCAAGGCGACTCAAGAAAGAGATTAAGGCTTTTGGCACTATCTATGTGTTACATGTTACCCAAGAGGGGATGGAAGGCAGTGGACAGCACATAGATGAGGAAATGGCAACTCTTCTTAAGGAGTATGAAGATATTTTGCAAGTGCCAAAGAGTCTACCACCTAAGAGGTTTATGGGATCTTTGCCTCAAGAGATGGAAGAGCTTCCACCCATGAATGAAGAAGGTGAGATCATTTATGAGCCGGAGAGGGTTATTGGCAAGAGGACAAGAGAGTTGAGGAATCAGAATATTGATGAATACCTTGTCAAATGGAAGCAATTACCCATGGATGAGGCTACTTGGCAATCATTGGAGTATGTCCAACAACATGGCTTACTTGTGGATGACTTTCCGTGACCAAGTGGTATGGTTTACTTGAGCAAATTGGGTAATATGAGGAGAAGTATACATGCTGTAATTTCTGGACAGCTTTGGGAAGGTCTACTATTGGGCCTATTTTTCTACTCCAACAAGCTTCATGGTGTATCCTAATGAAAGATTATGATGTGGGCTACATATGGCTGAGTGTACATATCATTTTCAGCCCAATATATGGAGTCTAAATGAAGGATTTTCAAGGGTCTTCATCGACTAGAAGGGCTGTCATAACAGTCCCACTCATACACTTTGGGCTTGAAGCTTTGTGGACTTGTATACATCCGGATTTTCATTGTATATGTGCTTTGGATGTACTTGAGAACTCTTAACCACTTCCCATTGATTACATTAGAGTCTCATACTTTGAGATTGTACATGTTATTGATATTGAGGACAAAATCTTTGGGAAGGAATGGTTTGTAATAAAGTAGGAACTTTATTCAATAGGGTTAATAATGGGACAAGTCCATGTATAAAAGAGGGGACTTGGACCATGGTTGTAACTTTTGATGATCATTTTTTAGAAATGGAAACTTATGTTTCTTGGAGCTCATGGCTTCTCTCTTGGCTTGTGGAAGGCTATTTCCATTCTCTTGGTGAGAGACTAAACACACTTAGGCATCATGTTTACATGGTGATTACTCATATTTTTCATGCATTACATCCCTTCATTCCAATCAAAAAGGGCTCGGCTGGGGGATGTCTCTGTTCCACAACAATAGATTTAGATTGTTCCAGTTGTTAAGAAGTTTCTTCAAATTTCTCGATACTCTTCTTGCTTACCATTAAAAACTATGAAATGTATATATATTGAAAACATTTGTATGGGACATAGGTGAAAGCTCTTGTTCTTTTAAAATCTTTTGAAGTTACATCATTGTTTTATAATATGTATTTCAATGATCAATTTTCTTCCACACTCTATCATGTCTTTGTCATTGTCTTAGCCATTCAACATGATTCTGCCTCCCCTGTGAGGAGACATATATTGATCGTCTCCGTTCAGCCTGCATCTCTCTTATTGCACATGACACAACTGATTTAGACCGACGATTGATCTTCACACGAGCCCTCACTTGAATCCGCCTATACCACCACTGACATAGTTGCTTCATGGGATTACTTTTCTTCACTCCTCCTTCATGTTGAGTGGCCCTTTGATAGGCACAACGTGCTTGCCAATGAGATCTTTCCATGCCTTGGGTAGACCAAATCCCAAGGCTTCCACACTCTTCCGCAAAAAAGGGTCCATGTGCATGCAAAATGTGCTACAAATGCTCAACAACAACAAGACATTTAGTATCGTACAATATATTTTGAACAACAATAAAAACTCAAAGCTGTAGGTATTCAAGTAATAACCATGTATTGTGTCAAGTTTGTCGCACCCCATGCCTTTTCATAGCTAGTGTAGAACTCTGTCACAACTACCTCAAATTTCTCAACATCCCCATCTTCAAACCTAGCTTTTTGCAACAAAGGTGCTAGGCGATCAAGTGCCAACCACGCTTTGGCCTTTGCCACCCTTGCTTGTCCTGAAGAGCCTCGATCAGGTACAGCTACATGAAGCTTTCTCCACACCTCAAAATCTGTACCCAGGTAATCTCTCTGGGTATGATTAGATAAGAACTTTCTGGCTTTTGCACCTCCAAAACATGGTTTGCTAGGAACATTTCCTGTCTTCCCTGATCTTTTCAAGTCCTTCTCAATCTTCACTTGACCACAATGTAAACCTGCATCTGAAAGCACTTGCTCTATTTTTTTAATAGTTCTTTCACTCTCTAATGTTGGTTTCATAATCCATGCAAATTCGATGTACATGTAGACTAGTTTCTCAATTAGTCTAACCAGCGCATGCAAAACACAAATATGAACTCTGATCAAAGGGATAGCAAGAATTGGATCCCAATTAGGATCCACTCCTGGAGCATCACGATTTGGGGCTTGACGCCTATTACTGTTTGCATTTAGGCATTTCCATTCTCTCTCTTTTCCTCCTTTGGAGACACCTCGTTCGGCCATGCAATACAGGCAACAAGGATACTTGGCCATTGCTCCTTGGGAAATACCAAACATGCATTTCAAGGTTTTAAGATCTGCAGCCATAGGTGCCATTCAACCTCATAGTCACCATATCCTTCTACATAAAGCTTTTCGCCATTCGACTGCTGCTGGGACAGTGGAAGGAAGCTCAGTCTAGTTAAAGTACCACTTTAGAATTTCATGGGTCTCTGTTGGAACCTATTAAGAAGAGGCCAGTTAAATTGTCTACAACATGTAATGGATAGCAACATAGTATACTTTTTTAAAAAATGGATAGCACCTCACCTCAAATGCAGCCAGCCACCAAATCTCATTTTCGGATTGTACACTAAAGTGCCTCTCATCAGCATTACTGATACTTGCATCCAAAGCTCTATTCATTAAAGTCAAGTTAACCCTTTCCAGCTTTTGTCCTTTGATCACCTCACTCTCATCAAGTTTTAAAATAAATTTTAGCCTTCCATTGCACTCATGAACACTGATGTCATAAAATTTCACCATAGCCATTTGTAATTTCCGAACATCCATAATGAAATTGTTGAACTCTGTAAGCTCTATGATTTTCTGTTCCCCGCTCTTTTTAGTCACTGTCAATGTACTAGATACGCGACAAGGCTCTCTAACAAGTTCGACCATTCCCAAGTTGAGAATATTTCGAGCTTTGTTCACGTGAAATGGTTTTGGAATGGGAATTACTGTTTTTTTCCCAAGCTTAGAATTAAAACCTTCTTTAACTTTATTAAACAACATCCTGTAAGACTTTGTGCTTATGCCAGCCATGTCACATATACCTTGTGCATCTGCAGGAGTGAATGCTTCACTCACCTTCTGTAAGGATTGCTTTGCTATGTCTAATCGAAGTCTTGCAAACTTAGGATGATGTATTGCTGACTCCACGATGTCTTTTGTCAAAACTTTGCCAAATATATCAGAACCTTGCTCTTTTGGACCCACAACATCTGTGACCATCCTGAAGCAACAACGATAGCTATGACAGTCTATCATTCATCTAACTATACCACCCCCACACCCAATCCCCCATCTCCAAAAAAGGAACTAAAGATGAAAATGAAAAGTGAGTGCTCAAAGAAATTATAGATCCCATAATACCTACAAGCTTTTACAGGACGCTTTCATTGGCCACCTCCAACATTGAGTTCTTCCAATGGTTTGAACTGTCTCTTGCGTAATCGAGCACCCAATGGCGTGTCTTTCAAATATTGTAATTTTTTGTTGAACTTTACAAGTTGTTTTCTAAGGTGTGCATTCTCACTCTCCAAAGTGAAATTATTGATTTCTCGAACTGCCAAAATTTCATTCTTCTCTTTAATAGTGGCCTGTATCTTACGAATAGTCTGCTTGCACATGATCAATCTCTTTTTGTAACCCAGAACAAACTTTTGCTTTGTCCTCATATGAAGCTTGCAAAGCTGTTATGATTGATGCCAAGTAAAAATTCACACCTTCAAGCATTTTTATTCTGGCATCTCTATCACTCAAATGTCTTTCAAAGTTACATTGAATGATACTTTGACATTGGCCAAACAATATTTTACAATATCCAAGCAATCCATTTTCACCCTCACACAAAAACTTGAAGAAACGTGTCAACCCAAAGAATGATGAAGATTGAGAGGAGGTTGGATCTGGTGGGTAAATACTACCATCCAACCATAGGTCCATATTTTTCTTTCCTTCATTTCGAACCTCAATAATGTGGGCTTTGCATGCTGGCCTAGACCAAGTTCTCTTACAGCAGGGAGCATAATCGGCTTCTACTTGGAAGTGGATGTCCACCTTTTTCTTCTTTTGTTTCACAAGTTCCATTGCATTGTTTTGTGCTTTAACAATACCAAAAAGCATCATGAACTCACACTTTAACCAAAAGAAACCAAAGATATTACACTTATCTTCCGTGAAGAAGATTGCATTGTTCTGTGCTTTAACAATACCAAAAAGCATCATGAACTCACACTTTAACCAAAAGAAACCAAAGATATTACACTTATCTCCCGTGAAGAAGATTGCTTCATTAAAACCAAAAGACAACATCACTAAATAATACCTCCTTGTCCATCAAACAAACTTGTTGGTATCCTGGATGCACCAAAATGTACACAATACTTGTAAGCAAAACCCTCACTTGAAAAAGGTAAGAAATGGGACTGTTATTCATGCACAAGCAGGTATGGCGCATGAAGAACAAATTCTTTTCCATCCTTTTTCAAAACTTGCCGCCTCAGTCTCTCCTCAAACCTTGATGTATGATGAATCAATGTTCCATTGCCACGAACTTGGAGGTAGGCAGGCACTCATGAGATGGAGAGGAAGATTGTGGCGTGAGAAAGACGCGGGAGGCTATGAGCTTCCAAAATGGAAGGAATGTGAATGAGAAGAAGAGAAAATCAAAAACTTCCCGCTCAAAACAATTCGGATTTGGAGTGGTTGTGGTTGTGGTTGTGGAGTCGGAAAGACAATGAGGGAGACAATGCAAGATGATGGGTTGCAGGGACAAAGTTTGGTTCAAGTTTGGTAAGCAAAGTTGGCTTGGTTCCATTCAAAAGTGTAATGAAGAAAGAGAGTGGTGACTTTTTTCAATAAAATGAGGCACCATAGTGGGAATAAAAAACTATACTTAAGAGGCATTGTTTTGAATTAAAAAACACCCCACATGTCAGTTAATGGAACAAAGAACTCAAAAATGACACACCTATCCTCCAATATTATATGTGGGTTTATTGGCTTGCTTTGTCCACATCACCATCCCAAGGGATCTGTTACAAGGCCCCTTTTTTAGTCCAAATTTTTCCTAATGTGAGCAGCTATTTGTGATGCAGCACATGCTCAGTTCCATAACAGGGATGTGTCACGATCTCAAGATACATGGTATGTGGATTTTGGTGTCTCTAACCACATGACCAGTTAGGCTGAGTGATTTAGAGACATGCACAAAATGAAAAAACTAGGCTATGTAGAAACATGTGATGATATTGTGTATCCCATTGCGCATGTTGGTAAAGTGTCATTGTCTATGCAAGATGGCAAAATGAAGTACTTGGCAGATGTCCTTCATGTTCCTAATACTACAAAGAACCTAGTTTCTATTGGACAGATGGTTGAGCAAGGTCTGCAAGTGAGGTTTAATCCTCAAGGATGTTTTGTGGAAGACTTCAAAAATCAGTGTCGCTTGGTTGTAAAGGATAACAGAAATGACAGGATGTTTACTTTAGATATGAACATGTCTGAAGTAAAAGCAGCCATGTTTTCGCATGGAACAGGTATCATTTTGCAAATATTGACATATATCACAAGCGCATTGGTCATGTGAATGTACAACAACTGAAGTCTATGCAGGCCCAAAATATTGTTGCAGGTTTGCCAAAGTTTAAGGTTGATGGTATGCACAAAGTATGTGAAGCATGCTAGCTTTAGTAAGTAGGCCAAATATGCTTTCTCACATGAAAAACATGTTAGTGCAAGGGCATTAGATGTCATACATTCAGATGTATGGGGACCAACCAGGACTGTAAAAATTGTAAGTTTCAGGTACTACGTTACATTCATTGATGGCCACACTAGGAAAGTGTGGGTTTACTTTATGAAGGACAAAAGTGAGGTGTTTGCTCACTTTCATAGATTTAAAGCCTTGGTCGAGAAGGAAAAAGGCATGCAAATAAAATACGTGAGATCAGATGGTGGGGGAGAATATTTCTCCAATGAGTTCAGCGATTTCCTGAGGAAGCAGGGAATCAAGAGATAGTTTACATGCATGTACACTCCGCAACAGAATGGTGTTGCAAAAAGAAAAAATAGGCACATTGCAGAAGTGGCACGTGCCTTGATGGGCTGAAAAGAATATGCCACATTATGTTTGGGCAGAAGCAGTAGCAACTGTTATGTACATTATGAATAGGACACCCATTACAGTTGTTCATGGTATGACGCCTGAACATAAGTTTATAAGCATAAGACTAAATTTGTCTCACTTGAAAGTTTTTGGGTGCATTACATATGTGCAAGTTCCTGATGAAGTGAGAACAAAGTTGGATCCAAAGGCAGAGAAATGCATCTTTATTGGTTACACTATGAAGCAAAAAGGTTATAGATGTTATAACCCTACCACTCATGAGATGGAAGTAAGTAGAGATGTTGTTTTTGACGAGATGAGTAGCTGGTATGCACAACAGTGAAGGCAACGAAAGATGCAGATGTAGGAAGTGCTGATCTTGCACTACATGTAGAGAAGCAATCACAGGTGCTTAGTGGACCTGGAGAGTCCTCTAGCAGTGGATTCAATGTTAGCCCATGGTAGCAAGTCATCATCTTCCACCAATACATTAATAGACACAAGGGATTCAACAATGCCCTTGATCTTTAAATCATATTCATTGATTGACATGCTTTTCTTTTCCACAGTATGTAGCTCTTGCTTTAGCTACAGTTTCCTTGTCTTTGTGTTGGTCTGGAACATCTGCACACCAGATTCTCCCACGCAATTGCTGGAGTGTTGGCATCCTATATGTGTCCTATCATCGTGTTTGTGACACTAATTTAAAGCTAATACATAACTTTCCTTGCACCCTGGTTCCAATCCTTGAATGTCTTTATGTTTACTGGAGTGGCATTCTCTTAAGAGGCAACTCAAGAGGCTCCTCATTGTCTCCTTTAACATAGTCCCAAAATTCTTTACCCATAAGGAAATTGGTCATTCTGTACTCCCAGGCATGGAAGTTGTTCTTGTCTAGCTTCTTATTGACAATCTAATTGATTTTGTCACCAGACATGTTTTCCTTCAACAATCAAAAAACTGCAACAGACAATTTCTGTATGCAACCTGTAACATAGCAATATCTTCTGTGACTACTGCAAACGGTACTTCAGTACAGCCTATAGGTTACCCCATCTGACCAAAGTACATGTACATACACCCAATGTTAACAATACATGTGCAAACACTGTCTGCACTCCCAAAACGCACTGCTGCACTGCAATAACCAATTTTGACTAGAGACAATTCTCAACCAGAACTTCCCGAAGTTGTCAAAAATACCTTATAGTAATAGAACAGAGACCGAGACGTGACCGAAACGCGATTATGGCCGAAAAACTTGAGTAAATACAAAGTATTGTGTACCACATAGGAACCTCCAAGCCTATGAAGACAGCTCCTTAATCGGAGATGTGTAGCTCCCGGAGCTACTGAGGAGGGATGTTGTACCTAAACCAAGAAGGGAAAGAGATGGTG
This sequence comes from Cibotium barometz, assembly GCF_041138505.1. Classification (NCBI taxonomy): domain Eukaryota; kingdom Viridiplantae; phylum Streptophyta; class Polypodiopsida; order Cyatheales; family Cibotiaceae; genus Cibotium; species Cibotium barometz. The sequence continues at coordinate 5,008,194 of NC_141046.1, forward strand.
ATGCTCTTACTCGTGTATCGCTTCCTTGATTGCTTGTTCTTGCCTCCTCAACTCTCACACGAACCGGAGCTCTGATACCATAAAGAGAATGTGGGGGGGAGAGAGATAGCTTGAGTTCCTTGCAATTAAGTTAAGAAACATGGACCAAGGCTAGGCTTAACCTAAGGTGGATTAAAGAAAATGCTAAGCATGATTAAGATAACATGAGAAAGAGTAAAAAATAACTAAAAGGAGATGAACAAAAAATGCAACCAAATGGACTTCGTGATATTGCGATGAGTTGATTGTGTTTACATTGTTTGAAATCTATTCACCTTGCCATCTAGCAGGCCCAGCTTTGATGCCATGTTGAGAAACATGGACGAAGGCTAGGCTTAAGCTAAGGTGAATTAAAGCAAATGCTAAACATGATTAAGATAACATGAGCAAGAGTAAAGAATAACTAAAAAGAGATGAGCAAAAAAATGCAACCAAATGGACTTGATATTGCTTGAGATGAGTTGATTGTGTTTACATTGCTTGAAGGTGCCCCTTTTATATGAGGTGGCTACTAAGTTGCTTGAGAGCTCATGTGGGATAAATTAGCTTTGATGATGTGGCAACTTGCTAGATGGCCGTGCGACGTGTACCTTACTCATTCCCAATCTCTTCCTTGTGCTCTTTAGCACCACATTTAACTAAAAGATAAGAGTACATACATAAAGGAAAAGCACTCTCCTACAACAACATTCAAAGTGATCGCTATATAAGCTGGCGCTATAACTATGCCATAACTTTAGTATTCCAAAATGGAACCGACTATATGAGCTGGCGCTATAACTATGCCATAACTTAAGTACTCCAAAGTGGCTGTCACACAGCCTGTCATCCACGGCGGCATATTGACCATAATCTCACCAACCATGCCAGTGGCATAAATGCAAAAGCTGTCACCCAGGCGAGTCATCAATGTCTGTGTAGCACTAGTTGAGCTAGATATCTCAACATCAAGTGGGGTGGAAAGAGTTGGGACAGATAAGGGAGGAGTTTGGGATACATCAGAGGGACTTTCAACTGACAAGACAAGCCTTGGAGAAGGTGGGGAAGAGCTGGTTCTCTATAGCTTCCAATGAGGCATGTTAGTTGAAGAATTGGACTTAGATTGATAGGGCGAGGGTGACCACCAAATGTTTATATGAGGATGAGTAAGAAATAAATAAAACACTTCCATCTCACACGGGAATCAAAATTCTAAGGTGTTTCTCTTATCCATGGTGGGACACGTATCCAATTTTTTAAAGAACGAATTGAACAAGCCACCAAAACCTTTCTTTGTTTGGTATTAATTAATTAACCACCCCATTATCTACGGCCGAATACTGTGCGACATAGTTGTGTGGAAAGGTATTTTGCATGCATTCCACACAACGCGTACCTATTCACAAATAATATAGCCAAATACTGTGAGTCTTGAGACATGGGACATCGATGGCCGTCTTACGGCGCCATCTTCGCTAAGCGGGGCCATAGCCATTCACGATCCTCTCAGGAGACTGTGTAGCAACCCCATACCAACCAGAGTTATCGAGAGTCGAGCCCCCTCGTGTTGGTGTTCCCCTGCAACACCCATTTAACTCTTCCTTGAAGGGCGGGCTTGTACACTGCCTTCGTATACTACCCGGATGCCCCAAAAAAAAAAAAAACAAAACAAAACAAAACAAAACAAAAAACAAACACACACACACACACACGAGGGCAATCGAAATCTTAAAGGTATTCTTGAAATTTATCAAATGAGGTAGAACTTGATCTAATTGCTAGAACAAATCAATAGGAAGATGATGACATGTGTCACATAGATTGGGCCTCGGGGGAACCTACTGCATACGTTTGCACTATGCCGTGCTATCAATGACGTGATGCCCTATGCCATGCATTTTACGGCTGTTTTTAAGTTATAATTTTTCCTGTCTTACTAAAAGATACCTGATGACTAGGGTCATGCAGCTTCTCGTGGATGTTAAGCGAAGTTACTGTTAGAGCAGATCTCTGCTGTTGCCTGGAGTCTTGATGAGTTCAAGGATCTGAACCACCTCTGCCATGGAGGGCCTATTGGAGGGCACTTGCGAGGTACAAATCAAACCAAGTTTAATGACAGGGAGAACTTCTTCGTCCAAATAATCACGCAGATTCGCCTCCACACAAATCATCGGTTTCCCTTCATCTAGCAGAGATCTCACATAATCGCAAAGAACCACAACATCATCCTCTATGTACTCCACCGGCCTTCTGCCTGTGACAAGCTCGAGCAGCATTACCCCGTACCCATAGACATCACATTTCTCACTGATCTTCGAGCTCTGACAGGCGAACTCTGGTGCCATGTACCCTAATGCACTCTGAAACTTGCTGCTCATCAGGTGCCTGTTCGGCATAGGAAGCAGCTTGGCCAGGCCGTAATCGGCAATCTTCGGGTTGCAGTTCTCATCTAGCAACACATTGCTGGATTTCATGTTGAAATGTATCACTTGAGGATGGCATGCATGATGGAGATGCGCCAAACCCCTGGCGGTGCCCAATGCAATCTTGAATCTGGGCGGCCAACCAAAGGCTACATCTGCATGAGATTTTTCATGCAGCCGGCTGTATAGATTCCCACTGGGAATGAAGTCATAAATGAGTAGTTGCAGCTGAGGGGTCCAATAGTAGCCCTGCAAAGCCAACAAGTTCCTATGCTTGATTTGTCCAAGGAATTGAATCTCCTTCTCAAAGTCATCTTGAGATTTCACCAAGCTTGACACCATCAGTTTCTTTATGGCAACCGTCCTACCATCAGCCAGGACAGCTTTATATACGGTTCCGAATCCTCCCCTACCCAGCTCAGTATTCTTGTTGAGCAAAGCATGTGCACTGGTCACCCACTCCTCTGAACTTGGATCTGAGTTCTTTGAGAACATCACAAGCTTCCCAATGGGCACATCCGAGGTCAGAGATTGCGAAAAGTTATCCAGCATGTAAGAAGTTGACCTTGAGAGTGATCGGGCATACACATTCAAGATGAAGACTATAACCACACTTGCTGATATGACAGCTGCTGCAGATATTGCCAGAATGGCTGAGGCACTTAACACAATGCGCCTGTGTCTGCTTGCTGTCCCCAGGGGGTTTGGCTCGATTGGGTTTTCATCACTAGAATTTGGATTGAGCACTATGGGTTTGGGCATGACACTAGGGCAGGTGACATTCACATTGGCACCACAAAGATCAGTGTTACCGACAAATGCAGACTTGTTGAACTTCTCAAAGTTACCATAGTCTGGAACCGGTCCCTGGAGCTGGTTGTAAGATATATTGAGTACTGCAAGCCTTTGTAGTTGCGCCAGCTCTGGTGGTATGGTACCAGACATGCTGTTGTAAGAGAGATCTAGGACCTCAAGGTTAGTCAAGTTGCCAAGCTCCGGGGGAATGCTTCCATACAAATTGTTTTGAGAAAAGTTTCTGCAATCAAAGCCGAGTTCAAGTTAACCAAAATAACCTCTATTGCAGAATCCTAGCATAAACCAACTGAGCCTTTGAGGACTACCTATGCATGGCATGCATGTGGGATGCAGTTCAACACAATCACACACACTGTCAAAGCAACAACAATACAAACATTAACATAACATTGCACACACCTCCCCCACCCATGTACTAGGGTTTGGACAAGGAAATCCCCTGCCCATAAGAACGGGTTCATGAGATTTTCCTCTTTAACTGACAGGCATTGTGTCTGTAAACCCCCCTACCCCCCTTACTACACTGTTAAAGCATATTTTGACAACACTAGAAACATGATATAGCATCACTACATTGTTAAAGAGTACAGGTGACCAGGGAAATAAGCAGGAGTCAAGCCGACTTACATGTCTGTTAGAGAAGAACAGTTGCCTACTTCAGGAGGAATTGAACCATTAAGCTTGTTTCCATCCAGCAACAGAACAGAAAGCTCACTAGCATCTCCAACGCTTGCAGGAATGTTCCCAACCAGCTCATTGTGGCTCAAGTCAATCACTAGAATGGCACTACCTTCGTGAAATGCTGAAATGTTTCCGGAGAAGAAGTTGTATGATACGTTTAAATACTCCATCTTGACACATGAGGCAAGCTGTGGCATAGCTCCCTGTAGCTGGTTCTGTGACAAATCCAGGATCTGGAGGGACCCACATTGGCTGTAAAACCCATTGGGAATCTGACCTGTCAGCTGATTGTTTGACAACCTCATAGAGAGTAGGCCAGGAGTGAGTGCATCAGGGACCGCACCACTGAAGCTGTTTGAGCTCAGATCCAGGCTTTTCAGCTGAATACATCCTGATAAACTGTTAGGGATCTCTCCTGATAACTTGTTGTGGGACAAGTCGGCCACCTGAAGTGCCTTCAAGAGGCCTAAGGTGGAAGGCGTTTTCCCGTAGAGGAAATTATAGGCCAAATTCAGCAGCTTCAAAGAGGTCAAGCGTCCAAGCCAAGAAGGGATGCTGCCAGAGATGAAGTTGTTAGCTAGGTTGAGACTAGAGAGAGACTTCAACCTCTGCATTGAGTCAGGGAGCCCACTTGAGATGAAATTATTGCTCAGATCCAGGTACTGTAGCATGACGCAGCTGCCGATTTGCCAGGAAATTGGCCCTGAGAATTTATTGCTCTGCAATCTCACATCCACTAAGTATGGCACAAATGTGGGCAGTGCACCAGAGATCAAATTGTATGATAAATCTAACACTGAGAGCCCTGTGAGTGCTTCCATACTCACAGCCATTGCATTGTTAAGGTAGTTAGAGGATAGATTAAGGACCTTGAGACTTGAGCAAGAGCCAAGGGAGTCTGGTATTGGCCCATCCAGAGAGTTTCCTGCTAGAGATAGATAGTGAAGAGCCTTACAATCGGCGAAAAGCTCTGCAGGGATGGCCCCTGACAGAGCATTACTTGAAAAATCTAGAGATTTAAGAGAGGTTAAGTTGCCAAAGGCAGGATTAATGGGCCCTGAGAGTATATTATGACTAAGATCTACTTTTTTGAGCTGTTTAAGCTGAGCTAGCTCGGAATGTATGGTGCCTGAAATGTTGTTGTTTGCAAGAGATAGTGTTTGCAAGTACTCAAGCTTACCTAGACCTCTGCCAATATGCCCAGAGAGTGATAGTTCATGTAGTTGAACTGTAATGACCCTGCCATTCTCTGCATCGCATGCTATGCCTGTCCAATTGCAAGGGTTGCTGTCATCTTCACTCCACGACCGCAATGCATCCGATTGATCTATCAAATCGGCCTTAAATACTATGAGGCCCAGCACATCATCATTCAGCTGGAAGGAATTTGAGCTGCAGAGCCCAAAAAAGATGAAGATTAGAGTGACATACACATGGGTGCAACATCTGAGACCCATCTTGACTCCCCTTTCCCCTCCAAAACAGTTAAATAGCTATGTTTTTCATGCCCTTCTGGTCCGCATTTCTCTGTATCAGCTTCATTTCACTCAGATTCTTCCCATCTTCATGTGCTTTTGAAGTTCTGCTCATAAAATTCAACCTGCATTTGTGGACTCGAACCACCCAGTAGGTTTTCATGAGCAATTTGGCTGCCCACTAGGTTTTTAATAAACAATTTGAGGTGCAGCGACCATAAAGAGCTGAAGCAGAGCATGCAACACGAGCCACTTTGTAGAAATGGCTAAACAAAGTAATGTATACGAAGAACCGTGGATGCGCACCGACGGCGGGCGAAAAAGAAACACAGATGGAAGCTTGAGCAACAGGGGGTTGGCAAAGCTGTTGAAACATACACACACACACACAACACACAGAGTACACTGAAGATGGTCAGGAACTAAGAAACTCTACGCAGCGACAGAATGAAGCTGTAATCGCACTGAGTATCTGTACACAGGAGAGAACTAGAGACAGCTCAACTCATCATGAATCACCCTAAAACAAACTCCTTGCTCCTTGTGGGAGAGATTTGCTTGCAAGCAAAGGCAAGGCAAGCAAGTGCAGGGGCGTTATGCCATGGTGGACTGTGATTTGAGAGTTTGCTTTGCATGTGTACAGGGCTGTATGCCAGCATGGACTGACTCTGCTGCCAGCAGGCTAAGGCTTGCTTGCCCTCAAGCAACTTGCTTGCAGGGGGGTGTGATAAAGCGTACGCCCTGCAGTTGCACCCGTGATCATGGTTTGAAATATACGACCAAAATGGATGATTAATTTGGGCCAATGACAAGGCGCCACATTGGTCAAAAAAGGTACAGCTCAGCTGATTATGTGCTTGCATGGCAATCAGTTACGGCTCATCGCAAGAAAGCAGCACTTTTACAGGGTGGTTGCTGTCCCGCTTTCGCACTCGTAACACAGTCTGATTTCTGAGTCTACAAAGTAAAAAGACTAAAAGGAGGGCGGTACTTTTTGTCTTATAACCTTTGTAGTGGGAACCTCCCGTTTCAAAATCCTTGCCTTGTGCTAGGTAATATTCTGGTCTAGAGGCTAGCTTTGTTAAAAAAGTGAAAAAGACGCGGACGCTAAAGAATAGAGCTAAGTGGGGCGACATTTTGATATTTAAAGTGAAGTGTGTCCTTAATATATCTAAGAGGAGGTGGATGTCATTTTGATATTTTACCTGAAGTGTGTCCTTGTAGGTAGAAAACTTAGCTACAAAGATGTGTTTTCTCTTCTCTTCTCTATCTCTATATTATCTCAAGGAAGAGTTTCACAAAGCTGCCATGTGGCAATAATTTGGAGGTTCGGGAAGGGGAGGAGGAGGTTTGGGTAGAATTTGATTTTGGAAGCCTCAAAAGACGTGCGAAGCACGGGCTCCCAACTAGTCACGTGACTAGTTGGGAACCCGCGCTTTGCACGTCTTTGAGGCTCCCAACTAGTCACGTGACTAGCCGGGAACCCGTGCTTCGCACGTCTTTGAGGCTCCCAACTAGTCACATGACTAGTTGTTGGGAGCCCGTGCTTCGCACGTCTTTTGAGGCTTCCAAAATCAAATTCTACCCAAACCTCTTCAAACCTCCTCCTCCCCTTCCCGAACCTCCAAATTATTGCCACGTGGCAGCTTTGTGAAACTCTTCCTTAAGAGAATATAGAGACAACTAGTCACTTTAAAGATAAACTAGTTGGGAATTCGTGCTTCTTACGTCTTTTGAGGCTTACAAAATCAAATTCTACCCAAACCTCTTCAAACCTCCTCCTCCCCTTCCCGAACCTCCAAATTATTGCCACGTGGCAGCTTTGTGAAACTCTTACTTAAGATAATATAGAGAAGAGTTGTTGATGTTGCATATAACTAATTACTTGTGTGTGCTATTAATTAATGGATTGCTAAGGCAACCCATTTGTTAATAGGTATGTCCATGCTCCTCTCTCTCTCTCTCTCTCTCTCTCTCTCTCTCTCTCTATATATATATATATATATATATATATACTCTCTCTCTCTCTCTCTCTCTCTCTCTCTCTCTCTCTCTCTCTCTCTCTCTCTCTCTATATATATATATATATATATATATATATATATATATACACATGAGGTTGGGGGTTTTTCTAGAGGAGGAGATGAGATGTAACTACGGGAGGGACGAGCCACGGGACTAAATGACACATTATGAATCAGGAGAGGGATCTAAGGCTGAAAAAAAGACGTCGACCGAAAAATGTTTCCCTAGTTCACTTTCTTGCCAGAAAAAGTCTCCCTAGTTCACCCCTAGTTTACCTCGCGAGTTCACCCCCCCGCAGTTCACTCGGAGTTCACTTGGGAATCCAACGGTGTTGATCAAATCCCGATCGCAATGCCTCTTTCCAACCATAGATCCCTCCTAATTCATGATGTGTCACTTGGTCATGATGAGGAGCAGCGAGGGGTAGGCAAAGGATGGATGGGGAGGAGGAGGATTGTTTAAAAATTGTGCCGTTGTAGTTATACATTGTCGAGATATCGAGCTCAACCACCCGCCTATGTGATAGCTTCCGCACTTATGCCATTGTCACAGTTGGTGAGATTATGGTTGATATGTCGCTTTTATAGGCTATGTGATAGCCACTTTGGTATAGTCGAATTATGGCATAGTTATAGCACCAGTTCATGTAGTCGAGTTCACAACATGGACTGATCTTTGTAAGTTATAGCAGGAGAGTACTTTCCCTTAGAATGTACTCTTATCTCTTTAGTTTATGGTTGTAGAGAAGAGAAGAAGATAGAAGGAATTTCAGTCATCCGTCTCTCTCTTGTGTGTGTATGTTTGCTTGCAAGGAACTCAAGTTCTCTCTCTCTCTCGTATTGTCTTTATGATATCAGAGCTTTGGTTCGTAAAAGAGCTAAGTAGGCAAGCAAGAGACAAGAACAAGATAAGCAAAGAAGCGGTACACGGGAAAGAGTATTTTTATTTCTTTCTCTCTTTGATTTTAGAGCAACACCTTTGGTAGCTGTGAGAGCTATAGGCAAACATGGAAGTCACTGTCTCAAATGGCATGCTCTTGGGTTAAAGAAGAACACCATATTGTATATAGTTAACTTAGTTTACTACATGTTTTTGTAATTCGGCATAATTCAAGCGCGTTTCGAGGCTCGTTTTGGCTCTACAAGTTTTCCATATAAGCACTTTGAGAACTTGTTGATTTTAACTGTGTATGCTCTATTTCTGGTTTGGTCCAAAGTTGTGGTAGAAATTTGGTTGCAGGATAGTATCTGTAGAGATTATGAGATTTGCAAATGTTGGTGGATGTATGTGGGAGCATAGTAGTATCCTTTCCAATATTTGGCCCTTGGAGAAGGTAATATGTCGCCGCCAAATAGATTGTCCGATGAAGTTCATCATTCTCAGTTTTGGGGTAGCAGTGACTCACAGACTTTCTTCGAAGAAATCAGTCATGCATCGTATCGAGCAGTTATGCTAGCGTTAGGTGAGAAGAGACTTTAAAGAGTAGCTAGAATGCTGACGTTGTCAAGCGTTTTTTTGAAAGGTGTTTTGGGCTTGTGTACATATGGATGCATGGCGTGTGTGAAGAGCTTTGTTTGGAATGCGTTGTGGGCAGGTGTACAGGGTGAACGGTTTAGCTTTGGGCTTGTTGCAAGCCTGTCCGGAAGTGGTCTACTGGAGGTCCATTGGATGTGGTATCAGCTGAGTGTTTGTTTGGATGTGTGCGCGTCTCCAAAGAAATGAGTGGGCATTGGAAGGTTATGTTGGAAGATATGGAAGCATGAGCAGTTAATAGATTAAGGGCCGGTGTTGCCTTGAGCTTTAGTGTGAAAAGCATTATGTGGCCATCTTCTAGGCCTTAGGGAAAATTAAAAAAAATGATAATTAACGTGGCCACAAAAAAGCAAGACCACATGGAGGTTTCTTGGGCTGCCAACGTGAGATCTAGAAGCTAGCGAGTGCGGGTGATGCGCAGCTGCAGACTGAAAAGAGAGAAGGTCGCCTTGTTAGTTTGGGGCTCTCGGGCGTAGCCGCCCGCAGGCACACAGAGAAGGGGAGGTCGCCCTGGAGAGAAGCTGCAGCAGCGGGACAAGCTGGCGGCGTGGAGGAGAACGTCCCTGGTTTAGAGGTGTTGGCGGTGGTTGGAGCCCCCTGTGGCAACCACATGGTCGTGGGTTCGTGTGAGGCTGGTGAAGCTGCTGGTCGACTGGGCTGACGAGCTGGCGACAGTGAAGAGCAGCGAAGACTGGAGCATGGACGGACTGAGGTGGTGTGGCCTTGGTTTGGTTCGGTTGAGTGGACGCTGATTATGGGCTGGTAAGGGTGAGCGTAAAGACGTTAAGGTTGGCGTGAAGGCGCAAGCGTGGAGCGCAACCGCCGCAGGTGTGAAAAGGGGTTGCCGCCTTGTACGTGGAAAAGGTTGGCGGGTAAGCATGGTCACCAAGGAGATGCTAGGCTGGTGGGGCCGGTGGCACGGCAGAGAAGTGGCAGAGGAAGTGGGTTTGTTGTGAGGCTGGCAGAGGATCAGCACAAAGAGAGAGATGTTTGGGTAGCTGCTGCTGACGACACAGACAGAAGTGATGGGCTGCAGAGAGAGTTGAGGGTTAGCTGGTGGGGCGCCTTCTGAAGAGAGAGTGGCCGGGTTCTTTCTGGTGTGATTGGTACAGCAGGCAGGCGAGAGGTTCGCGGTGATTGAGGATGTGGTGTATCCTCGGCAGTGTGACAGGTCAAAGTGTTGATGTGTTCGTGGCAAAGGCTTGGTCGTCAGACGCAAGGTCGTAATTCCTGAGGTGGTGTGGCCGTGGTGGAATTCCCTCAGTAAATCCAGGCCTGAGTGTTTGTAAGTTGTGTGAGTAAGGCTTCTGTGTCGGGAGAAGCTTGTATGATGTTTTGACTGGGAATATATTGCTGGGTGTTTGCTTGGTCTATGGTGCCCCTGTTTTGTGCCGTCTTTCTGGCGGCGTGGGTGGTGTGGAGAATTGTGGAAAGTGTTCCAGCCGGTGGCTGGTGGTGCCCCCGTTCGTGTGTGTGTTTCCAATTTTGCGAGGTGAAGGGCTATAGAGGCAGTGGTCTTTTCTTCTTTTTTTCACCTCCCATTCTTCTGGTGCCCCCACTGAGGATTAGCTCTGGTGTTGTTCTTTGCCTAGAAGGGTGTATGTTCCACTGAGGAGAGTTATGGGATTGTTACATGTTTTCAGGATGTGGTCTTATCCTGAGTTTCATGGCAGGAAGGGAGAGGATGTGTGTGACTTTTTGGAGCAAATGGAGCCGGCATGCATTAGCAATCATGTTACAGATGAAGAGCAGGTTTTGAAGCTGATAAAGATTTTCTTGAAGGGAGATGCCCGAAGGTGGCTCAAGGATTTTGAAGCACAGGATGCGGCATATGAGCTACATGGTGTTTTGACCTTAGACAGGTTGAAAGAAGGCCTTTTGGAGCGAGCGGAGGATTCTAGTGTGCTTTGGCAGGAGTTGAGCATCTTGAAGCAGGTCCATGGGCAATCACTGGATGATTTTGTGAAGGTATTTACATGTTTGTGGGGTAAGTGGTGTATGACATTAAAGCAGGAAGTTCCTCCTATGTTTTTGAAGAAGAGCTTGTTTATTGATGGTTTGCTACCCCATTTGAAGGTCAGGGTTGAGTTGAAGAATCCCAAGTCATTTGATGATGCAGTTAGTGTTGCTAGGGAAAAGGAAGGCAAGGTTTTGAAGCAGATGGAGATGGGTATTTATCCGTATGAAGGTGTTGTGTCTGCAAGGGATATGCAGGTAAATTTGGTTGAGGTGGATAAGAGTTCTATGCAAAGTTTGATTAGACAGGAGCCTCAAAGGCCGATACAGGTACAAAGGGGGATGTTTTATGTGCCTTCTGATTTTTTTCCAAAGTCTTTAAAGGATGTGAAGCATGATGAAAAGCAGGATGAGGAATCTGGGTTAAGGTTTGAGACTTTTGCAGATGAGAAGTTGCCAGTGGATTCTTCTTTGGATTTGGACGTCATAGCTGTACAGGACAGTGATTTGGAAGGTCCTATTGAAGATTATTTGCATTCGGATCTGGATGACATACATGCACATGGAAACAAAGAGGATGATGCCTTGGGATTGGCTGATGATAAGAAGGAAGAAGAGTTGGATACAAGATGCTTTGAAGATGATTTTTTGCCAGATTCTACAAGGGAGGAGGATGGGGTAGAGACTTCTGATGAAGTGAAGATGGCTTGTGATGCGGATGTGGAGATTGTGGAGGAAGATCCTATTATTATGGATTTTTTGGGACAGCTTGATGATGGTCTGGTACCTGCAATGATTGGTATGGATGTTTTTCCATTTGATGCATTATGTGCTGGGGAGTCTTTGGACGATGATACCAGGGGGGTTGGCAACACTCAAGAAGGTATGCATGTTGATTTGACTGATGAAGAGCATTGTGAGGTGAGTATTGTGCTGGAGGATGACATATGGGAAGTTGCTAGCCTTGATGAACAGGAGCCAGAGGAGGTAGACATGGATGCAGATATGGTTGAGGATGTAGCTAAGGCTTCTTTGCGTGTTGCTGAAATGCTAAAGGCTAAGTGCAAGGATGACAAGGGTTCTGAACCAGTTGAGCTGTATGGTGGTGAAGAGATCCCTATTTTACAAGACCTGGAAGTGCTTGTGGACACTGCTGATGGAGAGGATGTGGATTTTTGTCCTGCAGAAAGGTCAAAATGTTGGAACCTGGCCTTCACAGGTATTGATGAATGGGATGCTAAATGCTGCAATGCCATAGGTTTTGAAGACGAGGAGGTTTGTTGTGGCTGAACTGGACGGAAATGATTTTGTGGCCCAGATGGTTGATGTTTGGTATGCAGTGATGCAGCCATGGTTTTTCACTGATATTGGGGAATGGGATGGTCAGTTACAGCTGTTTCCTTTTGATCCTGGTGGATAGCTACTGGACCTTATGCTTTTTGCTGCTGAGCATGAATGCTCTAGCAGATGGGGGGTTGGCAAAGTATGTCAGGCATTTTTCTGAAAGGTGTTTTGGGCTTGTGTACACATGGATGCATGGCGTGTGTGAAGAGCTTTGTTTGGAATGCGTTGGCAGGTGTACAGGGTGAACGGTTTGGCTTTGGGCTTGTTGCAGGCCTGTCCGGAAGTGGTCTACAGGTCCATTGGATGTGGTATCAGCTGAGTGTTTGTTTGGATGTGTGCGCGTCCCCAAAGAAATGAGTGGGCACTGGAAGGTTATGTTGGAAGATATGGAAGCATGAGCAGTTAATAGATTAAGGGCCGGTGTTGCCTTGAGCTTTAGTGTGAAAAGCATTATGTGGCCATCTTCTAGGCCTTAGGGAAAATTTAAAAAAATGATAATTAACGTGGCCACAAAAAAGCAAGACCACGTGGAGGTTTCTTGGGCTGCCAACGTGAGATCTAGAAGCTGGCGAGTGCGGGTGATGCGCAGCTGCGGAGTGAAAAGAGAGAAGGTCGCCTTGTTAGTTTGGGGCTCTCGGGCATAGCCGCAGGCACACAGAGAAGGGGAGGTCGCCCTGGAGAGAAGCTGCAGCAGCGGGACAGGCTGGCGGCGTCGTGGACAAGAACGTCCACGAGTTTAGAGAACGTCCTCTAAACCAGGGACGAGAACGTCCCTGGTTTAGAGGTGTTGGCGGTGGTTGGAGCCCCCTGTGGCAACCACGTGGTCGTGGGCTTGTGTGAGGCTGGTGAAGCTGCTGGTCGACTGGGCTGACGGGCTGGCAACAGTGAAGAGCAGCGAAGACTGGAGCGTGGAGACTGAGGTGGTGTGGCCTTGGTTTGGTTCGGTTGAGTGGACACTAATTATGGGCTGGTAAGGGTGAGCGTAAAGACGTTAAGGTTGGTGTGAAGGCGCAAGCGTGGAGCGCAACCACAGGTGTGAAAAGGGGTTGCCGCCTTGTACGTGGAAAAGGTTGGCGGGTAAGCGTGGTCGCCAAGGAGATGCTGGGCTAGTTGTGAGACAGGTGGGCAGAGGCGAAAACAAAGTGGAGGTAAGGAAGGCACAGAGCAGCTGGGGTGCTCAGTAAAGGTGATGACCGTCTGCAACAGAGAGGAGCAGAGGCTGGGCGAATAGCTGAAGACAGGGTGACAAAGAGGGAGCAGTGAAAAGGGCAAGTGTGGCTGCTTGGCTGGTGGGGCCGGTGGCACGGCAGAGAAGTGGCAGAGGAAGTGAGAAAGTGGCTGGGCAGAGGATCAGCACACAGAGAGAGAGAGAGAGATGTTTGGGTAGCTGCTGCTGGCGACACACACAGAAGAGATGGGCTGTAGAGAGAGTTGAGGGTTAGCTGGTGGGGCGCCTTCTGAAGAGAGAGTGGCCGGGTTCTTTCTGGTGTGATTGGTACAGCAGGCAGGCAAGAGGTTCGCGGTGATTGAGGATGTGGTGTATCCTCGGTAGTGATGACAGGTCAAAGTGTTGATGTGTTCGTGGCAAAGGCTTGGTCGTCAGATGCAAGGTCGTAATTCCTGAGGTGGTGTGGCCGTGGTGGAATTCCCTTGGCAGTAAATCCAGGCCTGAGTGTTTGTAAGTTGTGTGAGTAAGGCTTCTGTGTCGGGAGAAGCTTGTATGATGTTTTGACTAGGAATATATTGCTGGGTGTTTGCTTGGTCTATGGTGCCCCTGTTTTGTGACGTCTTTCTGGCATGGGTGGTGTGGAGAATTGTGGAAAGTGTTCCAGCCGGTGGCTGGTGGTGCCCCCGTTCGTGTGTGTGTTTCCAAGTTTGCGAGGTGAAGGGCTATAGAGGCAGTGGTCTTTTCTTCTTTTTTTCACCTCACAACGTCATCCAGAGGCATCAGAAACCTTTTGTGGACCGGAATACAAAGTCAAGATTTTGGTTTTATTATTTAATTCCAAAATGGGTCCGCATCCAGGTAGGCTCAAGCTGAGGTGGATTGGACCTTATCGGATATCCAGAAAATTTGGTACATGCACATTGGAGCTAACATCATTAGATGGTGTGAAATTGCCGAAGCCAGTTAATGGGTTCAGATTCAAACCCTATTTTGGTAAATTACCAGAACCGACGCTTGTGTACACTATTTATGTCATACACTTGCATGACAAGTGTTTGAATCCACGTAGCGTGCATGCATTGGGTAATGTGTAAAGCCATTGGATCATTAGTATTGCATCATGGGATAGCATGCACTTCATTTTTCTTTGCTGCCCTATTGTCTCGATTTATGTGTTCCTTGAATTCCTGATTCATGAATCCATACCCCGATTTTTTATCCATTGCCGTGAATTTTCTCGAGGATAAGGGCACTTACGCAAACATATTTTTCATTCTTGTTGTCAAGTGCTTTCACACAGTTCTTTGCTTTCTTTTTCTCCATTTTCTCTCACATGTGATTCTCATAACTCACAACAACAAGTGCTCTCTACAACCATGGTGGAATTTGAGAATCTAACAGCAGCCATGTTGGATGTCAACACCAACACCTAATTGAAGAAGGTAGGGTTGCTGCAGTTTGCTTTCCTTTCTTGGAACTTGAACCGTTAACCCGAACCTGTAGGAGTAGTTGCATGAAGTATAGAAGAAAGGAGTGGCAAAGACCACCACACAGGGATCTCACTAATTCAGTGTTAATTTTGTGGCTAAAGTCTTTCGATTACATTTCAAGGGAGCACTAGATGTACCACCATCGGCCATAGAGGAAGATATGGAGTTCTCCTTCAGCTCCAAAGGATCTAGCAAGGAGCATAAGTTGAACAATCACAAAGAATCTCATGATAGATTACATTTCATATTCCTTATTGAAATGGTTATCCTTACCCATAAGCTCACCTATATATCGAAGAGGGCATTAGGTCTATATTTATATACATCTATAGGAAAGCCTATAGCCAAGGCCAATATCTTATTCAATCAACTCCATGCAAAACTTAAGAGTGTAGGTCCTCACTCAAAGATAAAAATTGAGCAATATTTACATTTTCTACCATGAGGGAACCACCATAGTATAGACCTCTGCTTTAGGAGCACAAGGAGCACCCCACTTTCAAAAGAAGGTGAAGAAGTTCCAAGGCAAGGAGATGGGGGAGGCATCCCATAAGGAGGGGGTTGTCAACGAGGGAGCTTGGTGGAGGGAGCTTTTCTTGGCTACCTCTCTCTCTCTCTCTCTCTCTACTTTGAACACTCTCCCTCTAACTCTCCCCACCACTATCTCCTCCCACCACCTCCCAGCATAGCTCCTCCCTTCCAACCTAGCTCCTCCCTTCCAACATAGCTCCTCCCTTTCTCTCTCTATCTATTACCATATATCTCTCCTCTCTCTCCTACCATCTCTCGTCTCTTCCTTTTGTTCTCTCTTGCCTACCATCTCTTCTCTCTCTCTCTCTCTCTCTCTCTTCTAGCACACTCTCTTCTCTCCCTCTCCTCTCTCTCTCCAACCATCTCACATCTCTCCCTCTCTTCTCTCTCTCCTGCCATCTCTCTTCTCTTCTCTCTCCTACCATCTCTCTCTCCCTTCACACTTTGTATCTCTCTCCATCTCTCTCCTACCATCTTTTTCTCTCCCTCTCCCACCCTCATCTCTCTCTACTACCATCTCTATATCTCTCCCTCTCTTCTCTCTCTCCTACCATCTCTTTCTCTCTCTCCCTTGTCTCTCTCTCTCTCTCTCTCTCTCTCTCTCTCTCTCTCTCTCTCTCTCTCTCTCTCTCTCTTATCATCTCTTTCTCTCTTTCTTGTCTCTTGTCTCCCTCTCTCCCCCTTCTCCCTCTCCCTCTCCGTCACCCTTAACCCTCTTCCCTCCTCTATTTTGTTAGTAGTCTATCACCGTCTCTCCCTTTCCAACTCATTTTCACTTTTCCTTCTTATTAGTTTGATTGTTCCTATAACGCATCCTCTCTACTACCATCTCTATATCCCTCCCGGTCTTCGCTCTATCCTACCATCTCTCTCTCTCTCTCTCTCTCTCTCTCTCTCTCTCTCTCTCTCTCTCTCTCTCTCTCTCTCTCTCTCTCTCTCTCTCTCTCTCTCTATTATTGAGGATGAATTCGTGGAATACTTTATATCTTTCCATGTTGCGTAATTATGAATTCTTAAAAGAATTCACGAAATATTTAAATTTCCAGGTTTTTAAGTTATGAATCCTCCTAGACAGGTTTAGATTGGGACGCCTTTCTAAACCCGGGCGATCGTACCTTACTTTACACATACGTGGGTGAATCCGTACCTACATGGAAAGTATTGGTTGCATCGTCTTGTTGATATGTAATTTTATATGGATGTTTATTTTAATCAATTAATTTATTAATTGATTGCCTAGTTGATGAAAGTACAGATCATTGGACTAGATAATGGAGGAGAGCTGGTGATGATTAGGAAATATATTTTGAGATGATAAATTTTGAATATCGACAAATAATATTTGATTTTGTGAGTGACGACAAGAGCCATTAATTTATTTGGACGCTATTCATATTTATTAGCAATGTATATATGTTAAATTGGGACATGTGAAAGCTCCTTAGTGCATATTTTATTTTCAAAACATGTGCACTTTTATAAGGTTCAAGACTCACACCTATTTTTAAAAGAAGCCTAGCTTGCACGATCAAGAAAGCTATTTTTGAAGCAAGTCACTTTTGAAGAATACTATTCTTGGGGAAGTCGACATTTTTGTAAAAGTACCATTTTTTAGCCCCAAATACTCATAAAATATATTTAAGTACACCAAGAGTGTGGGCTCACTCTTGTGTGGGGGATTCATGTCAACCTCCCACAACAGTGGTATCAGAGCCATTTGTAAAAGTATACCATTTTTTAGCCCCAAATACTCATGAAATATATTTAAGTACACCAAGAGGAAGTGTGGGCTCACTCTTGTGTGGGGGATTCATGTCAACCTCCCACAACAGTGGTATTAGAGCCATTTGAAGTCGTGGAACAGCTAGTGGATAAAGAGGTGGAAAAGCTTAGCCTAAGGTGAAATTTCCATTCAAAGCATGCAAAAGCCTAAGGTTTTTCAAGAAAGCTAAATTTCTACTCAATGGAAAAACCCATAATTCTATTACCCAATGGTCCATCCAAGGTGGAAAACCACTTGCCCACTTCCAAAAACCACTTCAAATCTAAAAGTGATTTTGTTGCTTTCTAATCAGACCACTATAGATGAATTTTCCTCATCTTGAAGGCCCCAAAACCACCTCCTCTTTCTATTTCAATTCATCTTCCCCTTCTCTCCAACGGCGCACGGTGACTCTCTTTTCCTAAATTACTTTGTTAAATCGCATGCGCGTTGCACGAATTTGGCCGCCTATGTTTCTTTCCAAGCTTTAGTTGATAAAGCTTAAAAGCTTTATACAATAATGTTTTTGTTTCTTTTCTTTTCCAAAGCTATTAAAGCTTTAGTTATTCTAAAGCTTCTACATTAAAGCTACCTAACCCCATATTTATTTTTTTAAAATTGCCTAAAGCCTGATTCAGCCTCTGCAAATTTAGCCAGAGTTCAAAAAATTTCAGAATCCCAAAAAAATCTTTTTATTTCTCCATAACCCCTTTATTTACCCAAAAATCCCCTTTCATGCCCAAAAATAGCCATTAAGTTACAGAAAAGTTCATGGAAAAATTCTTGAAAATTTTTGAGAGTTTTCCCAAGCATTTAAGCCAAGTTCCGGCCACTTAACACTATCATTTCAAGCCTCTTCTTCACAAACCCATGGATTCAGGAATTGATTTCAACCAACCCATCAAAATGATGCTCCTCCCAACAACATGAAGATGCCAATGCCCAAGATGGTGGATTTACAAACTCACCACTTTCACCAAAAGCGCCTCACTCTTGAGCAATGATTTGATGGTAATGAAGCTACTACTCCACAAAAACTGAAGATGCCCACATTGCCAAAATCATTAAGGCTACATTCGACACTCAACAAACAAAAAAGGATAGTAAGATTAGTCGTTGTACTTTTTCTTTTATCAAATTTGATGGTAAAACGATGCTCGTCTCGTACTTTCATGGTTAAGTCAATTGAGAGTCAATTGGACGATTATTTCTCTAAACCTTTTCAAAAAGAGATAAGATAAAATGTGTTGCCAACCACATGGTTGATCGTGCATCATTATGGTGGAATCTTCTTCTTAAAAGCAGTGATAAACCAACTACTTGGGTAGACTTCCAACGTAAAGTGAAGTCTAGATTTTTGCGACCTCAATTTACTCTCAAAGTACCTCGTGCATGGGATACTTTGACCATGTCTGATCGTGAGACGATATCACAATACATGGAGAAATTTTAGCAAACACTTTTTCAACTCCATATGCTTAAAGAAGTCCCTAAAGATACAGTTCAATGTCGTTATGAATCAGGACTCGAGCAGACTATTCAAGAAGGCAAGGTAAATATGTTCAAACCTTCTAAACTTGATGAGGCTATTTCTTTAACCCATGATGTAGAACGTAAAAGAGGTTTGCATAAAACCCCTTGACAATTCAATGCTTTTTCATCCAACAATCAGCAACCCTCAAGTTTCAATAACAATAGGCAACCAATGCCTTGTCATTATGGTACTCCCACTGGGCCACGTTCTTTTAAAAATTTTAATGCAAATAGAAAGCCTTGGGTAGCACCTAGCAACACACACACAAATAATATGCCTTGGACTATTATTGGTAGATTTAGTAAAGAAGCATATTTCATTGCATGCAAAAAGACATTGACAGCTTCACAAGATGCACATCTTTTTATCAAACATGTTTTTACACACCATGGTCTACCCTAAGTTATTGTATCTGACCACGACTGTAGATTTTATAATGATTTTTGGATTTCTTTATTTTCAAACCTAGGATCCAAAATTGATGTTACCTCCCTCTGATTTCCATCCTAAAAGTAATGGCTAGACTAAAGCTAATAATAGTACTATCTTAGATTTATTAAGGTTTTACACAATCTCCACATCAGGAAATTGGGATCTGTTGAGAAAACGTGGTACTCATGCTAGATCAAGTGTGTGGAGTGGAGAGACTCAAAAAATACAAGAACAAACTCTTGCTTATTAAGTTGTTTATGCATACAACTAGGCTTTGCTCACATACAAAATGCCTTATGGCTTCACCTTTAAATAGGTGAGCAAGTGGACCTCAAGTCCATTCACACTCACACCCTTCTCTCACCCTTCTACATAACCTTAGTCTCTTAATACCCCCCCTCAATACCAACTATGAAAGAATGGAATAGGTGGTATTGGACATAGGATGCCTTTATAACATTAGGCGTACAAGGTTTGAATATAGGTGTGGTTATCTAGGATTTACAAAAGAGTTCCTAGAGCCTTAGAGGCTAATACAATGTTGCCATCTAAGTCTTTATTTGTTTGTCGATGAAGATGTACACCTCAATGATGGTGCACCCCACTCTTTGTGTTTGCTTGACTTCTTGTAGATGACATGCTTTAGACGTACATGCCATTGCTTCCACCACATGCTTTCCACTTTGACCATTCTCACACAATGATCATGACAAGGCTGCCACCCTTGCTTAAGTGGTTTGCTTTTAGATGGTCCTCCAACATGCTTTATGCTTCCTTGAATAATATATCTCCTCCATGAGTAATGAGGTAGATTTAAATAGGGAAGGGAAAGGGAGGGTCTTACCACTTGCCTTATGGATTAGTCAAGGGCAGTGTCTACTCCACAATTACAATAGCTTTTATGCATGTTGGTTAAATGATACCCTTTAGGGTTTGAAGTTACAAGCTTAATGAGTAATTGGTTGAGGTAAATACTCAAACAAATAAGGTTTATCATCTTTGGCTCAAGAAGGAGAGGACATGGCTCATAATGTTGCCAATGCCTCTTACAAAAGTAATGCCACAAGATGCTTAAAATCATGACAACCAATAAGGTAGAGCACTTAGAGATGCTATGCTCAACCTTACAACTCATCTTAAATGATGAAAGTGCAGAATATACAGCGGAACAACATGCCTTGGGCTTGGGAAACGAGAACATATGGCTTATGGCATGCCTATGCCTCTTATAAACAAGGGCCTCAAGGATAATACACAACAACATTGAAGATGAACACTTAGTGTACATGTGCCCAACTTTAAAAGCACTCATAATAATGAGTTTTATGATAAAAAACCAGAAATCTTCAGCCTCTTGGCTTATGTGATGAAGACAATGGTTCATTGTTGCACCATTTCTCTTTGGAAGAAACAACGGGTTGACGATGAAGACTTGAAGTGTAGCACTTATGGTGTGTGCCCGGCCTCCATGTTGATGAAGAAGAGCCTTCTTAATGTAAATGACCTCCTCCTTTGATGGTTAAGACCACCTTAGTGTTAAGCAACACTTTGGTTGATGATTAATATCACCATTAGTGTGTATAAAACACAATTAGTGCTAAAAAGCACATTTTTAGTGTAAAATAATACTTATTTTGGTGATTAGTTCACCATTAGTATTTAATAACACTATTAGTGTTTAAGAACACTTTATAATAATCTCCCTTTGTTGGATTAACAACTTAATTAGTGTTAAACAACATAATTAGTGCTTAAAAGCACACTTTGAAAGCTTTAAAGTTGATGTTGATGTTGAAGCTTGACGGGAATGAGATTTATGAATATCTCATGTGGTTGGAATCTCTTCAAAATCAAGAGAAAGCTCAGCAACAAACATTTAATTCATCACTTGATTGATTAGAGCAAAGCAGGTGATGATATGAG
This sequence comes from Cibotium barometz, assembly GCF_041138505.1. Lineage (NCBI taxonomy): Eukaryota > Viridiplantae > Streptophyta > Polypodiopsida > Cyatheales > Cibotiaceae > Cibotium > Cibotium barometz. Next base: position 5,029,305 of record NC_141046.1, read on the forward strand.
CAAGAAAAAAACACCAAAAAGGAAGCTTGAATGATGAAGAGAGAGGCTACTCGTTTTTTCTATGTAGCCATCGCGTCAGGGCGCCATCGGAGCTCAAATCAGAGCTGTAGCTTCCGCACTCAATGGGCTATCAAAGCCCTAAGGTGGCTTGGCTTATTGTGGCCCACACGCGTAGAACTGATGTACGACCAGCGTAGGAACAGTCGGGTCACTCAGATGGCAATGCCGCGATGAATACGAGAGTAATCACCAAATTGGCTGTACGATTAGAAGCGCCCACGAGTCCTCTTCATCTTCCATGTTGACATCTCCATGAGATTTTGCCTCTATCGACTGGAAGGCCTCCACCAATGGAAGAGAGTTGAGCTCCACACAATAAAGATAAGGAAAAAATGGATATTTTTGACCTAATCTACACCACAAGTGGTTCAAATCACCTAAGCTCTGATACCATGTTGAGAAAACGTGGTGCTCATGCTAGATCAAGTGTGTGGAGTGGAGAGACTCAAAAAATACAAGAACAAACTCTTGCTTATTAAGTTGTTTATGCATACAACTAGGCTTTACTCACATACAAAATGCCTTATGGCTTCACCTTTAAATAGGTGAGCAAGTGGACCTCAAGTCCATTCACACTCACACCCTTCTCTCACCCTTCTACATAACCTTAGTCTCTTAATAGGATCAACATCTTAATTTACTACAATTTTCTTACAACAATACATCACACTATTCCTCTAATGACTTCACTAGAGATCGTGCACTCGTATATTGCAACAAGTACATGAGGCTATAGCTAAATCTTAAACAAAATATACTACCCAAGCAAATAAGAAACGCAAGCCATTTTCTTTCAACCAAGGTGATCATGTATGGCTTTGTGTTGAAAAAAGAAAACTCAAAAGAATCAACAAACACCCTGGAATAAAATTAGCCCTTAGATTTTACAACCCATTCAAAGTTCTGTGACAATGCCTATCGTCTAGATATTCTGTCACATTGGCATATTCATAAAACTTTCACATTAGTCTCCTAAAACCATTTAGAGGTTCTATTTCTTCCTATCCAGTAGTAGATGATGACTCACCTATATTAGATGAAGATTCTAAATCATGGAACCAAAGATTATTTTATCCGTACATGTATGGAAAGTATTGGTTGCATCGTCTTGTTGATATGAAATTTTATACAGATGTTTATTTTATTCAATTAATATATTAATTTATTGGGGCTAGCTGATGCAAGTGCAAATCATTGAACCGGATAATGGAGGCAAGTTGGTGATGATCAAGAAATATATTTTGAGATGACAAATTTTGAATATCGACAAATAATATTTGATTTTGTGATGACAGACACCATTGATTTATTTGGATGCTATTCATATTTATTGGCAATGTATATATGTTAATTGGACATGTGAAACCTCCCTAGTGCATATTTTATTTTTCAATACATGTGCACTTTTATAAGGTTCAAGGCTCACATCAATTTTTAAAAGAAGCCTAGCTTGCATGCTCAAGAAAGCTATTTTTGAAGCAAGCCACTTTTGAAGAATACTATTCTTCAAAAGTGCTCACACCTATTTTTAAAAGAAGCCTAGTTTGCATGCTCAAGAAATCTATTTTTGAAGCAAGCCACTTTTGAAGAATACTATTCTTGAGGAAGTCGACATTTTTGTAAAAGTATACTATTTTTGAACCCTAAAGGTTACTCATGAAATATATTTAAGTACACTAAGAGGAAGTGTGGACTCACTCTTATGTGGGGGTAGATTAGACCCAATATTGAGTATTGAGTATCTTGTTTGTTCTATTTATTTTCCATTATTCTATTTATTGCAATCATTTTTATGGGTTCATGTCAACCTCCCACAACTCTCTCTCTCTCTCTCTCTCTCTCTCTCATGGAGGAGAGGTGGAGGGGCATAATTTCTTCTACTATTATGGTGCACCTAACGAGGGGGCCTAGCCCTCATGGAGTACGTATATGTCATGACATGCTTCTCATGATGTACACTTATAGCATGCTGCATAGCTTTTTGATTTTCATTTCAGTTTCAGTTCTAGTTTCACACATTGCAGTTTTATTATGCTTTCCGATGAGGCTCCCGAAGCGCATCGACTTATGTATTCATGTATGTTCAACATGTGTCTCATGGACCCGTTATGGTCCTTCGAAGACAATAATAAAATTTCATTTCATTTCATTTCTCTCTCTCTCCTACCATCTCTTTCTATCTCCCTTGGCTCTTTTCGCCCTCTCTCTCTCCCCCTTCCTTGTCTCTGGCACCCTTAACCCTCTTCCCTTCTCTATTTCATTAGAAGTCTATCATTGTCTCTCCCTTTCCAACTCATTTTCACTCTTCCATCTTGTCAATCTCACGATCTTTAGATTGCTCCTATGATGTTAAGGGAGATAGCATCCCCTCTCTCTTCATGTTCTCTATCCCTTGTCCATTTTTTCATGTCTTGCATCTCCCTTGCTCTTCATGTTCTCTCTCTCTTGTTCTTTTGATCATTTGAGGCCACAAACTTATCATTCATTTATTAACACAGTACACATAAATAACTTCATTTAACCCCTACAGATCCTTCTACAGATCCTTTGAGTCTACAAACTTAACACTTCCTTATTTATCTACACAATACATATAATGTAAATACATTATTAAGGGGTAGCTTAGGAATAAGGTTCAAAAAGGAATGTCGGATCAGAGATGACTCTTTGTGTCTCGATCTAGATGATTATTTATGCACTAAGTGTTGATATATACAAGAGGAGAGAAGAGAAGATATGGAGAAGATATATGCAAAAGGAATACAAAGTCAATTATACATCTTTATTCTGTAATTCTGTATATGTATTGTATAATATTTTATAATCATTGCATTAACCATTTAAATGTTTAGTAATGTCGCAATCATGTTTAATGTTAAATATGTAAACACTATGTTAGATTATTCAAACAGTAGATGGAGAGGAATGGACAAAGCTCTAAGGGGCTATGAAGCTGCAAAATCTTTCTTGATAAAAATGGTAAGACTTTGGCTAGCTAAGCCCCTAGCTTATATAGCTTGTTCGTGGGAACATACGTATGCACATTGGTATGTACGTTCTTAGACCATTCTTGGGAATGTGCATGCGAAATGCGCAAAGCAATGTACGTGTATTCACAACCCTGGACTACATATGCAGAGCGACATACGTGTGTGTTCATAACTTTGAACATGCATGAAGAACCTCAAATGTGCATGTGCAAAAAGAATGTGCATGTAGAGCATGGAACATGAATGTGCAACTTTGGATAAATGTATGAACGTGTGCACAGATTGGAACATGCGTGTGTAACTTCAAAGGTTGAGCATGGGGTTTTAGTAGTGTTGGTAGCTTTTGGTTGCCAACCATTGTCGCTTTGGCTTGGTACCTTTATTGGTGGTAGGAGAAGTTGGGAGTAACGACGACGACGGTATGCCTTTAGCTACCCAAATGCTCTTTTTACCTTCATAATTTACTTTTGTGTAATACCCTTAGGCCACTAGAAGGGCATTAGGCACCCACCACCATCTTTGAGTAGCACTCCTCCATTTATTATCAAATCACTTTTTGTGTCAATCCTTTTCTATTAACATGTTCTACACTACAATTTGTCTTTCTCAGTCGGCCACCAACATGTTACCCTGCCACCCATAAGTTAAGTATCATGAATTCCCAGAGCATTACCATCTTAACCCCATATACCATCTTAAATGGTGTGTAACCAATTGCAACTTTGTAAGAGGTTCGGTAAACCCATAGAGCTGTTGTGAGCTTGAATTCCCAATTATTGCATCGAGCTTTAATAGCTTTTGCTAATATGGAAATGAGGACTTTGTTGGTGCTCTAGGCTTTGACCATTTGCTTCAAGTAGTATGGAGTAGACTTGCGCTGTGAGATCATGAACGTTGTGGTGATATGTTGGATTACATCATTTATAAAGTGTTTCCTTTAGTCACTCACCAGCTCAAAAGGACAACCAAAGAGGGTAATGATATTTTCATAAAGAAACTTAGCTGTTGCTACAACATTCATTTTTTATGAAGTTCTTGCTTCAGCCCATTTCATGACATAATCCGTAGCTATTAAAATGTACCTTGCTTGGGTGCTACGTGTAGTCGAACTGATGGGTCCCATAAGATCAATGCCCCATTTCATAAAGGGTTCTAGAACTTTAATAGGGTGCAAGGACATCATGTCCTTCTTTTGTGGTTTAGCACACCGTTGGCACTTGTTCACATCCTCTGACAAACTATCGAGAATGCATTTAGCTTAGGGTCCTGCACTTTGTTCATTTGCTAGAGTCCTTATTTGTTTGTTGATGGTGATTCCATGGAGCAATGGAGGACGATCGAGCATTAGAGCATTGAGATCTTCACCGAGCGCAGGAGAAGCAAGTAAGTGCTCAAATAGTGCCCTTGACATTCATGCAACTCTTTGATTTTTTGTTTTTTTATCAAGTTTGCACCTTGGCTTAATCCACAAATTAATCTTAATTAGTAAGGTTTCATTAAGCATTGTAGGCATCAATAGATAGCTTGAGACTATCTCTAGCTTTTTATTGAATCAAAAACCCAAAAATTTGGTGGGAAGATACCTAAATTAGCAGGAATTTGAGGGAAAAACGAGGCGGGAATCACATTCTACAGGTAGTTCTGAGAAGCGAACGGATGTTCCCTTTACATGCCATGGCCATGGCACTTCTGCCATGCCCGTTCCATTCTCACTGGCCAAATTTGGGAAGATCTCCAACCTTAAATGCGGCAATTTGCATTAAAATGAAATAATTGCATTAAATGGGCATAAAAAGCATTCAATTACATTCAACCAAGTAGGTACAACTGAATTGTCAAGGAATATAGTGGGTGGTTGTGAGACCTGTAGTCTTAAATTCCCTTAAATCCCTTGAAAAATTTGGAAAAAATCTCTGAGTCTAACAGTGCCACGATTGTTCCACATTTACCACATCTGTTCCTTCTATGCCATGGTCGTTTCTTCCCAAAGGGTACGACTATTCCAGATCATTTATTGTGTTTGCCTTGGCCGTGTCATTTTTTCCACGCACATGCCATTCTCTTTTGCACCAGCTTCAAAAAGTGTACAGATGTTCCACTTGTGCCATGCTCGTACCACTTGTCCTGTAGAAAGCGAACGCCCATACTAGTTGTTCTACCTGAAGCGTAAACCCATGGCAGTCTTGCCACGCCCGTACCATTCATCTGCCATGCCCGTACCTTCTCCATCACAAACCATACGCCCATTCCTTTGGGAAGCCATGTCTATGGAACATCCGTGCCATGTACCCTTTGAGAAGAGTACGCATGTTCCCTTCAGCTCTAAAAAGCGTATTCTCATACCATCCCAAAGAATACGGCCGTACCATTCCCACAAGAAAATAGTCTTTTCACAGGGGGGTTTTCCACAGCAAATCCACATTTCCATGCACATCCGCTCGGGAAAATTGGTGCAAAATAGCCCTCTTTTTGACGGCATGAACTCTCCCGAAGCTCCCTCGCTTATAAGGTTGGACCCATTGGTCAATACCGCATGGAGGCCAACAGTGCTCGTCTTAGAGCAAAGACCACCCGAGCACGGGATGAGAAAACTCCTAACCTCGAGATAGGGGAGCCTGAATCTCAGTGCATAGACAGACCACCTATCAAAGAGCAAGCTCCTATACCTCTCCCACACATTCACAGTGAGGCCTTGCTTTGAGACTCTGTAATTTTATCTTGGGAAACACATAGTCAGATGAACAGCAACCTAGGGCAAGAGGTATGGACCATCCACAAGAAAGTGAGCCCGTGCCATCTCTAGATCCTAGAGCGGAAGTAGGGCAGAGTGAAAGCCATCAGACCTAGACTGAACCACTAGTCTGGAGGGCCATGCCTGTTTCAGTAGTGGCAGATTCTTACAGAGCCCAAATACCTGTACAAAACTTAGGGCCATGTCCGTCTTCTCAAGGACTAGAAACATCATACCAAAGAGAAAGGGTCTACCCGGGCCCTTCACATCAACCCAATCCTCCTGTATATTAGGAGTACCCACCAAAGGGAGCTTACCTTGGGTACCACATGGGACCACAAGGGGCACAACCTAACCCCCACCTATAAGACAAAAGGGCCTCCAATGGTATATTATCCTCCTAACCCTGCTCCTCCTTCAACCTTTCCTCAACCTACACCCGCTCCAGCCATGGCAGGGATAACCCCATAAATGTTAAGATTAGCCATGGAAATAGGGAGGGGGTGGCTGCGGGCATCACACCCCCAGCACGAGTGCAACCTGCACCTGCACCTAGATTAGAGTGGAACAAAGCCGTAAAAATCTCAAAGCTGATCACTAAGTTTGATGGGACTGGAGACCCCATCCCACATTTGGAGATGTTTAATCAATTTTGTGAAGCCTTTGGTGGCCACGTAGAAGATCAGGGTAAAGTGAGTGCCTTCGGCCTTGCCCTCGATTGTAAAGCAAGCCAATGGTTTTAATCCTTGAAAGCTAAGGAAAAGGCCACCTTTGAAGCCTTGAAAGAGGCCTTCAAGGTAGGATATTCTCACCAAGGAACCAAATGGATTCCACTGGAACAGTTACACAATGTCAGACAAAGGGATGGTGAAACCACATCCAAGATTATATCAATAGAGTCAGATATCTCCATTTTCACTGCTGCAGTGCGAGAGAAAAGTTCTCTGATGAAAGACTAATAGGGAGATTGCTGGAAGGTCTGGATGACATAACCTTGCACAATTCATTATATGCCATGGCCCATACCTTCTCAAGAAATATTGTAGGAGTGCTATATGGACTTTGAAGACAATTTCAAGGGAACATGTTCCTGCTGTGCGAACTTCATGAGGGCACATTAGAAGACTTTTTCAAGACCACCAGTACAAAATCTGATGCAAAAGGCAAGGAGTCCACATCTGGACAGCAAGTTGAGCAGTTGGCCGCTGCATTAATGCAACAAATGACCCAACATTGGAGCAGCCAAGGTCGGGATTGGTGGGTCGGCCAAACCCCATCTCTATCAAAAGAGGGAGCTTGTATGGTGCCCAATCTGTTGAGCAAACCATACCAACAGAGTGTCCACATTTGCGGCCCCGTCCCAACCTCTATTGCACATATTGCCAAAGATGGGGCAATCACAACGTTACAAACTGCTATCAGTAGAGGGATGCTCGAGCTCGTGCTCTACCTCAAGCTTTGCCAGCCAAAACCCACGGCAACCACTGGCCACTCTCCATATGCACCTCAATTAGGCCAAGAAGTGTCCTAAAGAGAGAGGAATCCTTTGGGTACCTGAAATGCCCTTACCACCCTAGGTTCTCCCACCTCAACCCCCATCAAGAATCACACCAGTTTGTCAGCTAACCTTGACAGAAATCTTCAAAGAAGAGGACAAAGGGGAAATTCGAGAAGTCCCTAACTATGAAACCCTTAAACCAAAAAACCCGCCCTCTCAAATTCTAAGTCATTATGTTATGGAGGAAGACCAAATGTACCTAGTGTACTTAGCCACCCCAATGCCAAGGGCCATAGACATAAATACAATGGCAAAACGACCACCTATGCAGTGCTATCATTGTGCAGGGCCTCACCTACTAGTGGGCTGAGTGTCCTATCAAAAAAGGGATGTGGAGTACCTCTGTAGGTGCTCCCGCATTAACTCCCTTGTGTGTTGGGTGCAGAATTGACCATATGTATAAAGATTGTCCACTAAGACCTGGAACAACATGGAAGGCTTGTGAAGCTAATCCGAACATCAACATTAACCTACTAAGTGTGAGAGATGGCTACATCTACACGGTCCCTCTCAATGTAGTAACCCTATTACAAAACTCACAAAGAGCCACAACTCATGCTGCCAGAGCAGAGGCATCTACCTCACGAGACCAGGGACAAGCCAAGGTCTTATCCTCAATGAATGTCCTAGAGCAAGCACAAGCGACTAGACTCTCAAAGAAGAAAACTACAAAGATCGGCAAGGGAGACTGTCGTGTAGTTATCCAAAGTGGTTCGGAAGATGGTATGACAACACATGCATGAACCTCTTCATCTCAGAAGAGGAAGATCTAATACGCTCAGCCACCCAAGCCCAAGAACCGATTGACACTACCCAACTCCCGAAGAAGCTTGTTAAATATCCTAACCCCGTAGAGGAGAAAGAAAGATTACTGGCAGCCCAAGCATTGGCCAGGGAGGATTGCGAGACACAAATAGAAGATGAGCCTCCTACTGCTTACCTTGAGACTTGTGTGTCGGTCTCCAACGTGAGACCTGCCAAAGCAGCTCAGGTATATTCTAGAGAGCTCCCGACCTATTACCCCTGCAGAGGCCAACAGAAGCTGCAGAACCCCCCCATTGTAGTAGCTGTCCCCAGGGAGGCTGGGTAGTAGAATATCTCAAAGATTTGGTGGATGACCACCTTAAGAGAACAGATACAGAAATCCCTATCCACATCCCTTACACACATAAGAGCTTAAGAGTAAGCCAAAGAAACCTTCCTCACACGGAATAGCCTATGCCCCTATAGACATCACTGGTCTCTCTTCCTTCCTTTCCTCTCAGATCCAGATTCCTATCGGCACCTTGCTTCAAGGTAGCCCAAGATTATGGAAAGATCTAAAGGACTAGATGGAGGGACATCTAGGGGCTCGCATGCAAGAATCCATGAAGCTAAATAGCTCTAATAAATCTGAGGAAGAGGAACTTGTTATTGTTGAGATGTCAAGCTCAACATGAGCTGACACTCAACAAGGCACCTGCATGACCTTTCGACATTTACATCACTGGCGGGTTTGGTAGCTGGCATTGACATATCTTTGCCAGAGATTCTACAACTGGACTGCACCAACTAGTCCACACCTACCCACTCCACTTAGCGTGTTCACATTATGGACCGCATGTACATAGTAATTTAATACTTATATTGTATTTTTCTTATCTTTTGTGTGAACCCTCTTTTTGGTTGTGAAGAAGAAGAAGAATTTTCAGCCTCTTACCTTGTGTGTTCTCTTCTAGGGTTTGCGTGAGTGTGTGTGTGCTTGCCAAGAGCTCAAGCTCTCTTCTCCCCTACATCTTTTCATGGTATCAAAGCTTGATTCATGCTAAGAGCTGAGCGACAAGCAACAGAAGTATTTGAAGTGGTACGAGGGTAAGAGCTTCATCTTCTCTTCCCCCTTTGTGTTGGCTACTTGTCGGGAGCTCTACAGGGAGGCACCGGCAAATGAACTTTGATTGAGGAGCCTTCTTTGCAGGAGCAGAGCAGCAAGGCAACTATATTGTTCGAAAATGCATTTCGGAGGGCACGTCTGGACCTTCATTTTTCAGTTCGCAAGTGTTCATGGTGGGCATGCGGGTGGGTAAGTTTCGATTCTCTGCAGAACTCTGTTTTGGGAACTGCTGGAAGGGCAATTAGTTGTGCAGACACTGCGTGTACTGCAATGAGGTCTTAAAGTTTCCATTGGGTGTATGTATGCAAATTGAGGTCATTGGTTTTGACAGTTGGGGTGCTGTACAGTACCGCCTACAGAGAATATAACAATTTGTGTAGGTCACACAAAAGTGCTATTTTTGGTAAGTTTGTGTTGCTGCAAACAAGATGTTGAATGATGGAATTAACCAGATTATTGCAAAAAATGTTGATAAGAACAACTTCCATGCTTGGAGGTTTAGATTAACAAATTTCTTGATGGGAAAAGGCTATTAGGACTAGGTGAACATGAGGAGGCATCAAAGATATCAGAGATTAATCCAACTGTTGCAAATGTAAAAGAATACAAGAATTGGAATCAAGGAGCAAGGAAAGTCATGTATTGGCTTTCTAATAGCATACACAAGACACTATGATTAGGCATATACAGGATGCCAAGTCACCCAAGGAGGCATGGGACACCTTGGTGAAGCTGTATGAAACTAACACCAAGGCACGAAAGATTCAGTTGAAGAATGAGCTTCATACTATGGAGAAGAAAAATATGTTTATGAATGATTATGCCTTGAAGATCAAGGGCATTGTGGAATCTCTTGCATCTGTTGGTGTTTCTGTTGATGATGATGATAAGATGGAAGTATGATTGAAGGGGACAAAGAGCCACCCTCAAGAACTATCATAGATGAGCAATGGAAAGATGCTAAAGCATTCTAGAGAATTGGAACAAAAAAGGAATACAAGCCCTAGGTGGTGGATTTCCTATATTCAAATGCCAAATATTTTAAGGAACCACAATAGCCAAGAAGGCACAGAGCCGCAAAGGAGGTAAGGTCCTAGTAGACTCAGATCGGAGAACCACACCACCGCAATGGGGGTGCACAACCCTAGCACTTTTAATCTCATCGGCTTGTTTTTCAAAGCAGAAGAGAAACTACCATTCCGTAGGACCTCTCCTACCTATTGGAAATCCATGAAAAAAATGAAGCTATTTATTGGCTAGTAAAGCATCTCCCTCATAAAGAGCCAGTTTAACACTAAATATGTGCTCAAAAGAGTAGTAACAAAAGAATCTTGTAGCTTCATATATAGGTTTTCAGGATACAATCAAGTATCCATAGATCCCAAGGGCCAACATAAGATCACATTCCCAATGGAGTGGGGAATATTTGCATTGAGTAATTCCAATTAGACTCACAAAAGTGCTTGCTATGTTTCAACAATTGACATCCACCATTTACAAGGATTTCTTACATAAATTCTTAAAGGGTTTCCTACATAAATTTCTTATAGGATTTCCTACATAAATTTCTTATAGGATTTCATACATAAAGTCCTTATAAGATTTCCTAGATAAATTCTTAGAAGCTTCATGGATGACTTTTGTGTGAAAAAGTTGAGAAGAGAGCATATCCTACATTTGCAAAAAGTGTTTGAAAGATGCAGATACTATATGTTGTGCCTAGACAAGTGTAAATTCATGGTTAGTGTCGGGAGGCTGGGAAAAGGAGAAATGCCTCTACAGCTACCTACCCAGCAGCCTTGGAAGACACAATAGACACAAGGGGCACCACCAGCACGATGCTGGAAACAAAAAACTCTCAAAACACCACACAGAGACCAGAGAAAAAACAGTTTCAATGGCTCACATATCTCATTATCAAGGCCTTTTATCTGTTAAGCCACTCATATATCATCAACACAAACCCTATTTGTCCATTTACAAGTGGTCATCCATCACCATAGATTTTATCAATTGACAAGCTTCAACCCACTCTTCCTCGCACTCTCCTTTTATCACACACTCACAGCAAACAACTCACACACACACTGCCCAAAGCTTCTCTTGGTCTCACACTAGAGGCCTCGAAACAAGACGGCCACCTTACAAAAGGCATCTCTGTTTTTTTTCACGGGCCACTTCTTCTTCGTTTGTTACACCTGAACCAGAGCCATCTTCTAGGCCTGCAGCTACACTCCAAGCTCCTTGCACTCACGAGGCGGCCACAACCTCCTTTTCGCTGAATCACCAGGGCCTTCTCTTCGACAAGCAGCTCCCCCCAGTAGAAAGCCCAGCAGCTGCGCCAACACTAGCCTCCTCTGAGGCGGCACCCCATGCAGCTTTCCTCGCGACTGTCAACCCTTTGGCAGCTTCTCTGCCTTCGCTCGATCACTCGATCCGCCTTTTTCACAAGGCAGCCACTCTCCAGCTGTTGCCAACTTCTGCAAAAAAACCAGCCTCACCACCCTTCGCTAGCCGCCAGCCAGCTCTGCACACCAGGTGTCGTAGGTGAGTGTGCCAGTAGCCAAAGCAAACCAACGCCTACCCTCTGTCACCAACCACGAAACTGGCCGTCGGGCCTATTCCTTCTCTTTTTCGCTACCCGCCACCACCGGCCATGTCCAAGACAAAACAAGGCGACTCTCCAGCCAATTGGCAGCCCCCAGTCGTCGCTAACAGCCAACACCTTCGCTGCAGTCACATTGTCCGTCTCTGGTCCCACTGAACTCTGGCTAGGCGTCCACTTACTACAAGGCGGCCACTCCTCTCTTCAGCATGCCGTGGTCTGCAGAATCCTCCCAAGGCGATCTCTCACAAGGCGGTTCCTCTCCACTTTTCACCCCCGTCTCCTCGGCTCCAAGCGGCCACCCTTGTCCTTCTCTCCAGTCTTCTAGACGTCGAGCTGGCGGTCCAAAAAAACTTCCATGTGGCTCCTTATAAGGTAGCCACATGTATTTTATTATTTATTATTTCTTAAGGCCTCATAATGGCCACACACTATAATGGCTCCATCCTTCTCTTCTCATTTCAGGTTAACACGCCGCACCGGACCTTCCAGAACCAGAGCTACCCACAAACTTGTAAGCTACATCATTACCAAAAACACGGCCATTTCCCAGCCATACTTCAATGCCTATCAAGGCCTTCATCAAGATCTTTTTTTAAACACCAGAATCCACACATATACGCCACCTGCCATCACCATGGCTAGTATACCCAAACCCTCTGCAATGTGGAGACATACGGCCATTCCAAACCTAAGAGACCCTCCAAACTCAAGCATAAGAGCAATTCATATTTTGCTGGCGTCCCTTGTAGATTTCAATATTTACAGTCTAAATTGGGCTCTCTCCACATAACCAGCATATCTACATCTATTTCCACCAGAGGCTCATCAAACCCCATCATTGACATCCTCATGTTCTTCCACCTCTTACTTGCACACATCCAAAACACCTTCTTGACGAATAAAAAGCTCATACAATAAAAACTTCTCTGGTCCCACTGAACTCTGGCTAGGCGTCCACTTACTACAAGGCAGCCACTCCTCTCTTCAGCACGCCGTGGTCTGCAGAATCCTCCCAAGGCGGTCTCTCACAAGGCGGTTCCTCTCCACTTTTCACCCCCATCTCCTTGGCTCCAAGCGGCCACCCTTTTTCTTCTCTCCAGTCTTCTAGACGTCGAGCTGGCAGCCCAAAAAAACTTCCATGTGGCTCCTTATAAGGTAGCCACATGTATTTTATTATTTATTATTTCTTAAGGCCTCATAATGGCCACACACTATAATGGCTCCATCCTTCTCTTCTCATTTCAGGTTAACACGCCGCGCCGGACCTTCCAGAACCAGAGCTGCCCACAAACTCGTCAACTACATCATTACCAAAAACATGGCCATTTCCCAGCCATACTTCAATGCCTATCAAGGCCTTCATCAAGATCTTTTTTTAAACACCAGAATCCACACATATACGCCACCTACCATCACCATGGCTATTACGCCCAAACCCTCTGCAATGTGGAGACATACGGCCATTCCAAACCTAAGAGACCCTCCAAACTCAAGCATAAGAGCAATTCATATTTTGCTGGCGTCCCTTGTAGATTTCGATATTTACAGTCTAAATTGGGCTCTCTCCACATAACCAGCATATCAACATCTATTTCCACCAAACCCCATCATTGACATCCTCATGTTCTTCCACCTCTTACTTGCACACATCCAAAACACCTTCTTGATGAATAAAAATCTCATACAATAAAAACTTCAATTCTCCAGCAGCTGCTCCAAAGAAAAATGCATGCACTAAATCACTCCAAAGCCATTCAGTCTGTACACTTGCGAGGGCATTCAGGGCTAAGTTTTATTACATACCATGCATCCCATATGTACACAAGCTCAAAACATCTTTCAGATTTTCACCTGACATACTTTGCCAACCCCCCAGCCTGCTAGAGCATTTATGCTCAGCAGCAAAAAGCATAAGTCCAATAGCTATCCACCAGGATCAAAAAGAAATCTTGGTTCATCTACCTTCCAATCCTTCAAGCATTTTCCTCTGTCAAATAACCATTGATACACCCTGTCATGGTCTTCCACTTTCAGCAACCCCCTGGGCTCTTCATATATAGCTTCATCAATATATACTGCATTTCCTTCTCCATACCAGCTCACATGGTCTTGTGATGGAAACAACCATTCCTCACCTCTACTCCCCTCTGACACATCTGATTCCCACTCAAAATCATATACTGATTTAACAAACACCTGATCTTCAACTCCCACCTCACCAATTTGCAACCTGCATCATTGACTTCCAACTCTCCCTCTGGACAAACTGCCAGACCAAGACTATAGCCAAACCACTCATCCATATGTTGAGCATCAATATGTGGTGTGTCCACCATAAACCCATTTCCCTTCAGCCCATTAACATCAAACACAACAACTTCATGCACTGTAGACTCATCATTGTCACTTCCCTGTAGTTTCTCCAGCTTCAAGACCATTGGTGATCCTTGAAGATTCTCCACATCTTGCACAGGCATCTCTACCAAGTCCAAGTTCCCCAAACTGCCAGGCAAAGCATCTTGGTCTCCCTGACCAACGACAATAGCCTCACATGCATTCTCACTACTGACAACCGACTCATTCTCTTGGGCATGACAAGGAACACACACCTTATGAGATTAGCAACCACACCTGCGAAATCTATCACACCATCATCCAAAGTAGCATCCAACTCATCATCAGTCACAGCATCACTCCCTTCTTGCACAACTGGTATGCAAGTATTTGTTACCTTCTCCAAGGAAACCGACTCCAACAGATCATGCAATGCATTATCAAGAATACAGTCCAGCTCATCATCCAAAGAGCATTCCAAATCACTTTCCACAACAGCATCGGCATACGATTGCAAGGACATCTCTTCCTCTACATAAATTGGCACCTCCATCTCTTCATTCGGCATAATAACATCTCCATCGACAACCCCGCTTTCCAAAAATGATGGCTTCTCTTCAAGATCTATCAAGCACTCCTTTTGCTTTGGCTTTTTAACCTGTATGGAATCCTCATTCGGACACCCTTTCAACCACGAAAAGAACCCTGACGGCTTATCAAGCATACATTTATTCACCTGCTTTGACCTTGAAGGCATTCCTTCTAGAAAAAAACATTTGGCATCCTTTCCAGCAAAAAAGAGATCCTCATGCACACCCTCTGAATGCATACCGAGTTCTGTCATCTTCTTCATCTTCCACTCCTTGTCCCTTGCAATCTGCACAGCATCCTCATAAGATCTGGGTTTCTTCCCTTTGACCTTGAGCTTCAACGCAGGAAGCAAACCACTTACAAACAATCCTTTCTTCACAAACATCAGGGGAGCCTCACTCCGCAAAGAAAAGCACCATCGATTCCACAACCCTGTGAACACGTGCAAAAAATCATCCACGTTTTGTCCTTGTGCCTGTTGCAAATCACTAAGCTCCTGCCATAGCATACTTGAGTCTTCAACTCGCTGGAACCGCTCCAAAAGAGCCTCTGTCAACCTGTCTAATGTCAAAACACTAGGTGATACAGCCTTAGCTTCCTTTGCTTCAAAACCTTTGAGCCAATCTCTAGCATCACTCTTCAAAAAGATCCTCAAAAGCTTCAACACCTGTTCTTCATTATCAACATGGTTGCTAATGCACGCAACCTCGAACCTCTCAAGAAACTCACCCACATCCTCATCTTTATACCCATAAAACTCAGGATACATCAACATTCTGAAAACCAACACAACACTGCAAGAAAAAGTAGCTAGCGAGTCGTGCTCCTATGGGGCATACACCCTTTGGAGGTGGCTTCAAGCAGAACTACTCCTTGCTAATCAACACCCTCAAAAAACTGAGCTCTCCTCAGTCGAACAATCCCTAAGCAATCCTCAGTGGGGGCACCAAAAAACTGTCGGGAGGTTGGGAAAATAATTCCCTTACAAAATTTTGTAAGGGAATTATCGAATTCCTCACAAGCTTTCTTAACCGCATAATTCGTAAACAGTTTCAATGACTCACATATCTCATTATCAAGGCCTTTTATCTGTTAGCAAGGTTAAGCCACTCACATATCATCAACACAAACCCTATTTGTCCATTTACAAGGGGTCATCCATCACCATAGATTTTATCAATTGACAAGCTTCAACCCACTCTTCCTCGCACTCTCCTTTTATCACACACTCACAGCAAACAACTCACACACACACTGCCCAAAGCTTCTCTTGGTCTCACACCAGAGGCCTCGAAACAAGACGGCCACCTTACAAAAGGCGTCTCTGTTTTTTTTCACGGGCCACTTCTTCTTCGTTTGTTACACCTGAACCAGAGCCATCTTCTAGGCCTGCAGCTACACTCCAAGCTCCTTGCACTCAAGGCGGCCACAACCTCCTTTTCGCTGAATCACCAGGGCCTTCTCTTCGACAAAGCGGCTCCCCCCCAGTAGAAAGCCAGTAGCTGCGCCAACACTAGTCACCTCCTCTGAGGAGGCACCCCATGCAGCTTTCCTCGCGACTGTCAACCCTTTGGCAGCTTCTCTGCCTTCGCTCGATCACTCGATCCGCCTTTTTCACAAGGCAGTCACTCTCCAGCTGTTGCCAACTTCTGCAAAAACACCAGCCTCACCACCCTTCGCTAGCCGCCAGCCAGCTCTGCACACCAGGTGTCATAGGCGAGTGTGCCAGTAGCCCAAGCAAACCAACGCCTACCCTCTATCACCAACCACAAAACTGGTCGCCGAGCCTACTCTTTTTCGCTACCCGCCACCACCGGCCATGTCCAAGACAAAACAAGGCGACTCTCCAGCCAATTGGCAGCCCCCAGTCGTCGCTAACAGCCAACACCTTCGCTGCAGTCACACTGTCCGTCTCTGGTCCCACTGAACTCTGGCTAGGCGTCCACTTACTACAAGGCGGCCACTCCTCTCTTCAGCATGCCGTGGTCTGCAGAATCCTCCCAAGGCGATCTCTCACAAGGCGGTTCCTCTCCACTTTTCACCCCCGTCTCCTCGGCTCCAAAGCGGCCACCCTTGTCCTTCTCTCCAGTCTTCTAGACGTCGAGCTGGCGGTCCAAAAAAACTTCCATGTGGCTCCTTATAAGGTAGCCACATGTATTTTATTATTTATTATTTCTTAAGGCCTCATAATGGCCACACACTATAATGGCTCCATCCTTCCCTTCTCATTTCAGGTTAACACACCACACCGGACCTTCCAGAACCAGAGCTACCCACAAACTTGTCAGCTACATCATTACCAAAAACACGGCCATTTCCCAGCCATACTTCAATGCCTATCAAGGCCTTCATCAAGATCTTTTTTTAAACACCAGAATCCACACATATACGCCACCTGCCATCACCATGGCTAGTATACCCAAACCCTCTGCAATGTGGAGACATACGGCCATTCCAAACCTAAGAGACCCTCCAAACTCAAGCATAAGAGCAATTCATATTTTGCTAGCGTCCCTTGTAGATTTCAATATTTACAGTCTAAATTGGGCTCTCTCCACATAACCAGCATATCTACATCTATTTCCACCAGAGGCTCATCAAACCCCATCATTGACATCCTCATGTTCTTCCACCTCTTACTTGCACACATCCAAAACACCTTCTTGACGAATAAAAAGCTCATACAATAAAAACTTCAAGTCTCGAGCAGCTGCTCCAAAGAAAAATGCATGCACTAAATCACTCCAAAGCCATTCAGTCTATACACTTGCCAGGGCATTCAGGGCTAAGTTTTATTGCACACCATGCATCCCATATGTACACAAGCTCAAAACATCTTTCAGATTTTCACCTGACAGTTAGCATAAAAGAATATTAGGGAATATGGTGTCCAAAAATGGGATAACCACAGACAAAGGAGAGATCCGAGTTAATATGTAACTTAAAAGACTATAAAAGGCCAAAAGGATGTCAAGAGATTTATGGGATACATGAGGTATTATAGGAGATTCATATTCATGTATGCAGAGATCACAAGACCTCTATATAATATGTCCTATTGTTGGTATGTTTTGTGTGGACTGAGAATGCAAGCTAAAACAAGCTTTGATTTGAGCTCTCATATTGAGAGCGCCAAAGTGGGATGTCATTTTCCATATACATATTGATACATGCCTTATGCCATATAGGATGCATATTAGCTCAACCAGGAGAAAAGAACATGGATTTTCTAGCTGTTGCTATGCCCATAACAGTTGAAAGAGATTGAAAAGAGCTATATTACCGTGCAAAGAGAAGGATTATGTATGTTATATATGCTAAAAATAAGTTTCACCACCATTATTTATTGGCAAAAAAGTATGCGTTTTATGTTGATCAAGCCTTACTCTATGTCATGAACAAACTATGCACCATTGCTTCTTTTTGAGTTTGATTTCACTATCTTTGTGAGAAAAGTGTTAACGCTGCATGTAACAGTTAACCATCTGTCAAGAATCTTGAGTAGGGAAGCACTGATGTGAGTTGAGGATGATCTTCCTCTCTTCCAAATTAGTATGTGCCAAGATGGAGCTATGATATCACTCAATTCTTGAGCCATGGATTCCAAATGGAGGAATTAATGTCTCTAAAAAGGAAAAAGATGTGTGAAGGTAGTAACCCCTTACACGTGGGAAGCTATATAAAAATAAAAACTAAGACTTGAATACATAGATATTCTTAAACAACTCACATAAGAGTCACATGAGGACATTTTTGGGGCAAAATCACCACACTTAAAAAGTCCTCTACACCAGGTTATGATGGCCCTGACACTCTTTCGAGATACCATGGAATATGTCAAAAGGTGGCATGATGAGTGCCAATGTTTCAATACCACAACAAAAAGATAGGATAATAAGGCCAATTAACTTTAGAATAATAGACATTTTGGAGGCACAACAAAACAAGCCAAACAAATGAAATACGGGACTCAGAACAATGTTTAGATAAAAAAGATTTTTACCTAGTAGAGACACCACTTTGAAAGAGACAAGAGGATTTACTTAGATACTACCCCAGCTCGCGAGATCAAGACATCTCGAATCTTTTAAGTGGGGGAGATTGTAAGGTCCCTCCCAAGCCATGTATGTATGTGTCTCTTTTAATATAGATTTCAATAAGATTTCAATAAGAAAAGAGAGTGTAATTAGAGAAGAGTGGGACAATAAGACTAGAAACATTAGGAAAGTGTTAGAATAAAAATATTAGCTCTAAAAATCCTAAAAGAATTAAGAAGACAAGAATAGTTCTATTAAGAGATAAGTATCTCCAAAAATAGAAATTCAAATTTAGGTGATAAGAGGTCATATTTAGAGTACTTTTACACATTTAGAGTCCATGCATACTAAAACTATAGAAAAACAACGCGTTTCTAAAGATGGTACATTTGTGGTTATATACAGACGTTTTTGCCTATTCTGCCCGCGATGGCTTGTAGACCAGATGCCTTCCCACTCTTTTGACTGGTTATACAACTATATTCTGAGATTTTATCAAAGAGTTATGGCTGAAACAATTTTCTGTTTCTGTCAGGGTCTCTACACAGAGAAAACTGTGAGAAGACAGCAAGTAGCCTCAAGGTAATCCTAGAGTTTGAGATGTATATATCCCTTCATTCTTATCTAATATCTTAGAAAAGAAGCTTAGATTGCTATGGTCTTTTGGAGGAAGAGACCAAAACTCCATAGCTTTTCTTTTAGAGAAAGAATAGTATGCCGTAGCCCTGTAAGAGAAGGCTATTTTGCCATAGACCTTAGAAAGAGAAGAAGAAGAAGAAGAATATATTATCATCCTCGGGAGGCCGAAAAAAACGGCCCATGGGACCCCCACGAAGTAAGTACAAAAGCTGTAAACAAAGCCTCCTCCTTTCATGGAAGGGAACTAGTGTGTGGCCAATTGCGTTACAAGGTAGTCACAGTACAAGTAAGAGGAGATAAATCTTGGAGATGATTGGATTTCAATCAAAAGACAAGGTATTAGAAGACTCTATTCTCATATGTCAAGTTCTAAAACTCTTGTTAACGAGCAAAGGCAATGATAAACGACAAATTTCTATAAGGTATATACATATTTTGTTTTTCAATTATATATCATTCTTAGGGGTTGAGGTATGGCCCCGGCTTCTCTATTAATTGTTAATAGTGATCCATTTGATTGATTTACTATTTGAAGTTTGTATTCTTTTAAACAACAGCATATGCCTTAATAAATCTCAAGTTGAAATGCTAAAATCTTTGTGAAAAGGATTGTTTTCTTAAGAAGGTGACATGGATCCTAGTCCTATGGTTTAGTGAGTAAATGGATTGTTATCTTGGTTAAATTAAGGTACAGGTATAACTCTCCCTGCCTTGATGCTGCCCCGTTCTTGTGCTTGTATAGCTGGACGGCGGAGACGTTAGTAAGGCCCGGAGTTGGCCCATGGTATCCCTCATACCATTGGGAGAATGAGGTTTGCCGATTGAGGCGAGTGATTGTGATGCTGCCTAGTTCTGAGGGCCCAGGCTAGTGCGGTGAATTAGTCCACCCTAGTGCGCAGACATCCCTCTGAGGGACGGGAGGATCGAGCGCGATGGAGCCTGAGAGGGCGACAGGCCGGCTTGAGTCCTCGCCAGCGGCCGACGATGAGCTGTATGGTCCCGTAGGGTTTTGCCCAGCATGTAGAGGCTGGAAGGCCGAATTCTAGATCATCGGCGGTATAAAAGAAAAGAATAAGAGAGCCGGTTTGGCTTGTATGAAATTGATTCATGTTTAAACCTTGTTTTTATAAATCTTGTCTTTGGCATTATTGTATTGTGAAAAAAGGCTGTTTTAACAAACCTTGTGAAAAGGGCCTTAATTAAGGAACATGTTTTTTTATGTCAAACAGTGTGGTAGGATTAATTAGAAAATAAATTGATGCGTGAGAAGGGTGGAAAGTGGGAGGATGGAATGCCCCGATGGCACCATCTTACGGATGGGTGGACCCGATTAGTCGGGTAGCTTTCCAACATATTAAGTGAAAGCCCTACATTAGATAAATAGGTTCTCGGGCAATTCTATTCTATAATACTAGGTCAGCGGGCTGTGCCTTGCATGGATGAGGAAAAAAGTGTTGCCTCTAGAAATCATGTCTTGTAGTTGCCCAATTTATGATC
Source organism: Cibotium barometz (assembly GCF_041138505.1). Lineage (NCBI taxonomy): Eukaryota > Viridiplantae > Streptophyta > Polypodiopsida > Cyatheales > Cibotiaceae > Cibotium > Cibotium barometz. The sequence continues at coordinate 5,050,220 of NC_141046.1, forward strand.
AATTACCCTATGATTTTTACAAGACCACGCTCCCATTGCGGGATAGAACTAGGTCTTACCTATGAATCATATCCTTGAATCTCTGCATGGTCAAGGTGTCGATGAGTAGGAAATTTTCTCCAAGATAAGACTTAGTGGACTATCTTAAGTATTTCCCCTATTTTTGGAAGGGGGGAACCTTACATTAATCCCATTTTGGATCAACAAATATGCTCCTCCAATTGAGGACATTGATAGGTGTCATGAAAAGGTACTATAAAAGTTGTACATTATGAGATATTGACCACCCAAGGCCTTAGTTAAGTAAGTTTTGGGCGTCCAAGTGTGAATAAGGCAATTCCCCTTTGTGCTATTGAGAGCTCTTCTTTGTGTCGTCTTGAGAGAGATTGAGAGAGAGCATTCTAGCATTTGTGCCTCTTCTATGCTTGTATGATTCATGCTTGTGTGGGAGAGTGAGAGAGAGTGATTACCTTATGCGACGGTGTGATTGACTCTACGGTGACAGCTTGGAGGTTTGGAGCTTAACAAGTGAGCTTGGAAGCCTCAAAGGACTCAAGTTTGAAGCATTGGTAAAGTGCCCTATGACAGTTGTGTTCTATTGCTATTCCTTTAGGTGAATGCATTGAGTTCCCTCTTGGAGGTGTGGTAACTCATAACATTTTTGGTGCTGCATGCTTTTACTACCCTTTCCTTTGTATTCGGAGCAGTTTGTGATGGCGAGCACTAGGTGGGGTTTAGGCACCCACATTGTCGTATTGCCTTGGTAGTAACCTTGTGCGCCAGTAGTAAATCCTTTTGGACCCATTGCTTACAAATGCCTTGTGGGGTGTTGGTTTGTCTAGAGTACTGCCAACCTGCTTGTAAAGGCCATTGTTGTATTGCCTTGGTAGTAACCTTGTGCGCCAGTAGTAAATCCTTTTGGACCCATTGCTTACAAATGCCTTGGGGGTGTTGGTTTGTCTAGAGTACTGCCAACCTGCTTGTAAAAGCCATTTCTAATTTTTGGCCCTTTTTTGAATCCTTCTTATTGTTTCCGTATTAACCTCCTTTTCCTCCTTGTGGAGCTGGTTTCTGAGTTGAACCTTGGGCACCCATTGCTGTGTACCCTGTGACGTTGGATATTGTTTGTGTAAGGTTTGTGGAATTGATGCTTTATTTGTTTTATGAGTTGATTTCACCGTGCTCGGTGTTGCTATCTCCTCAATCATGGCTTGTTTCCATGTGTTTGTCAGGCTCCATAAGGATACGGACATGACATTGTCGCCCCCGTTCATCAGCAGTGCTGTCCTCTCTTCTCCCATTGGATATTACATTTGCTGGCGCAAATCCAGGATCGTCCTCGGATCATTTCCTCTTCCATGGAACCTACAGGCATGACAAACACCTTTCCAACCAAGGAATTATTTCTGATGGAATTGTTAACACTTAAAAATCCCTTAGCTTTCGTAGCTATCAAGTGCACACTGCGTACTTGTGCATTTGGTGGGTTCAAGGTGCGGTCTATCTAAGGCTACCCATGTCTCATATGAGATCAGGTTATGACTTGATCTCGTATCTATTAGTGCAATGCTCATTGCATGGCATTTAGCCGTAGAGAGTTCCACCCTGAGTCGTGCTGGCTCAATGTTCAGTTCCTTTTCGTCCACTAGGAGACTCAAGGAAGCCATGTTCATGTGTAACATTCTCTTTTGGAGTAATTGTTTATCTTTGGCCTCCCCCCTTGGCTTAGCCTCCTCTTGAGCTTGCTGGATTTTTTCCTTTGCGAGCTGTTTTTGTTGTTTTAAGAAATGTTCTTGTGCAAGAGTATCTCTTGGGCCAGTGGTCCAAAATATTTTTTGAGTTTGCTTCCATTGGCACGTAACGCTCCATCTGTACGCCATCAATTGCCTCAATTCTCAAACACTTGGAAGGGTCCTAGGCCTCTGTATTTGAGTTTATTTTTCCTGGTGCTTCCTACACCATACATGAGGACCAGGTCCCCCATTTTCAGTTCTTTTTGTTTCAAGTTTTTGTCAAACGAATGCTTTCTGTGTAGTTTCTCAACCATGAGTCCATGTGATGCAATTAGCCTGGTCTCATCAAGCTTCTCTAAATCGATTAGCCTTTTACGAGGCGGCTAATGCATTCTCCGTCAGACGTTCTTGCACTGCAATCCTTAAGCTCGGAACTAGGTATTCCATAGGCATTACTGCCTCAACACCATAAGCTAGACGGAGTGTATCCCGTTGCTACCTTATATGATGTTCGGTATGCTTATGCCCATAGGGCTGCTGTCAGCTTATGCTCCTAGTCCGTTTGACTTGCTTCTCCAAGGTTTTTGTCAAGATAGTACATAAAATTTTGTTTGTACTCTCTGCTTGACCATTAGTATGTGGATAATAAGGCGATGATTTTCGATGGACTACTAAGAATCCAGCAAGTAAATAATCAATCACCTCATTAATAAAATGTGAGCCGGATCGCTAACTAATTCTAATAGGTAGCCGAATCTCGAGATAATTTGTTCAAATACAAGAATTTTGATGTTGTTCGTGCATCAGCTCACTTCAAGGATTTGGCTTCTGCCCACTTGGTGAAATAGTCCGTGGCCACGATCACATATCGGGCTTGTGAGATGGATGTGCCACTGGAGTAATAGGCCCAAAAAAAATCTACACCCCATTTTTCGAAGGGTTGTCTTACAATAATAGGGGTGAGAGACATCTTGTCCCTTTATTGTGGGATAGCAAATCGCTGACATTCTTCGCACCTTTTAACAAATTCTATAGCGTCTCTGAACAATGTAGGCCACCGTAATCCTACTTGAAGTACCTTGCGAGCCGTGATCTCTCCAGCGCCCTCCTACTATCCCTAAATGAGCTTCGTCCAATATCATGTGAGGGACGAACTCATCTTCTCTCACACATCTTCGTAGGACACTGTCTTTACCTAGCTTATATAGTTCTCTCGCAATTAATTGATAAGGTGTAGCAAGCTTGATAAGCCGCCGCATTTTATCTTTGTTCAAGGGTGTTTCCTCTGCAGAAAACCATGAGCTAGATAATCAGATATCTCCTCGCTCCATTTGGGTACCATGTCTAGTGTGAATAAACAAGAATCTGGGAGGTCATCATCAACACCAGTTTTACTGGTTTTCCATTTGGAATTCTTGACATATAATCCGCTAACACATGTTGTGTCCCTTTTCTTACCTTGACTGTAAAGTCGAATTCCAATAGTAATGGCAACCAACGTGTGATTCTTCCCGTGGTTCAAGGCTTATTCACTAAGTATAATAAGACTTGATGGTCCACGAAGAATACGAATTTGTTGGCCAATAGGTAATGTCGATACTTCTTAATAGCATAAACCATGGCCAATCCTTCTCTCTCTGTGTGGTGGTGTAATTCACCTCTACGTCATTCAATTGACCGACTAGCGAAGCAGACTAGCTAGTCCAATTTGAACTCACCAGGTTGGGCTAGTACGCATCCAATATAGCAAAGTTTGATGCATCAATATGCACATGAAATATGAGGTTCCAATTGGGACATCTTAGTATTGGCGCACTAGCCAATGTCTACTTCAATCGATCATATGCTTTCTGGCATTCCTCAGTCCATTCAAAGACAATGAGTAGCTTGTACAATGGCCTAGAGATTTCAGCATAAAAATTTATAAAACGGCAATAATACCCAACATGGCCCATAAATCTTTGCACATCTTTGTAATTAGTGGTGGGCGGCGGCAGCTCCAATATCAACTTGACCTTGCTATCATCCGTGGGATATACCGTTCTTTGAGACAATGTGTCCCAATGTTTGACCCAAAATTGGCACTTTAAAGGGTTTAGGGATATACGATATAATCGACATCGCTCGAACACCTTCCTTAAGCAAGCCAAATGGTCCGCCCATAAAAGTGTGCACGCAGATCATCAATGAATGCCTCTAACCACTTCTGCAAGTAGTCTTTGAAGGCTGTGCACATCAATCGTTGGAATGTTGCTGGGCATTAACCTGACACCACAAAGGGCATGACTTTGTATGCAAACGTCTCCCACATTGTATTGAAAGCTATCTTATGCTGGTCTACTGGTACTATTGACACTTGATTATAGCTTGAAAATCCGTCCAAGAAGCTGTAAGCTTCTTCACAAGCCACTCTCTCCAAAACATGTGATAATGGTCTTTCCTAGTAGCTGCATTGACCTTTTTAAGATCGACACATACCCTAAGCTTTCCAATCTTTTTTGGCACTATTACGATTGGTGACAAACCAATCCATGTGTTCTATCACATAGATGAAATCCGCAACAATAAGTTTATCTATTTTCTCCTTTACAATTGCTGCTGCATACTTAGGATTCATCTTGTATGGTTTGTGTCTAGTTGGTCTTGATCCTTCCATGACTGGAATCGTATGCTGCACTACCTCAAGTGGTACACCCTTCATCTCCTTGTAATTCCAAGCGAAATAGTCCTTAAATTCCTTAATGAGGGCAACGAGCTCATTTTCTTCAGCTGAAGTCAAGTCCTTAGAAATATACACGGGTCTAGCTTCCTCCCCTGGTCCCACAATATCAACTTCCTTGACTTCTGACGGCCATCGTATGATGTGGACAGCCCATCCTCCTTAACCCTTTTTGCCATCAATCGGACCACTTTCCGTTCGTCACAACAGTGTAGGTTTTAAAGTGGTCTAGTACTGAGAGCAAGTCTGGTTTGTCCTCATTCTCACTTTTTATTTTAGCCATGACTTTCCAAGTCTCACGCTCAACTTCTGCCAAAGTTTTGTTCCATTTTCAATGCCCAGCTTTTGTAAGCTTAGGTGTTTCTAGCTCTTGAAGGGTGACTTTCTCCTTATGTTTTCCCTCTAATAATATCTTACTCAATTCCTCACCCCAATCCTTAGAAAACTCATCATGTACCTTAGTAGCTTCGAGGTATCTCAGCCACTGGGCATCCATGGGTTTTCTTCATTAATAGGGCATTTCGTCGAGCAATATATCATTTCTGTTTTCGACATCTTCTGAGGCATTGAGTGTTGGTAGTCTAGAGATTGAGGATTCTCCCCAGGTGTGCGTCTCGTGTTCATCCCTAGAGGGAAGGAATGGATGGACTCACCCTGCGCATTTTCCTCAAACATCCTGAACATTGTGTTTGCTTAAGATCCCTCTTCCGTTTCTTCTGGAATTGGAGTAGGTACCTCCAATTCTCTTTACCTTGTTGGCTCGTTTCTTGGATACATTGTATCCCTGACCCAGTTAGGGCTTCATGAAGCCGTTGACATTCTTCTACTAAGGCCTTGGTGTCTTCGAGCTTCCTTATCTCCTCTTCGGCATTTGGGTACTCACCGACTCAATTAGGGGTTGATGGTCTCTCCCTTTGCTCCTCTAGGTTAGGCTCTTTGTGGTTGATTGCTTGATCCCCTTCTTCTCTCGATTGGGTGGATCCGGTGTGTCGATAGTATCTTCTTCAGATCCATCTTAGATTGTGACCCTGGTGTCACCCTTACCTACTTTTTTCACTCTTCTCTTGCGGCTAGTTCTTGAAATGGTCGCATCTGCTTGGTTCTTCCCCTTGTGTCCCAATTGGGCCTGGGCTCGTGTCAGGAGATTAAGTGGTGTGATATTTCTAAGCTGCACACTAATGGTTTAGATGGTGGCCTGATTAGAAGTGAAAGTCGAACCACTTACACGGTATGGACAATCCTTGATCAAATGATCAATACCACATTTAGTACAAGTGAGTACTGCATGTCATTGGGCAAAGTCAATTGTTGGGGTTGGTGCATATGAACCACATTCTTGTTTGGGCACTCAGCAATTCGATGCAGCCCTCCACAGCCAAAACATTGTAGTGGTCCTCTCCTCATGTTCGAGTTCATGTCCTTTCCCTTCCACTGTATCATGGTTTGAAACACAGGTACTAGCACGTTATTCTATAGGACATAGAATTCAGGTGTGACCTCCGCAGCAGCAGATTCCTCATAGTACTCTCTGCTAAGTTCTACTTCACGTACCATATCAATATCTTCTGATGGCTCTTCAATCAATACTTGGTTGACTTTAGCCTGTGGTGGTTATAGTGGTAGAACAAGTGGTGGTAGAGGTGAATTGTCCTGTACCCGGCACATCCCCCTAGGCAAATAGGAAGAGTTGGGTTATCCTACAGCTACAGTGATCTGTCTAGGTGGGGTTGGTAAAGCCAATGGAGCTCTAGGTTCTGGCAATTGTGCAACTGTTTGGAACCTTGAATATCTGCACATTGAAGTGTCATGATTCCCTAATTTTACACAGTGTGCACAATAGAGTACTGGCCTTGCTCTTAACTATGGACATTTGGTGGTAGTGTGATTCAATCTGCACATGGAGCATCACACCGATTGCCTATGGGGGTAAAGATGGTTATGCCCATGCCCAAATATTTCTCTTCCCTCCTTTACCTTCAATTTCTCTAGTATTGCGTTACTGAGCTCTCGTCCACAGTCATGTTCCTGACTTGCTTGCTCCATGCAAATAGTCACCTTGAACACTCCTGCAGGCATTGTGAAATTGCTATTACGGGAGGAAGAGACCTTGGAGGAGCTAGAACTTCCAACATATCTTACTCAGAATATCCTAAGAGTTATGGTTGGATTGTAACTTTCCAATAAAATCACCACAATCCAAGCACAAATTTATCCACAATGAGAGCACAATCTCATGACCCTCAAGTTATGGGATTTGTTAGGTCAACCAACACTCATGGCTCATCCTGAAAGAATTCCATTCACACAAGACTTGAACATGCCACGTTTGGGGTACTTTGAACAAACAATGTATATAGAATCTAATCCCCTTACGTGTAAGTTTTTTTGTGGTTGAGTATGTGTTGAAAGCAGATTTGATCTTTGGGCATAAATGGACTATTGCTACCCAAGCACCACTATGCTTTGCTAGTGATAGGGTCATCATGATGGTCAATGACACAAAGTTGACAATACCATACTGCACAGAAGAAGATCCAACCCTAATAGATTTCTATGATACTGAATGCAAAAAGCTACAAGCCTCTTCCTCGGAAGCCCCTCTCCACAAAGACCTCCTATCTACATCAATGACCAACTCAGACGAAGCATCTAACCCTTTAACTCCATCCACACCAACAAATTCCAATGCCAAAACCTCACAATCAGCTATTCTTTTGAAGAAGTTCCCCAAGCGCAAACATCTATCTCTAAAAAGGAACTCAAGGGCAAAGCCCTAGAGCCAACGCCTCTTCATTAAAACCAACCTCGCCAAAAGGGCAGGTTGAATGCTCAAAAGCCTCATCGTCAGCACAGCAACACCACTCCGCAAGAGACTCAAGCCTCATCGTCAACAACGCCCATGAGTCTCAAACTCGTAACTTCAGTGCGTCAACCAATGTGAAGGAGCGCTCTGAACCTTTCACGTCAACCAATGTGAAGGAGCGCTCTGAACCTTCCACGTCAACCAAAAAGAAAACTCCACCATGACAACCAAGATCAATGTATCTTAATGGTATCAAAATGTGGGTGGCGAAACAGTTACTTGTAGCTCAAGGCTACTACAAAGGCGCCAATCCAATTTGGGTGCCTCAACAATCAAAGTCTCTTCCTCGACGTAACACTCAAAGGCCAAGGAAGAATAAAAGTACTCCAATACATTGTCACAAAAGACTAAGTGAGTTCCTCATCAAAGAACTCCAGCAACTCAACAAGTGTCGGTACCAAAAAGGTTACTACAAGCTCAAGGGTACTACCAAGGTAATACCAAAGCTTGGATTCCCAAGCACATCAAGAAGTGCTCCAAGCTTGCTTAAATAAATAAGCCTCAAAGGCATCAACCATTAACTCCTAATGTTTATCAAAGATGGGTGCATGTGCATGTGCTTCAAGAACAAGGATACTATGATGGAAATCCCATCATATGGTTGCCAAGATCAAAAAAAGCAAGGAAACCTTCCCCAACACCTTCAACCCCTGCAACTTCACCTAAAGTTCGACAAGAATGGAGGCCCAAGCAACACCAAGCAAGCCACTCAACCCAGTCAACACATACACAAGAGCTTGTGTGTTCAGTCACCACACAAAATGGCAACCACCCAGAAATTGTACCTACCACCTCCACAACACTTGAGCCACAAATTCAAGAATCAATCCCCACGCATGCAAACTTATGAGCGCATCAAAGACGAACTCACAATGCTCTTTTCACCCCTCTGGATGAAAAACATGACTACAAAAGCTACGTGGGCAGACATAAGAACCTATTCTCTAGAAAAGGAGAGTATAAGAACCTCTTGCTCTTTTCACCCCTCTGGATGAAAAACATGACTACAAAAGCTACGTGGGCAGACATAAGAACCTATTCTCTAGAAAAGGAGAGTATAAGAACCTCTTGCTCGTTCAAGGTGGTAGCCCAAGAAAAAAGAAGAGAAACAAAAAAAAAAGGGAGTCACAATATGGCCTATCTAAAATTGGTAGAATATCACAAGAAACTCCCAAACGATCTTCAATATCAAATACATTGTTGAAAGCTTATAGTTTACTATTCTTTAGGCTAAGTTAATGCAGTAGCTGCTCCATGGGTACATATCCATGCTCATGCACTGTGGAGGACATTTGCATTAGAGCCTCATCATCAACTTTTCAGATACATCTTTAGATGGGGGGGCCATGGTGGGCGATAGCCTGGTTAATGGTACAACCCATTGCCTAGAATTTTTCTTCAAATTGCAAACCTCTCTACACAAAAACTAGAGTCTTCACAACACATTGATATCTAATCCTTAGTGAAGATGTCTATATTAGCTTCGCAAGTCACCATAATTCTTTCATGCCTCACTAAAACAAGTGGCTACTTCAACAAAAGCAGCAGCTTAAAAAGAGTCTATTTGACTCAGTTAATGTACTTCAGTTAATAGACTCAGTTAACTGAGTCTATTTGACTCAGTTAATGTACTTCATGCATATCTACTTCATAGAACACGTAAATATAAATAAACACATAAAACACATGGAAAGACGCATGCAGGAACATGTCCTACTCTCAGCAACACTTGACAAGAATCCTGCCACAAAAAGGGACAAGAATCCTGCCACAAAAAGGGACATCATCGAAGGCCAATTTCTTCAAATGATGAATGTCGCTTCAATGAATCAAATGAATGTCGCTTCAACGAATCAAATGAGAAACTAAGATGACAATCTTGTTCTGATGATTTTGTCTACGTTCCTCCATATCATTCCTTCTCTTCTCCCCCATCATTAACATCTCTTAGTTTTCCAATTAACACAAATCACATGTAACTCTGCTTATGATTGCCAAAAACAAAGTGAGCAAAAATATAATCCACATAAAAACATGCTCACAAAAATATAAAAATGTAATTACTCGCGCAACAAAAAACCCCACCACCCCCACTCATTTAGAAATTCCAACTAATCTCTAACCTTTTCATTTACTAACTAGCCCTTCTTATTCCTTCCGGAGGAACAAAGACCATTGAACATCACTCAACATCAAAAGCCATCATCAAAGCTTGTCAATTCTCCCCCCACACAAAGGCCTTCAACACAATCACGAGAATGCGATCAACATCAAAAAGGGGGGAATGTTAACCCATTTCTATGATTTAAAAAATCTACTACCATTATCTTATATCAAGGAGTCAATGTAGATACACCAAAAGGTCATACATTTAAGATATGAAGCAATGGTGTCCAAATCTATAACTTGGACGGGCGCCCATAATGGTCCGATGGAATACTTATGGCAATTCCCGCTTCAAGAGCATGTGGTAGCAAGTTAGGATGAAGTCCCAAATGATGTACTCCATGGATAAATTATGAGAGTAGTCATTGTAATAGCATTAGGCCTCTTATGAGCCTAGAGTGCCTGGTCGGCCATAGTTTAAGTGAGTGTGAACACTTATGGCCATGTATATAAGTGAAAATCTCTCATAATACAGAGGACTCTCCCATTGTGCAATAGAGTCTTGCTCTTGCTAATTCTCTTGCCAATATATCTCTAATCCATACTAGTGAGTGTGTGTGAGTGAAGTGAGGTGAGAGGAGGGACGAGTACACATAGTGCAATGCGGCGGTGTGACAATGCTCACGGGAGGCACGGTAGAATTGCTTCTCAAGGAGTTGTGGAGCTTGGAGACCTCAAGGGTTACAATCTCAGCTTAGAAAGATTCTCACGACGACAGTTGCGGCTCACCAGGTAATCTTCTTGTTAGATGTGTTCCAAGGGGGGTTTGGGTGAGCCATAATAACAACTTTTCAAGACAAGGTGATTGGTGGATTGCAGCAAGAGAACTCTATTTGATTGAGCGAAACTAAAACAAAACCATTAGATATTTTATCCTTCGGATAAAATCTATCCTTCGAATAAAAGTCTTGGACTAAAAATGTGAGCCAGGGGAGAAACTAAATGATGCTTAACTGAAGAGATGTTTCATGATGGGCATAAAGAAAAACAACTTACACAACTTGATCATTGTGTCCAATCCGGACACATTCGATCAATGTTGTAAAGAAGCTATTCATTTAGATGACAACATGATGAAGGATGATCACGATATGAGATGTTCCTCATCTAAACCCAGTGAAGTAGAGGCTATTGAAAAATTAATCTCGAAATTGTCATTCCCTGCATTCTACACGGCCTTGCTTCAAAGCATTGAACCAAGCTGTCAAAGAAAGGATGAGATCCCTCAAAGCCAAACATCCTTAATGCCTCTCAAAGTGATGGGCAAAATGCCTTGTGTTCATTGCCATTACTAGGTCCATCCCAATTCTCAATGTGCATACCCTAGGCCTATCTTTCTGTACTGCACACATTGCAAAGCATTTGGTCACAACACACCAAAATGCACCTATTCACCTACAATTTCTGTACTGCACACATTGCCAAGCATTTGGTCACGACACACCCCAATGCACCTATTCACCTACAATTACCTAAAAACCTCAACCTCCCATGCCCTGAACAAACACAGTTCAAAGGATAGAAACTGCTTAGGAAGTAGTTAAGTAAACACTTCAGTGTTTCTATTTTTGTGGACCACACAAAGTGGCAAACTACACAGTTTGGAATACTTCCATGCCTACCGTCACTAACACTTTGCAACCCATATGTGAACGATGTGGCATCAATCACATATTCCAAGATTGCCTAAAGGCAAGTTGCTTCAATGCAACATGTCTCATAGAATACAACTCTTAACATCTTGAGTGTGCAAAACGGGCAATTATCCACGGTACCCTTGAATGTGCTTACACAGTTGCAAGCTAAGGCACGAGAAACAGTAAAAAATAATGCAAAAGAACACACTTCGAAATGGGTAGAGGAGCATGTTTTAAAATAGAAACCAAAAGATGAAACAAAACCGTCTAAACCCAAGAAGAACAAGGGCCAACAAACTATTGAAACCAAAGTTGAAAATAAAGGACACAAGAAAGGAGCCTGTGAGAACCTAACCCCAAAAGGGCCAAAAGCTACACATGATGCAAATGCATCCACCTCAAAGGCTACCCCTGAAAACACAAAACCCACATGTGCGACACATGATACAAAATCCCAAAAGAAAGTTTATTCTTGTTGTCACATGGGCAAACTTAATGAAAACCTGATGATCCAAACTGATGATCCAAAGAAAGTCAGAAGATGAAACAAGTTCTAGTACATCACTTAGTGAGGACAAAACAAGTTCTGACTCGTCATTCAGTGCACCTCACAATCCAATCAAGAAACTAGAACATAGCCAACCACCCCAAATTGAAAATCATGATCACATGACATATGCGAAACCCAAAAAACAAGCTCGTGAGAGCATGCTTAGCATTGTTAAGTGTCATACAGGATCACAGGTTGTGATTGAACCTCATAATGTCAAACCTAAAAAGGCAACCAAAATACAAAAACCAGAGGAGTATCGTTTCCCCTTTCAAGAGGAAGACGTACTCTCTACATAAATGAGCTCATCAAGCCAAGAAGAGTCATCAGAGGAAGATTCATGAATGATGTAGTTGAAAAAGCACATGAGGAATTCAATGAATCCCTTATGAAATTTAAGCAGTCTCTCAAATCCTCACTTGGAGGAGTGCTCTTCTCTCGTGTGGTGAAGCTAGCATAGCTTCAACCCTTGTATCTTTAAAAGGCTAACCATGAGTTATACTAAGATATCAAGAGCTACATAGAACATGATTGTAAGGATTCACAGGTTTCCAAACAGACCTCAGTTAAAGTTTTCAAAGGACCAAGTGTGCCATTGTACACATTGGGCACTTTTGAAAAAGCTAAGAGCCATGAAGAGGATGAAAGTGAATGGGAATATAAAACCAAAACAGGAACTGAAGCTGAAATACAAACTGAAACTTCCATGGTTCCGCTTGAGGATTCTATTATGGTATGGTTAGATTTCCCTGTGGGAAATAACATTAAGCGTAAATATGCATTGAACAAGCCATAACCTTGTGACAATAGATATTTGTGTATCATTGGGCCAACCTGCAATCATCCCTAAAGGAAACTCTCTTGCGATAGGTGTCAATGGAGAAAACATTGAAGTTTCAAGTTGCTTCGGCTATGTTGCTCAAACAATTGGTCACTTGTGGAATCTCAATCCCGAGATTCCTTTAAATATGATGTCATCCTTGGTGGAGTTTAGGAACGTGACTCATGGTATTCAATTGATGAATCTATGCAAATAGTCACCTTGAACACTCCTGCAAGCATTGTGAAATTGCTCCTATAGGAGGAAGAGACTTTGGAGGAGCTGGAACTTCCAACATATCTTACTCAGAATATCCCAAGAGTTATGGTTGGATTTGAACTTTAAAATAAAATCAACACAGTCCAAGCACAAGTTTATCCATGGCGAGAGCACAATCTCATGACCCTCGAGTTTTGGGATTTGTTCTGTCAACCAACACTCAAGGCTCATCCTAAAAGAATTCCATTCACACAAGATATGAACATGCCATGTTTGGGGTACTTTAAACATACAATGTATATTGAAACTAACCCCCTTGTCTGTAAGTTTTTTGTGGTTGAGTATGTGTTGGAAGTAGATTTGGTCTTAGGGCATAAATGGACTATTGCTGCCCAAGCACCACTATGCTTTGCTAGCGATAGGGTCATCATGATGGTCAATGATACAAAGTTGACAATACCATACTACCAACGAAGAGGATCCAACCGTAAGGGATTTCTATGATGCTAAACGTAAAAAGCTACAAGCCACTTCCTCAGAAGCCCCTCTACATGAAAACATACCTTCTGTGTCAATGACCAACTCAGACAAAGCATCTACCTCTTCAACTCTATCTTACCAACAAAGTCTAATGCCAAAACCTTGTAACCAACATCTATTCCTAAAGACGTCCCTCAAGCGTAACCATCTATCTCTATAAAGGAACTCAAAGGAAAAGACTCAACCTTGACAACTCCTCATTGACCAACCTCACCAAAGGAGAAGGCTGCATACTCAAAAGTCTCAACATCAGTATCCACCACTTCATAAGAGACTCAAGCCTCATCGTCAACAACGCCCATGAGTCTTAGACCCGCAACCTCAGTGCCAACTAATGTCAAGGAGGGCCCCAAACCTTCCACTTCATCCAAAAATAAAACACCACTACGACAGCCAAGATTAAGGTATCTTAATGGTATCAAAATGTGGGTGAAAAAGAAGCTACTTGTAGCTCAAGGCTACTACGAAGGTGCCAATCCAATTTAGGTGCTGCCATCATCAAAGCCTCTTCCTCAACGCAAAACTCCAAGGCCAAGGAAGAATAAAAGTACTCCACAACGTTGTCGACAAAAGCCTATGCGAGATCCTTAAAGAACTCCAACCACTCAACAAGTGTGGGTACCAAAAAGATTACTGCAAGCTCAAAGGTACTACCAAGGTAATACCAAAGCTTGGATTCCCAAGCGCATCAAGAAGTCACCGAAGCCTACACAAAGAAAAAAACATCAGCACCAAAAGCGGGTTTGCCAGGTAATCTTCTTGTTGGATGTGTTGTGACGGGGGTTTGGGCAAGCCATAACACCTTGCACATGCACTTCAGTTGTGTAGCCTTGCTCTTGGAGCCTATGGAGGGGTTCCTCCACCATAGTGATCGCATACGCTCTGCATAGACTGGGGCTGATTTCTTCCTTGAAAAGACTGGGGGGCTTCTATAACAACACCTCCTTTAGACGATCCCACTACAAGTCCTTGAGGTAGTACCACTTTGCCTCCTTGTACGTGCACTTCTGTTGTGTATTCTTGCTCTTGGAGCCCATGGAGGGGCCAACTTGGGCTGTCTTCCATAGATCCGTGAGAGGGCTTATGCTTCCTATTTGCAGTAGAGAAGATGATACAGGATCGCGACGATGGGCGGGGAGTGCGCACAGAGGAGAAGTGAAGTTTGGGAAAGGAATGACGTCGAACAACCAGCCATGTGTATCGGCTGAACTCCAAACTCGCTTGAGATTAGATTTGGAAATCCTGCATATGAAAGAGCCATTTGTCATTTCGTTGCCATTCCTCCGCATGCATTAGTTTCCGATTGGTCATATTTTATAGCCAGGCTTGCCACAGAGAGGACATCCTCTCTACTGTAGCCCCTTGGGGGGGCTACATAACCTACAACCTTGCTAGGATCCTAGCTCGTTCTATCGAGGGCAACCACAAGATTTGATCAACATGTTGTTCTACCCAAGTTACCATTGGGAGGAGCTCTGCTTTTCCCGTGGTATGAAGAGTTCCTGTACGCCCTGGTATGATGATGTCCACATTGGGATTTTTTGTGATGTCTTATGCGCTGTCAAAATGCCATTTGCCGAACCCCTTGGCCTTGCGTGGCAGCTAGGGGGTTGGGGTCAGAGCTAGGGTAGAGGCCCTTCTTGTTGTGACGCCAACTCGCGATCTCAAACCTTAACCCTAACTTCCATAGGTTGAACTCTGTTCCCTAAAATCTTTATCGCTATAATTTTTCAAGTCCGATAATCTTGAATCAACACTGGTAGGGTGCATACTGGCCAAGGTTTCCTTAATGGATCTTGCATCTATTAAGATAATACTAGCAATGTGATGCAGGCATGATCAATGGAGGCTGAGGGGGATGAGAATATATATCATGCAAGAGCCGAGGGGGATAAGAAGGTGTGGAAGGAGAGAGAGAGAGAGAGAGAGAGAGATTTAAAAAAAGGCGGGCATGTTTTTAGAAGTACAAGAGCCCAGTAGTGGACTGGTATTACATGTGCTTGTGTTGCCTACAAGTGTCATTCAACAACACAAAATTAACGATACATCTAGCAACGTAAATAATGTAGCTAAGTGACACTTGTCTTTTTTTAAAAAAAATTAATCAAGTTTGGGGCTTCTTATTGTTTATGGTGTTGCTAGATGACACATAAGTGTCGCTAAGCGACACGTAGTTCCTGTCAAATTGAATAGAGGGGGAGAAACATAAGCTAGGGAGTTTTTTTTTTGAACAATAAAGTATTTATATTAACTATTCAAAGTCAAACATACATCATATATCACCCCAACACCCGACTATCCAACTCTGTCCTATATCCACGCCCACACTAATCTACTCCTTTTTGATCTCATTTAAAATTTTATAAAAAAAATCCCATCTTTCATCTTCACATAAAAAAACTCGACTGATCCCATGTGGACCCAAAGAAACAAAACCAAAGAGAGGACCAAGATGACAAATAATACAAAAAGATAGGAGTAGATCATGTAGAATCCAAACCGCCTTCCACATGGATGAGTGTGATCGGTAAAGGATCAAATTGACTTAACCAAAGATAGGGCAATAATTGAATAAGCTATCAACATGCCAGCGTCTATAACTCACAAGCTCCCGTGTGGGGGTCCACTCTCACATTTAAAAGCTTCCCAGAATTGCCATGTCACACGGCTTCTGCCACGTATACTAGCATACGTGCAAGGCTAGTGCCACGTCAGTTCGTATTTTCCCGCGCAAATGCATTGTTGTTTCTCTTTTCACTTCTACAGCAGGCGAGGCGAAAGTTCTTAGATTTTGGTGTCACCTATGGATTTCCAAGTGGCTTCGAGTAGGCGTCTGTCTTTGGGAGGAGCAGGTGTAGCCGGAGCAACAGAGCCCTCCCGGCTGTCTTTCTACCTTACAGCTCCAAACGCCGAAGTCTCTCTCGAAGAGTTTGAGCAATTTGCTTTGGATCGCCTTAAAGGTATGGCTTTTGACTCTGCACTTCTATCTAACTCTGAGAGAGAGAGAGAGAGAGAGAGAGAGAGAGAGAGAGAGAGAGAGAGAGATCCACTACAACACGATTAGAAAAGTCTGGTGCCAGTGGAGAGATATTCGCTACAAACAGATTAGAAAGGTCTGTTCAAAAATCTTTATGACCTGTGTATGCTGCATGCATATATGCATATGAGAGAGAGAGAGAGAGAGAGGGAGAGAGGGTTCCACTACAGCCAGAGTAGAAAAGTCTCTACAAAATCTTAGTGAAGTGTGTGTATGTACCCATGTATGCTGCATGCATATATGAATGAATGTGAGAGAGAACACACACATGTATGCTGCCTGCATATATGAATATGAGAGAGAGAGAGAGAGAGAGAGAGAGAGAGGTGTACAGTACTGTTGCCTTTTGCAGTCCTGAAAGGTCTAGAAGAAGCTTTGTCACGGGGTAGACGGAATGAAGAACTAGATCATCTGGTACCCTCTTGCTAACACCTTCGTGCGCATGGAAACACCTCCCATTGTAACGTTTCCCTATTTCATGAAAATTTATGGATCAACCTGAATTTACGAAGCACTCTCCATCAAGGCTCCCACTGCATTAAGTTGTCTTGTTAGGTTAATGATCTATGGAGAAAGTACATGCGCACGCCCAATGCAGCTGATTTGAGCAAGGACATCATTTCCCATTTCGTGCTTAGGCTGGTTTACTGCCGCAGGTATATCTTGTTGCTAGGTTTGATTAGGCTAAATTATAAAGAATTAGTATCTTTGTGTTAGTACATTTTGAATTTCACGTTTTGGTATATAGTTATAGTGCATCTGGTGGGTATCAAATCCAGGTCCTTGCCCTGCGAGGCGATACCCTTCACCACAAGGCTAAATTATAAAGAATTAGCATCTTTGTGTTAGTACATTTTGAATTTCATGTTTTGGTATATAGTTATAGTGCATCTGGTGGGTATCAAATCCAGGTCCTTGCCCTGCGAGGCGATACCCTTCACCACAAGGCTACATGCCCGTGGACAGTAGATACCATCTTTTATTACTGAGTACTACCCTTTTTGCAGTGACGAGTTAAGAAGGTGGTTTTTAGGGTTGGAATCCTCTCTTTTCCGCTATCGGTTCCACAGTGAGTCATTGGAAGCGCAGGTATTCATACTGGTTCTGAAGAATATGAGATGTTATGTACCTTTAGAATTGTCTTCTTATAAGCCCTTCAAAGCTGCAGAGGAAGTTTATGGAGGACTACAAGCTGCCCTACAGAGCTATCAGCATCGCAGAATTCGAGGTACAAGTATTCATGTTTTCTCTAAACCCGTTGACTGGTTTCCCTGATATCACTGCTGATTGATGCAATCTGGTGGGGAAGCCAAATTCCTGAAATGCTGCAATAGTGTCCACCTTTTGTAGACGCCTCATAATTCTCGAGTGTGGGCCAGGCAGATTGGCCTACTTGTTGTTGTCAACCCTGGTCAGGCTGCCACCCTAATTTGCCCACACAGTTCCTATTCTGGATGCCCCGCCCACCTAGCTGCTGCATATGAGTGTCACACAAATCTCGTGGAGCTAGTATATATTTCCAACAACATCCACTGCCTTTTATACTCCCTTCAATATCCCCCATAATATTACTCTGTTAACCATGTACTCAATGCCAACCCTGTCCTTAGCATACCATAAAGTCGGCTTTGCTATGTGGCTGGCTTTTGGCACCTTCTGTGAGGATCTAGTGAGAGAAGGCTTGAAGTTCTTTCCAGCCTCTCGTGGACTCGGACCAATAATTTAAGAGAATGATGTGTTCAAGGTTTCTTGTACGAGATAAAGAAATATCTCCCACTTCCTGTGCTGCTCATTGATGTACCACCTCATTACATCGAGTTCCAGTTGTTTATTGTTCTGTGTCTGGCTATCTTATTTAGGAGTGCAATGGACTTCACACACTTTCTGAAGCGGCCCACAGTGCATAATAGTAAGGCTAGTGATGCTAGGTTTATTACTGATATGTATCAGGAAATGAGTTGCATAGTTCTCTTAGTTTATGCTCCATAGCATAGAACAGAAACTTTTCCTTTTTCTGAAGATGATTTTGGCATCACAAAGGTACTCTATAATATACAGGAATAGCAACTCGTTAAGTGTCTGTCTGTTTTGGGAATCTGTAGACCTCCAAAAGATCATAGTAATCTTTGGGACTAATTATCATATTATCAACCTATAGTTGGATACGTGGAAGGCCAATCCCGCTTCACTACCTCAGATGACCTATGTGCTTGTGAAGGTGGTGAAGATACTTACTTGGAGGCTCCAAGTATGGAACAGGTTCACACGATTGAGCTCAATCCAGCAATCCTCTAGCCTGGATGGTGAAAACTCAAAGCAAATTGCAAGAAAGAATGGACCACCAAAAGCTTGCAGAATGAGAATGTTTTTACATGGGATGTCAGCACCATCTGGCTTTGAGGTAGATGAACGGATTCTCTGCTCCATTGTGCACATCAATGGAATGTTTGTAAGCACTCGTCAGAGTGCACCTGAGGACTACCTTTGCCAAAGGTGGCGGTATTGGTCATCCAAGCATGCAAGGTGCTAGGGAGCAAGCAGTTGTTTCAAAGGTTACTCTCAAATCTCTCCCAAACATAATAGACAGTGCTTGAAATGCTTCTTTGACGTCCTTTTTCTGGTCGGTCCAGTTGGCCTAGGGATCTGCCTCTTGGTTGCTCAGCCATGGTTGGTTAGCTGCTTCTTCCCTTTTGTTGTTGATATCATGCCTACCCTGCACCTAGCTGGTGTGCCAGCAGTGTCCAAAATCGCTTACTGTTTTTGTAGATTTTGATAGAGAAGATTATATCAATCATCAGTGTCTTGACCTTTTATCATTTTTAGTGTCTTGATCAGCATAACCATGATCCAAACTAACACATATGTATTTTATCTCTGAGTGACAGTCTGTTAAAGATAAGCTTGGGCAAGTTGCAAGGTCTTTAATTCAACAACCGCCAAAAGGTGGGTGTCTCTTTGCAGGTGCAACCTAAGCTGATTAAATAGATCCAAAAAGCCACAAATGCATCTTCTTGGAATATAGCATGGAGCTGAAGCAATATCATTTGCTCTATGACCCTCCAAAGTTACGCAACCTGTCTGACATGTTTGTGAACCTTTTGCATGTGCAGCTGACAGTATTTTCTACAAGGTGGGTGCTTTGTGCTGATCTGTGAGGAATCGAGGATGGATACCTAAACAATTGCAATGTCTTCTTAGAGTGGGAGTATTTAAATGCATTTCAAGCTAGCAATGTATAAACTTGAGTATAGACATAATCCCTGCCTGTGAAATTGAGAGATCTCACCTGTCTTCATGGGTGAGAAATCTCCCACATTCCCAACCCCCCCTCGTTCATTAGGGCAGGAGATCTGTTTGTAAAGATCCTTAATATTGTAAATTTGTCTATGAATGGTTTTGCCAGGTTCCTTTTGAAGAGGTTCCTGAACTTGTTTCAGGGCGAAGGGTGTTTATCCATAAGGGCCTGGCATATGTTCCCAGCAGCCAGGTATGGTCTATCATAGTCCATCAATTCACTTTAACAGCTTCAAAGGATTGTCCTTTAATGAAAAAACTTATAAGAAATTATATTCTTGCAGCTGGCATCTCTAGTTGTTGGCCAGTTTCGGAGTAAACTATCAAAAGCTCTTGTCTTAACTAATCGGTACGTATTTGTCACCATCCGGCAGAAATCATTAGAAAAGAAGATAATGGTTAGGCATAATCATGCAAGTTGGACACAACAAGGATAAAATTTTGAAGGACAACAGTGCAAAGGGGTGCAAGGTGGAGGTGACACATGGCTGGATACTTACCTTGGATAAAGGGATAAGGCTTGGGCATTAGACACTGAGTTGTGATACCCTCAAGACTTCAATGAGTGTGTACATAGGACTGGTCATAATTTATAAGTGAGTTTTGGTCACTCAAAAATTTTTAAACTGTGAACACACTCACTTATAAATTAACGCTACATTCTAAGAGATAAAATTAACACAATTTGACCAATACTCACCACCTGTCCACAAGCAACATAACTATGTTAGAGCAGACATTTTCACATGCATGGTTCACGGGTGGGCGTTCCATTACTCGAAACTACACATTGGTCAGGCTTTGGCGACCCAAATGGTTCATCCTTGCTTTCTCATTGTGTGCATGCATTGGATTGGTGCCATGGCTATTGTTTTATGCTTATGCATGGGATTGGCACCTGTGATGTGATACTGTGGACATGATCTTCCATTGGGACTTGATGTGTTTGTGCTCGGAATGTCATGTTTGGGATTCGATATTCCGGTGGGACTTGTGCTTGTGTGTACATGCTCAGAATATTTGGAAGATTGCTCGGAATTTCTGGAGTTGCTTTCCGTTGGGACTTGTGCCTGTGTATACATGCTTGGAATATCTCGAGGATTGGCTTTTTGTTGGGACTTGTGCTTGTTTGAACATGCCTGGAGGATTGGCTTTCTACTGGGTGTGTTACCTCGTATACTTGCTCGGAAACGCCCTTTGGGATGCTATGCAATGCAACATCCCGTTCATGAGACTATACCCAAGGGATGCTTTCAAGCAAGTAGTAATTATTAATTTTCTTTTACACTTTAAACCTTAGTCGAATTTATTTTACTGTGCAGGGTCTTAATGTATTAAATTTTTTACCAAGGTTCAGGGATATTTCTCTCTAGATTGTTACAACAAGCACCGTATCTTACACTGTTGTACTGCTAGTGGTCTTGTATTGAATCTACAACTTACTGCGACTAGGGATTGAACTCATTCAGGGATAGCACACCAACTCCTTTCCTCATGAAGGACTTGCACTCTTGCTGTTCATAAAGTGGCCTAGCAGCCCTGACAACAACTCAAAGTAGCAAAAGCTGAATTCTAAGTGGATCCAAGTCGTGATACCACAGTTTCGGAAGGGGAGGTGGAGGGGATACTGGAAGGACTATAAAGGGGCAAGGGTGGAGGGGATTGTTCCAATTTTGGTCTCTAGTTCAATACTCTTTCTCTCCCTCTTATCTCATTGTTTTCTAGTCATCCTTCATGGTGAGTCCTACTTGCATGAGCATACCTGCATTGTTGTGATTCTTGACAAGTCTCTGCATTTTGAATTAATTTGCAGAAAATGGATGTCCATGATTGCTGGGGAAGAGATTGACCGTTTGACTCCGGTTAGTGCCCTCAATCTAGCATTGATTTCTGAGCAAAATCCTGTCCCATTTTTGAACCCCTTCTCATCATGGGTTGGTTTGACTTTCATAGATTGTGGAAGCGCTATGCTCAAGTTACTTGGGGCCTGATTATTCTCAGGTCAGAAGAGATTGTCATCGTTTCTGTGAATACTTTGATCAGACAACTATGGGTTACTTTGCTGAGCAATGCATTACTCCATCCTGGTTGTGCTACTTGCTAAATGGTCATGGCTTGAATTCTACTACAGGGGACGGTTAAAACAGAGGTGGCATTGCAGGACATAGACAGCCTTGCTAAGACTTCATTTCCTCTGTGTATGCGACATCTGTTTTTCAGAGTAAGTTGAGAAGACACATTCCTTTCTTACCTCATTGACCAGAATCCTTTTCTGCTTCGTAATTGAGAGTGGCCAGGTGGCCAGGGAAGTTGGCAATGTCCAGGGACTCCGGTCCACTTGCCCTGGTGGGAGAGGGAATAAGCTCTTTTTGTGTGGTTTCAAGTCTCTACGTCAACAAGGATAATTGTAAGTAATATTTAGGGCGTGTGTTTTCTTGCAGCTGAGAGAGGAGCACCATTTGAAGCATGGAGGCAGACAGCAACTTGCACTTTTTCTCAAGGCAATCTTTTTACTTTCTCACTGTGGCACATTTACTTGACATATAGCGGCATTGTTTATGGAAAAAAATCCTTATTATGTGTTGGATAAAATTAAAAGAAAAACGGTAAACAAGATTATTCTATTAATGAATAAAAATATAGATGAAAGATCAGATTACTACCCTCTCAGAGAGGTAATGGCTGCAGAAGAGGAAGGGAGCTCCTTCCTTTGCTGGCTCCTCTCAGAGGTAGACTACGTCTTTGGGTGATTTGGGGGGGTGGGGCAGTGCCAAAAGATGCTGCCTTGCGCCACTGGTCTCCAAGTGTCTAGAGAAGTGTATCAGCTCTCCTACATTGCCTAGGAGCCCTGTATGCACTCCCAGTGGCCGCAAATAGTGAGGATTTTGTGTTGGCGTAACACACTCTTGTTTGATTCGATTATAGGTGCTCCATCTTGTTGATAAAAACTGATAACTGATCTTCCATCTTGTCAATTTTCAGGGTGTAGGGTTGAAGTTGGAGGATGCCTTGGCTTTTTGGCGGTCTGAATTCAGTCAGAAGGTAAACTTAGCAGTACTCAGCCCTTCAAAAACACACATGATGTCTGTCTGGGAAAGGGGGAGGTCTCACTCGTCCCTCCCTGATGGACAGGATCTCCCTGTCCAACCCTTGCCTGTCTGGGGAAAGGGGGTATGTGTGCAATGTGGCTGATGCGACTGATAAAACGACCTCTGGTTTCCTTTGTAGATAGGTGTGGAGAGATTCGACAAAGAGTATGCTTACAATGTAAGGCATAACTATGGCAGAGAGGGCAAACGAACTGTAAGTCTCTTCTTTAAGCTACTTTAGGAGTTTTAGGTATTCCATTAAGAATTTTCTATTCAAAGCAGTGACAACCCTTCGTTGCACAGGATTATACTCCATTTTCCTGTAACAAGATAATATTATCCACTCCTGGAGTAGGGGATCACCATGGCTGCCCATACCGGCACTTCAGGTATTGAATTTGAATTACTTGGCAGATGGAGCGTATCATGAACTCATCAGAAAGTGTGGCTGTAGTACATGCGTGATCCAATTGCATCATGTGGTCCATTGTGGTAGTGAAGAGAACTTGAGAGCAGCTCTGGGAAGCCTGCATGTGGGCGGAAGAGTAGCAGATGATGTCATGGAAAAAGTCCGCAATCGTCATTACCAGGTGTTGTAACTTAACTCATAACTAACATACGAAGTTTTGTTGCTTAAATGCTACTCTTACTAAAGCTTGTCACTTAGTTTGGCAGCTTGCATGCGCTGTTACATTCGAGGCCACACATGGGTGTCCTTCGGAAGGCATCAATCACCCGAACCAGTACTTTGAACAGAGTCAAAAGGTTCTGCAAGCTAAGGTATATAAAAAACCTAAGACGTTCTTACTTCATTGAGCATGTGCTCTTCGTAACAAGTGTTGTTTATTTGACTCTCTTGACATCGATTATGCCTGAGCAGGCCCCTCCTGCTGTGACAAATGGTGCCTCTGAATCTCCTGTTACCCCCTAGCCTTATGAAAGAGGGTAACAAGTCTCTCCTTAGGCCAGTTTACATATGTGGCGGCTTTGTTAATCACTTGCAGAGCCCTTCATGAGGAGGCTATGGTGGATAACAAACAATGTCAAAGCCTGGTAACAGTATATCCTGGTAACATCATTCTCATCGTCTTTTCTCTGGGGCATGTGATTAATGTACGCCAACAACATGGCCGGGCAACCACAAAAGTCCACGCAAATGGGTTTTGCTACTTCACTATGCCCCAACAAGCAAGCTTGTTTCATCTCCTTCTTCACCTAAGTAATGTGATCAGACGAGGTGAACCTTTTTATTCACATGTGCAGGGATCATCATGTCCTGATTAATATGTTTCAGGTACTAAGTGTTAGTAATGCAAATCAACTATTGTTACACAGCTGTTTGTCCTGAAGGAGCTACTATTCTCTTTGGTAGTGGTGTTCTCAAGGAGCAGCCCTTCCAAAAACGGCATAAATGTTGGGGTTTGAAAATAGTACGGCAGTTCATCTAGACTCCAGTTTTGGCAAGGAGGCCTTATGTTATATCTTCTTCTTGAGTTAGCATGCTGTTTATATTCATCCTGTCTTGAGCATTGCAGGGCTTCGATGATGACTTGTGCACCATGATCCTTTTTAGGATATAATCCCACCAGTCTTCTCATGTATTTCCACCACGATCCATTTTAGGATATAAATCCAACCACTCTCGTGTATTTCCAGAGTGAGGTGGTGCTAGAAATGTGTGAATGACCTTAGACTTCGAAACTGACCTTCTTTAGCTGTGATTCTGCTATAAAAACTACACCCAGTTCTGTTATTTTTTAAGTTATCTCATGCTTGTTGGTCAAAAAAACTTTTTTAGCTAAGGAATGCAAAGTTATGTAGGACAGGTCTACTACATGCTGAATTTTCCCTCGCTACTATGGAGTAAAAGCAATGAGGGGCTCCTTAAAATGAACAATTGGTTGTAAATTGTTTCCTCTCTTTTTCAAGGCATGCTCAAACCTCCCAGGACCGCTTTAGGGTGGAGAGGCTATGAGTGATGGGCATGGTGATGGGCATGGAGTAGAAAGGTTGCCCATCTTAGTCACAATAGTTGCCTTTAATTGTTTCAAAATTCCCAAGTTTTCAAGAACATGAGTGTCCTTCTTGGGAACTTCTAGAGTTCTTGAAGAAAACTGCTTTAGGGTTCTTAAGGAATTTCTAGAGTTATTGGAGGGGGGCTTCCTAGGCTACTTCTTGCATTACTTAAAAATAACATGGAAAACTACATATACAAAATCACATTCAAACATGTTCGACATAGGATTGATGTTTAATTCCCAAACCCCTTAGTAACTTAAGGCTTGTGCACTGTTGAACTTCCGTGGTAAGGATTGACGTTTGACTCCCGAACTCTTGGGAAAACACATCTCGCAAATCTTGATGAAGAGTTTGAGACGGAGATGTTGAGCTTTATACATCTCAGTTCGGGAACAAAAAGCTAGATGGAACAAAAAAATTTAATTATTGTGGCACCCACATACGGAGCCAATGGCAAAAAAGCACAACAATCACTTGATCTTCACTATGGGAGGGGTTGATTAGAACTCGGCCAATAGTATGGCAGGTGGCACTGCTGGCTTACTCTTAACTATGCGTGAGAGCATCATAACCTGCAGCTTATACCAGTCCTCTTTCCAAAAAAGATGCCCAGCATTTGGTGAGGTGGGCGTAAAAACATACTCTTAAGGGTGGCACATCCTTGTGCCAATCGTGCCTGGGCATGGTGACACTTTTGGCAACTTCATACTCAATTTAGTTGTCCTTTCGTTTGTATGGAAACATTTGAACACGTTCTCATAGTATGGACTCATGCTCGTAGTTATTAGAAAGCCTTTCGTTGAAAAAAGTTGTTGCTTGTACTTTTGTGAATTGCATTAGGTTCCACGCAATACCTAATCAAAAATTTCCAACTCATACTAGATAGGCAATACACAATTTTCATCTTCTAAATGAATTCTCAACAAGGTGTTTTGTGCATTGGTATAATGCACAAGACACCTTGTTATGAAGAGATTATAATGCCTTTATAATCTCTTCATAACAATTGAAGTAGTTTGAATACAACTCTGGGTTTTGATGGAATCCTTAATGTGGAAAAAATAAGTTTATACATCACAATTCCATACCATGGAGAAGCCAACCATGTCATGCATTAAAAGAGTGGCACTCATATTCTCTTGAGACATATAATGAAATTACCATGCTTAAATTTTGTACCATTTCTAAGAAAGAAGTACAAACATTGAAGAGATGAAACCAAGAACTCTCTTACATGTTAACTATACATTTAATATCTAAGATATCAATAATTTCTTGTTAATCACTTTGTAAGTTAAAATGGTTTTACTCGTCTGATTTATTGTAAGTCGCTTTTTCATCTTGCTCGCGTTTGAATGGACACTTATCTTTTGTAAAATAACATATCAAGTAGCTTTATCTTGTGCTTAATATCAAATAGAGAAAGTCTGAGGACTTAGTGCAGATACTTGCTTAAGGCTAGTAATAGAGAGGTTGGACCATTTTTAAGTTTAGTTGGCCTAGTGTGAAAACTAGGCACTTGTATATAAGTTATTTTTAATAATAAGCACTACACAATTATTTTCTATCAGTAGAATACTTGTGAGCTCTCCTCAAAGAGGCTTACATTTCATTGCTTTAAGCCAAGGAATAGCTTAGCGTTAGTTTCATCTATTGCAAGAACAAAACCTTGATTTTCATTGGTGATTTATAGCTTGAGCAAAACATACGTGTCTGAAATCAGTTTTAGACGTGCTCAGGAAGTACTTGATAGCATTTTACTAGAGTGAAACCCTTGATGCAAACACGATTTGGATAAATTATTGGAAATGATAATATAGTCTTCTATGTGTATCAAACCACACTTTCTAAAACCCACCCAGTCTTTGGTTCTTGTAAATTACGAGCACTCAACAAAGTGCTTTCCTCTTCAGAAGGTAAATCTCTTTCGGATACACCTCCAATGAGAGGAGGTTTGGGACGGAATGAGCCAACTAAACACAAACACGATTGGAGGAACAATGAAACACTTGGAAACAGGATTTGCCACCATGATTCTTCGAGCCCCAGATTCACCAACTGGCTTTGTAAACATGGCCATAACCTTCATGTAAAGGGTATTAAACCCTCATATTTTTGGGCGAAGCTCCAATGAAGGAGTGGGAGTAGGACCAAGACCTCATGGTTCACTCTCTCAGGAAGTGGTCAAATCATGTTAGACGTCACAATGTTTCAAACATTTGGTGTCAATATTGAGCTAAGTTTATCCTGAGCTGACCACGACTACTAAATAGCTCAACAAATGTAGTTTAACGGCAATCGTCAAGATGACATGTCTCTTTGCTCTACCATTAGGGATGAGTGTTCCTCAAAACACACAACAAGCACATACATTGTAAGCATGAGTCCCACTTTCCATAGGAGCTTATTATAGAAGCGTCTTCACCACGAAACCAAGTTCTAGTTCTTCTCTGTTTCGGAGGAACATAGAATGCGGGGAAGAGTAAAGAGACAATGTTAGGGACTATCCCTAACTAAAGGATCTATAAGGAAATTCACATAACGTGTACTTGGCTTCCAGCGAGCCAACAGCCTCAAAGCCAAGCCATGGATTTTACTTTTATGAAATGTCTACTTGGGCCCAAACTTTTATAGAATAGGCCTATGACAAGGTTGGTGTGCAATTATTATAAGAAAATTCTTAAAAGACATGAGTAGGTATGTCCTTCAAGGTAGTTATAATTGGTTGGTATAATATTGGGTATACCTACCTCTAGACTCATGTTGTTGACTCATACCTCTAGACTCACAGCTCACATGTCACATATCTAGACTCATAGCTCCTATCTTGAGGCGCACATTCCATGTCTTTTCCCGTAGGATTGTGGACTCACACATCCCAACTTGAGAGCTGGTTGGCTTGGTTTTTAGAGTTTTTAGAGTTTTTATGGAGGGTGATTATGGTGTCTAATCCTAGTTAATGGTGGTTATGTAAGTGTGATTAAGTGGTTTTTTGATTGCTTTTTGTTTCTTTAAGTTTCTTTGCCTAGTTAACGGTGGTTATGCAAGTGTGACTAAGTGTTTTTTATTGTTTTTTGTTTCTTTTGCATGTTTCTAAGCGAACAATTCCAACAATATGTGAGAAAATATAAAATGCATGAGCAAAATTAACTCTCCTACTCTAATCCATACCTAATGGAGCTAAATGTGTTTTTAGAGTGGATTCCACTATTACTTAAAATTGTTATACGAATGCCCTAATGTAGTAAACTTTAAAATAAAATAAAAACAAAAAAATAAACACATCCAAGGCTCCAAAGTCATATGCTTTTTAGAGCATGATCTCCCAATTAACATCGAAAATTCCAATAACTTCGAATGGATAGTAGATGATGGAGCTAGTCCCCATTGGTGGCATCAAATATGTTCATGCCAAGATCTTAGCTTAGTGCCTTATCGAATCATGTGTCATTGGGACTTACCTTCAAGCTGCAATGTAACTCCCCAATGTGGTGGGTGCCCTAACTCATTCATCACATCCTCACTTTGTTGGTCAAAGAAAGTCACATCCTTTGCTAAGGGAGTGAAGTTAGAGCTCTCTCTATGACTAGATGGAGGCCAAAAGAGAATGTCTTTGTGGTGGTTCTCTATCACAAAAGGTGAGGGAAGAAGAAGTTCATAAGAAGGAGAAACCTACAAGCAAACCTATTCAAGTAAGCAACCATCTAGCATGTAATAATCCAATAGCATACATGAAAGCAAGAAAAGAGAAGAGACGAGCTCATAAGAGTTCTGAATGTGTATTTTTTAGTGTCAAAATTGACCTAGTGTTTATGCTAGGCCAGCCAAACTTAGAAATGGTCTGGCCACTATTACTAGTCTAAGCAAGTATGTACATAAGCTCCTTAGACTTCTCTATTTAACGTTTAGCTCATGAGAAAGTTGCTTTATAAATTCCAGCACTATCTTACAAAAGATAAGTGTATTTTTTTGTGTCAAAATTGACCTAGTTTTTATGCTAGGCCAGCCAAACTTAAAAATGGTTTGGCCACTATTACTAGTCTAAGCAAGTATGTACATGAGCTCCTTAAACTTTCCCTATTTAACGTTAAGGCTCATAAAAAAGTCACTTTATATATTCTAGCACTATCTTAAAACAGATAAGTGCCCGTTTGATATTGTCTACTCATTACCTCTTTTGCACTTAAATTAATAGAAGTCTCTCCCAATACAAATGATAAAAATAGTTTTGGAGGTTTAAAAAGAAATCGGGACTAGCATTGAAGAGGTTTCTTTAGAGAAAACACTCTCAATCTACCTATAAAAAATAACAAGCTTCTTAAGGAGGCTGAAAAAGAAAGCAAGATGAAAACTAGAGAAACGAAAGAAATAATTTCTCTCACACACAAATTTGAAAACCTTGAGCAAGGATATTAATAGAAGTCTCTCCCAATACAAATGATAAAAATAGTTTTGGAGGTTTAAAAGGAAATCAGGACTAGCATTGAAGAGGTTTCTTTAGAGAAAACACTCTCAATCTACCTATAAAAAGGAACAAGCTTCTTAAGGAGGCTGAAAAAGAAAGCAAAATGAAAACTAGAGAAACGAAAGAAATAATTTCTCTCATGCACAAATTTGAAAACCTTGAGCAAGGATATTAATAGAAGTCTCTCCAAATACAAATGATAAAAATAGTTTTGGAGGTTTAAAAGGAAATCGGGACTAGCATTGAAGAGGTTTCTTTAGAGAAAACAATGTCAATCTACCTATAAAAAAGGAACAAGCTTCTTAAGGAGGTTGAAAAAGAAAGCAAGATGAAAACTAGAGAAACGAAAGAAATAATTTCTCTCACACGAAAATTTGAAAACCTTGAGCAAGGATATTAATAGAAGTCTCTCCCAATACAAATGATAAAAATAGTTTTGGATGTTTAAAAGGAAAGCAGGACTAGCACTGAAGAGGTTTCTTTAGAGAAACGCTCTCAATCTACCTATAAAAAAGTAACAAGGTTGAAAAAGAAATCAAGATGAAAACTAGGGAAAGGAAAGAAGTATTAAGAAGACATGGGACTGGTATAAACAAGGTGAAAGTCGTTCAACTTGCCTCAAGAGGAAGAAGAAGAAATTGAACCAAGATGGGTGTGTTGGGATTTTAAGCCCAATCGAGAATAGTCCCATCCTTGATCTTGTTGCCTTGGGTGTAGACAAGAGATTAATGTCTTATAAAGGGTCAAAAGCTTGGGGCAAACCACAACTTAAATTAATGAACTTGGTCCTATCTTCTTTCAATGGTCATACTACAAGTTGTATGGGTATTTTAACCACTTCGTATTACATTGGAAATAATCCCCTTGGAAGGTGTTTTATATGTGAGGAGGAGAGATGAAACTATAAAATCTACTTCAAATTAGCCAATTCAAGAACTAATCATGATAAACCATGTCAAAAGATACACAACATCTTGCTAAATAAATCAAATTTCTAGGCAGCATAAATGGGTGGATAAAAGAAACTTAAGATATCCCTTATATCTTGGTAATTTATCTCACTAAAATATGAATGGAGACCCATAACAATGAGATTCCCCCACCCTATGTCAGGAAGATTGAGACCTACGGCTAAAAATAGTAAAATTAAGAGTTCTCTTGGAAAATCAAATAGAATGTAGAAATCAGCTCCTCAATCACTTGGAAATCAACTGAGTCAGTTTTGTATGCACAAATTCAATAGCCGCTAATCTAGCTCCCAAAAGAAGATAGGTAAAAGATGGGTTATTAAAGGCTCCTGAAACAAATCTCTAACATGAACCAAAACACAGATGTTACTGCATGCAAATGAGAAGGGAAGGAGGGTAGGATGATGGAATTACCCCTAGAAGAAAAGAAAATCATAGAGGATCTCATCTGTGATGTAGGATATATGTCAGGATAAAGAATTACTTCCTCTTTCCCTTTACAAAATCTTACAAATTTCCTAAACTATAATAACTCTTTATATAAACCTAGTTTTATAGAAAAGTAGATTTAAATTTCTGTAGATAGCTTTTGATTGATTGAACATGCCAATTGGAGCTGTGGATCTCTAGTTATGCCCCTGACAAGACAGGGCCATCCATGCCATATTTTCTCAAAAAACTATCATAAATATGGCATGGACTGTTGAGATGTCAAGCTCAACATAAGCCATCACTCGACGTGCCTGGCCGTTCCACCTTTACACCACTGGCACATTTGGTAGGCTATTACGACAGATCTTCACCACAGCGAGTCTATAGATGGACTACACCTACCTACTAGTCTAACCGAGTTATGGCAAACTTATCCTGCCAATGCACCGAGCCATCACTCCTAGTATTCTATGCAAAGAAAGACTAGACTTTATGAACTGTTATTTCTAAAAGAACCTAAGCTCTAATACCATATAAAAATACAACACAGTGGAAAGGTAGATTGCAAAACAAAGTGCAATAGACAATGCAATAGATAGAGAATTTTAAAATTCTAAGATAGAAGACCATATTAGGGAGTTTGGGAAAATCCCAGTTTCTATTTTGTAAGATAGAAAAAGGGGGAGCATGGTGAACCCTTTTAAGATTTTGTCAAAACCCCCTCATGTGACATATCGTTGGAAAGCTCTTGAAGAGAGGTTTTGAATCCACATTCTCTGATAACTTTGGAGTTGGTATGCTCAAGATACACCAAAAAGTAGATTGAAAAGCAAATTCCCAAAGTAATGGGATTTTCCCAAACTCCCTAATATGGTCTTATAGGTACAATGTGATGGTGCTGTCCCCATTGAAAACCAAGGGTAAACAAGTGGTGAGTGAAAGGCCTTGCTCTTTAGAAAATCTTGTAGAAATAGAAAGTGAGACCCCTTCCAAACCATTAAATCAAAATTCATGCCTCGCAAAGTAACCTTTGCAATGAAACCGATGATTAGCATAGTGACTCGTTCACAAATAAACCAAGAAAGAGTAGATAGGGACTTATCTCAGCTAACCAAGGAAGCTAACCAAGGAAGTGACACCACTTGAGCCTAAGAAAGTAAGTGTGGGAAAAAATGTAGGCCATAACATTGAGCCATAAGAGTTTAAATCCCAAGGATAATCTCCATCCTATCTTACTTGTCCTGTTTGCAGAGCAAAACCCACAAATTCAGGTGGGAGTAGCACCCTTCTGCCGTAAATGGCTAGTACCGGTCGAGAGAAAGATAGAGAGAGTAGTTGGCAAGCCCATAGATAATAAAATGTTTGAATTATGGAATTAATTGGAGAATATTCCTTTGTCCATAAACTTAATAAAAAGATAGAGAGAGTAGTTGGCAAGTCCATAGATAATAAAATGTTTGAATTATAGAATTAATTGGAGAATATTCCTTTGTCCATAAACTTAAGATAATTATTAGAGGTTTTCCCGTAGGAGATAACTCTACCAAAAATTGGTAAGAAGTAGAGTATGTAGAATTTAAGCGTCCACACTGATGGACTTAAACCTAGGCCAAGGGAAGCAAAAGAAGATGTGCGCATCTTTCCCTAGATCTAGGAGCTCTTGTGATAGATGTGAACATCGACAATATGTCGATTCCTAGAGCACAATTAGATGGTGGAGATGCTATCAATCTAACGACCGAATAAACTATGGGAAGATCTAGGATTAAAGGATCTAGAGGCCACTAACTTAGTATTATGATTGGATGATCTCAACATAGAGATAAACCCCTAGGGGTTTTATAAGCCATAAGTACCACTATTGTGGGACTTGAATTCAGCATTATTTTCTTAGTGATACGTCCTATTTTTCATGTCATGTCATATCCCATTCTATTAGAACGATCATGGATTTTACAAGCTCGTTGGCCAAAGTTGGCATAGGGGGATAATTGTAATTGGTCCTCAAGATGATCGAGTTAAGATAAGAGTAGTGCGTAAGGAATGTCTTAAGGAAATTATTAAGGAGGTTACTATAGATTATGGAGGGGATGACTCTAAGGCAGAGTTAACAAGCGTACAGTGTGAGGACAAAATGTCAGAAGATGAACATCCTTATTCATGGTTGATTAGAGCGTTACCACATAGTGTATCTCCTCCGAGAGACAAGACGGAAGTCAATGCAGTTAATCAAAGGAATTATACAAAACAAAGTGGTTTAGGGGAGTATAAAGTCCCAAGGGATTCACAAGCCATATCTTATGGTATCACGTGAGTGTAAGGGAGGGGGGCTTAAGCTTATAAGTTAGGGGGATTTATGTTGGCAGGGGGGGGGGGGGGGGGGCAAAGGAGCAGGGGTGAATGAAACTAGGTGTTTCATTTCTTCTTTTATTTTACAATATGTGATCTAGCAGTGTAGTTTGAAAACTTGATTATTTTACTACTCTTTTAAGCTAACCACACATGGAACTATTTTTGGAGAGTACATGTAGGTTTTTGTGCTTCTATCACTTACATCCATGCTACTTACATGGGCTCCAACTTGTCACATGTATAACATTAATATATGCTATTTGGTTTTTAAACCTTTAATAGGGGGTACTTGAATTTCATAATTGGGACTCATATGCTTAGAAAGGGATATAGTTTTTTTAAAGAGAAACTTAAATAAGGGGTTTTTATGAGTTTCATGCACGCAGGTGACATCCCCTTTCTATTGAAAAGTGAATTCCCGGTTTACAAAGTGCATTACTTCTCAGGGAATGACATCACTAATTGGCTATCCACATCTGAAGCATGGACAACTAATTATAGGAGAATAATGAGAGTGAAGTGGAAGATGTGAAAATTGGTTATGATGGGGAGTTAGTTAGAGATTATAAGAGAGAAGATAATGAAGTGTTAGTGATTTCGAGAGATGTTAGGAGTCCATTCAATAGTTGCATGCAGAATTGTGAATCACTAGAAGTTCAAACCCTGGAGATGGATGAGTACATAGTGCAACAAAATTATTGTTGAATCCCTATAATAGGGTATAATGATGAGCAGAATCAAAGAGTTGATGTCATGGAAGGAATAGGGGTTATTTGGATGAAATAGAAAGTGGAAAAGTTGATAGTTATAATGTAAATGTGTTAACGGAGTTGTGTGATGAGCTAGAACAGGAGAAGTTAGCAACTATAGATGCACTAATGAAAGCAAGAGTTAGGCAAAGTCAAATTTGTGGCCAGTAGGAGTACGTTAAAATTAAAGGAAGATTGTGTTGTGAATAATGGAAAAGAAATGTTAGTAGAAGAGGATATAGCAAACCTAAATACATAAATGGTTAGGAAACTCTATTATCAATTAGAGCATGAGAGGTCTGCAAAGATAGTAGTGAGGGAAGCACTTTCTAAGATTTTCAAATTAGAGCTAGAAAAAGGAGAGGCTTTGCTAGAAGCTTGATATAATAAGGATTTAGTAAAGATAATAGATGAATATCATTGAGAAGAGATAATACTTTTAGAAGAGACTTTAAGGAAAAAAGATGAGATTATTCTGCCAGAGCATATGTGTCATACCCAAGAGTTAGCCAATCAATCAAGGCTATGTGAGAGCGCTCCAAGATGCAATAGAGAGTTATAAACAAAGGGAACTAGGAGGGGAAAGGCAACATATAAAGAATGAAGAGAAGAAAGATAAAAATTTACACATCGTTTCGAGAGATAATGGTGATTCATGTGAGAGTGTTAGTGGTTATTGCTTTGAAAAGGTAGAAAAAGTGGTTGTAAGTATACGTGTCTAGACAATATACTTACTTATAGACCAATCTAAGGAGTCGAGAGATATCACTAATGCAAGTGTAGATATTGTGGCACAGTATAACACAGTACAAAAGACTATAAAGAGAAGAAAGAAAACGTATCAATTCAATCTATATTAGTTGTAATGTTGGACAACTATTTTTCCTTTTGTGTGAGAAGTGGTTAGGGCATGGTCTATGTGCAGGTTACAATAGCTTCTATGACTGAAACATGTAAAGATGCACATGTATCATAGCACAAGAGAAGAAGATGACTTCTTGCGGTGTGTAGTATTTAGAACGAGGATAAGTTTGAGTGAAAGATGTAACATAACTTATTTTTTATTTTTGTTTTCTTTGAAATAACGTGTTATTTTTAAATGTCGTTGCTTTGAGTGGTTAATGAATGT